>NC_092812.1:79825785-80431618 GCF_040954645.1 Diabrotica undecimpunctata | reverse complement strand
ACTTTTTTGTGCATATTGAACGCATCGTACTTTTTCTCATAGGTTTCCATTTCTTCACATTGTTCTTTAATCCACTCCTCTTTGGCTTCTTTTATTCTCTTTTTTATGTTGTAATGTGTTTATTTATTTCTTTGTATTTGTCTGGGTAATTCTTCATCTTTCTTCTTTGTTCCATCAAGTGTAGTATATCTTGTGTCATCCACCCCTTATTCTTTGTTGTTGTTTTTGTAAGATGTTTCTTTCCTGCTGTTTGTATAGGTATATTTATGTACTTTATTTTTGGTTAACGTTGTTTGTATCGTGTGATGTCCTCTCGTGGGAGTCACTATCCGGGTAGCTTTTAGACAGTCAGAGACAGAGTTCAAAATAAAAATAAAACTTTATTGTCTTCCTTAAATTAAATTGACAAAAATCTTATGTACATATTTACAATTTGGTTTAGTCTTCTCAGTACCTGGCCTATTTATTCAAATTAAGCTTGACCTTGTCATATGGAATTAGTCTTATCGGCAAGCGAGTGTGTATCTGAAATTTTACGGTAACGTTGTATCGATTTAATAACAGCGGACGATAGGTACAAAGAAAGGAAAGGAACTCAACACGTCCCTTAAGTGGTTCGGGTTAATAGGACACTCCTCGACAGTCTCAACACGACTGCTTCAGAGTACGGGTAGTGAAGAGCTCAACACGTACTTCGGATAGCGGCGGTAAAAGGAAAGGACAACTTGTGAACTCAACACGTCCACAAGCCGGGGTAGGGAAGAAGAGAACCTTCAGTCAACACCTGTCGATTCTGTCTCTGTGAGGAAATGTTCCCGTTTATATAGCGGAGCTTTGCCCTTTCTACTGTTGATACACTCCTACTTCATGGGTTGGTTCGCGCGCACGCTGGTTTAACGGTGATGGCTTGGACTCATCGTTACACCCCCTCTTCCTGGGAAAAAATTTTTATTCCTTTCCAGGTACTTGGTTACCCTAAAAAAAATTTACAATACATCGAAATAAAAAATGTCCGCCCTAAAAAAATATAAATATCGTCTTCTTAAACAAAAAATCGTCTTCCTCTCTCTTAAAAAAAAACGTCTTCCTTCGTGGGGCTTCAATTATTGGTTTTTATCCTCAGCACCTGGTTCGGGAGTCTCAGTCTGTATTTTTTTCCTTTATGCTGCGGCGGAACTAGTGAGAGCAGCGGGATTGACACTGGAATTGACTGGACTTTCCGAATTTTTGTGATGCCCATGGTTGGTTCATCGAAAAGGTTCTTGAATTTGGAAATAGCCTTTATCAGGGGCTCGCAGCCTTTGCCCGGGGTGTTAGGTTTTGGTGTGTTCCCTAATGGTGATATTAATTCTGGAACGGTGTATGGTGGCGGCGTAACTGTGCCGTCCATTTCTATGCCACTGTAATATATTTCTAATGTGTCTGACATTGTATTTGAAGGTAACTGTAAACTGTATTAAAATATACTGTCACTACTTGGTGTTGACTGTAAGTGCTTGGACTGATTAAGGAGTAGGGAAATCGGTAAATGCGGGTTTTAGGTCTTTGATATGAGCTGTTATTGTACGGTTTTTATCGTCGTGTTTTAATTTGAATATTACATTAGAACACACTTTTGTTATAGTATATGGGCCTGAAAATTTCGGTGCTAATTTGGCGTTAAAATTTTTGACGGCATTTGAGAGTTGGTATTCCCTTTTCATGACTTTGTCGTTTATTGTGGGTTTCCACTCTCTTCGTCGTAAGTTGTAGTAATGGCTTTGAGTTGTAAAAGCTTTTGCCAGGTTTGTACGTACTAGTTCGAATGTTTCTCGTAGTTTATGCCATTTTATGTTTTGATCGGTATGTTGTGTGTCGTTTGGGGTGTTTACGACTTTACTTGGAATTTCTAGTTCGTGTCCAAAGTTCAGGAAGGCTGGGGAGAAACCCGTTGAATCGTGTTTAGCTGTATTATATGCGAATATTAGTTCTGGAAGGCTCGTGTCCCATTTCTTATGGTTATTATCGCAGAACTGAGCTATCATTGTTTTGATTACTCTGTTTGTTCTTTCTACTGGATTATTCTGGGGAGAATATGGCGGAATGTTTCTTTTAGAAATCTGGAATTCGTCTAGCAACTTTCGTACTTCCCTGTTATCGTATGTTCTTGCGTTGTCTGATATTAGTTCTTTGGGTGATCCGAATCTCATAATGATTTTATCTTTTAAGTTCTGACAGACTGATTTTGCCGTTGCTGTTCTGATCGGTATGGCTTCGACCCATTTTGAAAATGTGTCCTGGAATGTCATTATATATTTGTTTCCTTTGCTGGATGTTGGAAGGGGTCCTATGATGTCGGTTGAAACGGTGTGCCATGGATGTGGCGGAATTTGTGTAGATTGCATGCGGCCTGGAGTTAAGCTTTGTTGCGGCTTAAATTGCTGACAGTTCTTGCAGTTCCTGACGAACTTTGCGGCGTCTTTAAACATCCCTGGCCAGTAGTATTTTCTAGCTAGGCGGGTTATTGTTTTGGCTATTCCTAGATGTCCTGCGGTCGGTTGCTCGTGGTTTTCTGCCAGGAGTTGTTGTCTCTTGTGGTTTGGGATGCATAGTTTCCAGAGGTTGGATACCTCTGTCTCTTTTAAATCGTATTTGTCCCAGAAGTGTCGATAGAGAAGTCCATCTTTGATAGAGTAGTCTGGAAATAGTTGCGGATTTGTCTGGATTTTATTTAAAGCTTTATTGTACCATTCGTCGGGTTCTACATATTCTACGTTTATTATGCAAACCAGATCTACTGGTTCTCTAGAGAGCGCGTCGGCCAGGACGTTCTGGGAGCCCTTTCTGTAAATGACATCGAAGTCAAATTGTTGCAGCAGCATTGCCCATCTAGCTATTCTACCTGTAGGGTTTTCCATTGTTTGTAAGTATCGTAGACTTTGATGATCTGTGATAATTGAAAATGGGTATCCTTCGATGTAGGGTTTCATCTTTTCTATACCGAAGATGATCACTAGTAGTTCTTTTTCTGTAACGCTGTAATTTTTTTCTGCATTTGTTAGGGTTCGACTTGCGTAAGCGATGACTTGTTCCTGTCCTTCGTCGTTTGTTTGTACTAAAGCTACTCCTAAACCGTGGTTCGAAGCGTCAGATTGTAAAAAAAATCTTTTCTGGAAGTCCGGGCAGATCAGTATTGGAGCTTGTGTCAGTAGTAATTTTATTTTGTTAAATGCTTCCTCTTGGTCTCTGTCCCAAGTCCAATGTTGTTTTTTCTTTAGTAGCTTTGTTAAAGGGGCTGCAGTTCGTGAAAAATCTTTTATAAATCTCCTATACCATGAGATGATGCCCAAAAATCGGCGTAGTTGTTTAACGGTTTTTGGTGCGGGATATTCGACTATAGCTTTTGTCTTGTTGTCGTCCACTTTTATTCCCGTTTTGTTTACTACATGGCCTAAATAATTTATCTCTTCTTTGCAGAATTTACATTTGTCTATATTAATTCGTAGTTTGGCCTGCTGTAGTCTGTGAAGTACTTCTTTAAAGTTTTCCATATGTTCCTCGAACGTTTTCCCCAGTACTATTATGTCGTCTAAATAGGCGAATGCATGTGGTTCCATTTCTGGGCCGATTACTGTATCTAGTAATCGTTGAAAAGTAGCGGAGGCGGCGTGTAATCCGAATGGAAGTACTTTGAACTGGAATAGTCCTTTTCCTGGTGCTATGAAAGCGGTCAAGGGTTTGCTTGCTTCGGAAAGTGGTACTTGCCAATATCCATTTTTTAGATCTAACGTGGTAAAATATTTTGCAGATTTTAACTTTTCTAGGATATGATTGATGTACGGTAATGGGTAGGCATCTTTTTCTGAGATGTCGTTGATTTTCCTAAAATCGATGCAAAATCTGTATCCGTTGTTATCCTTCTTTTTTACTAGGACGATGGGGGAACTGTACGGGCTATTGGATTTTTCTATCACGTTCTCTTCTAGCATCTTATCTATCTCATCGTTTATGATCTTCTGCATTGCCGGGTTTCGGGGCCTGTATCTTTGTTTGATCGGTGTATTATGTTTGAGTTTTATTGTATGTTCGGTTAGATGTGTTGTTCCTTTAATTTGTTTAAATTTCTCCAATTCTGTTAGTAACAATTCCTGTAATTGTTTTTTTTCGGTATTGTTTAGTGTAGTACTGATGTCGAGCTGCTCTCGTTTCGGACTGTTCGTGAATTCCGGTATGTATGACGGAATATCTTCGGTCTGGTCGTCGGCCGCGGTATCGGTCGGTAGTTCGGTATATCTTCGGTCTGGTTGTCGACCGCGGTATCGGTCGGTAGTCGGTATATTTTCGGTCTGGTCTTCGACCGCGGTATCGGTCGGTAGTCGGTGGGTCGTTTTGTTATATATTTTGCTTCTCTGTTGGAGCGGATATCTTGCGGTTGGTGTTTCGTTGACCCTGGAATTGGTCGGTATTCGGTTATTGTCTGCATTGTACGATCTGGATCCGTGTTCTGTACTGGTTGGGTATTGTTCTCTCCTTCTTACGCGATTTCTATTTAAGATGTTTGATAAGTCAAGGCCCCATCTTGTTATTTCATGCATTCCCAGTACTACTTCTGAAGCTAGGTTTGGTAAAAAATGTAGCTTGGCTTTTCTCCAAACGTTGTCTATGGAACATTTTGCTGTAAAACAGATTTCTATGTTGCTGGTTTTTCCATCTGCCAGCGTGATCTTTAAAGCTTTTCTGTCGCTTTTTGTTCCACATTGTTCCAATATTTTTTTACCTTTTTGTCCTATAAACGAATTTTGGGCTCCTGTGTCTATTAGTGCTCTTAACTTTTTACCGTTGCAGCACGTTATCGTTGTGTGGGGTCGTTGATCTGTATAGTGTGCGTAGCTGGAGGTTGTTAGGGAGGACTCTAAATGCTGACTGGGTTGCCTCCTTCTTGTCCAGTCCTGTTGGAGTTTTCCGGTCGGCTTCTACATTGGCAGTTATTGGAAGTTGTTCCTCGGGTTCCGCAATGGCTGCAGAAGAGTACAGCGATAGCTCTGCAGTTTCTTCTGTTGTGGCCTCTGCGGCCGCATCTCCAACAACAAGTCTGTCTGTCGAAATTCTGTATTTTGTTATTATGACTATTTGCCTGTGTCCAGTCACACCTTGTATTGTTTCTGTTATATATTTCTTTTTGGACCATATCATATTCTTCCGCTAATCTGATGATGTCCTGTGTTGACGATACGTCTTGCCTCTTTATATACAACTTGTATTTCGGGTTCATATTGGTGTATATCCTGTTTAGTTCTTCTTGGTGATTGAATTCACCATGTCTTCTGATCATTGTTTGAATATCAATGATGTAGTCTTTTACACCTTCGTTGTTTCGTTGGAGTCGGTTCCGGATTTGAGCTTCCAGAGATTGCGTGAGAACGGAGGAAACGAAGAAATTGCGGAAATCTTGTTCGAAGTCTTTTAATTCGTTCCAATATTTATTATTGTTTCTGTACCATAGTAATGCTTTCCCGTTTAATGTTCCTGGTAGAGCTTGTAAAACGTGGGTGTCTTGTAGGCCGTAAGCTGTCTGGAGTTCTTTCAACCGTTCTATGAATTCTATTGGGTCTCTTGAACCGTCAAAGTGTAACCCCCATTTGCGTACTCTTTCCATCTTTCTTTGTCTGTCTTCCATCTGGTTTTCTTCTATTTCCTCTGCCTTGATGATCGCAACTAATCTCGCTCTTAGCTCGCTGAAATTCCCTTCCGTCGGCTGTTCTCTGTTTGTTAATTCGGCTATAAGTTCGTCTTTCTTTAATAGGTACACCCAACTAACCTTCGACGTTTCCGGAGCGTCTGTCATTATTGAACTGTGAATCACCCTGTCTTTGATTAAAATTTGAAATATAGTACTGTCTTATGAAAATAAAATTCGGAATTCGGTCGGTATTATTGTCTAAAACGTATTTTTCTGCTCGGGCGCCATTTGTGATGTCCTCTCGTGGGAGTCACTATCCGGGTAGCTTTTAGACAGTCAGAGACAGAGTTCAAAATAAAAATAAAACTTTATTGTCTTCCTTAAATTAAATTGACAAAAATCTTATGTACATATTTACAATTTGGTTTAGTCTCCTCAGTACCTGGCCTATTTATTCAAATTAAGCTTGACCTTGTCATATGGAATTAGTCTTATCGGCAAGCGAGTGTGTATCTGAAATTTTACGGTAACGTTGTATCGATTTAATAACAGCGGACGATAGGTACAAAGAAAGGAAAGGAACTCAACACGTCCCTTAAGTGGTTCGGGTTAATAAGACACTCCTCGACAGTCTCAACACGACTGCTTCAGAGTACGGGTAGTGAAGAGCTCAACACGCACTTCGGATAGCGGCGGTAAAAGGAAAGGAAACAACTTGTGAACTCAACACGTCCACAAGCCGGGGTAGGGAAGAAGAGAACCTTCAGTCAACACCTGTCGATTCTGTCTCTGTGAGGAAATGTTGCCGTTTATATAGCGGAGCTTTGCCCTTTCTACTGTCGATACACTCCTACTTCATGGGTTGGTTCGCGCGCACGCTGGTTTAACGGTGATGGCTTGGACTCATCGTTACAATCGTTAATTTGTTGCTGCACTGAACAGAGGTTTTCATTTATCTCTTCTCCTGTTTCTTGTCGTATATTTTTGCTTCTAAATTTATTTAAATCTTCTTTCTGTGTAAATCGCCTTTCTGTGTAATCTTCTAATCTTTTTTGGTCTCGCCTTTATCACAGTAACTACCGGGTTATGATCTGAACCTATATCAGCTCCTGGGTATGTCTTAGTACATTTAACAGCATTATGATACCTCCTTGCTATCATAATGTAGTCTATTTGATTTCTCACTATTTTTTCTTTGGTATGTTGTGGAGATGTCCATGTATATAACCGTCGAGGAGGCAATTTGAAAAAGGTATTTGTTATTACGAAGTCTTCACTTTGGCAAAATTGAATCAATCGATCTCCTCTGTCATTTCTGTTTCCAAGCCCATATTTTCCTACTTGTTCTCCTACCTTACCTTGACCCACCTTGGCATTAAGATCGCCCATTAATATGTTAATGTATGGAAAGACTGACTTAATAAGTGAAGACAAACAACCTGCAACAAAAAGGTTCAGACCTGACAGTGAAGTCGAATAAATGAACCAAATTTCAACTTTTAAACCAATCTTTGTAAAGAAAATAAAAAAAGTAAAGTTTAATAACCATTGCAAAACTTAATAAGGCAAGTGATGAAAACATCGACTTATTTTATCAAAGCAGTAAGGCAGATTAGATTAATATTGTATATCATATTTGTAAGAAAAATATAATAAAAATCAATATTGTTAATTATAAAAATACAAACAATTATAATTAATATAAGGAATATAATAATATAATGTGTAAAAAATTACCTGAAATTTAATTTATAAAATATATAAGTATTATTACATCATTGATATAAAATGAAAAAACATATGTTGATTTTCCGTGATTTTCCGAGATTTATGGGGGGTGAAAATTATGTCATCATTATTAATACTGCGACAGACTATTCGAGCAAATTAAAAAAAAGTAAGTATTTAGGGTGAATTTCAAATGGACTAAATTTTTCCGAGTTTTTCCATATTTTCCGCCTAGTGAAAACTATGTAGTTATTCATATTTTGACGAGCTACCCTAGAATAAAAAAAGAGGCTTGCAGCTGCAAAGGAAGGCGAGATAATGTAAATTTTTCCTACGTGTTGCAATTTGAAGTTCCGATGCCGAAAAAAAAACGGAGTTGAAACAGATATCTTCTCCACTTTCCTATGTCTCTCTTTCGAAAGTACCGTCGTTTCGAAAAATTAGATAAATTCTATAGCTATAAGTTTCAATATAAAGTTTAGATTTTCATTCAAAATTTGTGCAAATTTTACTTCTAAATGTTTATAAACAATAGAGATATGATTTTTTTAAAAATAGTCACTAACTTCGTTCCTATTGGTCATAAAAGGTTTTTTTATTTTTTTATGTGAGCTTTTTTACCAGCTATCCAATAATTGTACCTACAAGTCTGTAGCTTGAAAAATATAGAAGTTATTACAATTGTTTATAAGTAAAAAACATACCCCTTTTTCAAACGTTTATTTTTTAAATAATTTCGATGAAAACTCAATATGCATTCTGAGATAGTCTAAGTATTAAAGAATCCTATGAAATTTGCTGAATGTGTCTAGCATCATGCATAAGGCAAGCTCAATAGTTTAAATAATTAGCCCTAGGGATAAACAAATTAAATAACTTATAAAATATTTGACTGATCGGGGGGAAATTTCGCACAAATCTAAAAGATGGTAATTCTTTGATGCTTAAATGTAATAATACCATTTTATTTTGTTAATAAAAAAATTAATAAAATTTATAAATTAGTGCAAAAAAACTGCTTTTTTGCAAATATCTCTGTAAATTATTTATCAATTTTAACTAAAAAAACGGGAAAATAAAGATATTCTTGACATAAAAAAATGCCAAAAATATTGTTTATTTAAAATATAAGGGAAAAAATTTATAGACAAAAAATCAAATTATGACCATAAATTATTGCTTAAAAAAACGCAAGGTAAAACTAGATCTTTTCATCTATTCATCATCTAGTATCCCCCACCTATGTCTTAAAAGCTGCAGATATCTGCGAAACATTTTTCCACCTTTTTTTTAACCAGACTGGGCTAAATAAAAAAATATAAATTATTAACAAACAACAATGGATAAAAAAAGATGAGAATATGTAATATAATATTGATGTGTTGTAGACAAGAGTACTTAGAACAAACTTTATATTGAATTGGAAATCAAAAGTAAACCATATATGAGCAAACCAAATAAAGCTTCTAAAGTAACTTCTAAGGTTCTAAAAATCAAAGTTGACTAGACTCCAAACTCCTGATAAATGGTAAACGGTATAAGCTATATCAATGTTTAGAAGTGCCGATTTTAACAATAGCGAAAATTACCTGGGTATTACTTTATTAAATGCAATCTATAAAATATATTTCAAAATTATTAAGAAGACATATATTAACAAATTTTATAAACATAAAAACATTACTTTTGCCGATGATCAGCTGAGACATCATTAATTACAAAATTTACATGTTGCATGAATATACAATGCGGTCCATATGTACGGAATACATTCATTTTTAGCGTTATTATGTACTATCTGAAAAAAAAACTTGAAACAGGTCGATTTTTATTCTTACATTAACAATTAACAGTATGAAAATATTATCCCCCTTCAGCATCCCCTTTGAATTATAAGCACCAAAATTTTAAATAACAAAGGGGGTCGTGTGTCACCTTATTAGAAAGGGAGATTTTGAGTTTGTTCAATAATAAGAGAGAACATTGATTTTTACAATTAAATTAAATGTTCAATTTGATCACCATCATTCACTTCTTGACAACAAACGAGGCGATTTTGGAATTCTCGTACAACATTTTTTATGACCACGGAGGTTATTTTGTTAATTTATTCTGTTATCCTAACTTTTAAATCAGAAATATTGCCTAGTCGATTAAAATATACTTCAGAAATAATTCGTATCTGTTCTGCTAAACATTAGGGAAAAAACTTTGAAGATAATAAAATATTAGTCAAAAAGCCAAATAAACAATTGATATGAATCTAGCAGGCTGCTGTCATTTAGGTATTTAAAGTCACTAAAAGACGTCCGTATAATATTTGTGCGGGTATTAAATTTAATTATGGCTCATTTGTCCAAAACTCACATTTTAATCATGATTGCTTGTAGTAACAAAACAAGAATTCAAAAGGAGGTTTGTGAAATGTTTAAAAATCAATACTATGGTCAACAAGTTTCGCAGTTTATTAGCAAAATTAAAAAGAAGTTTTTTTATACCGGACATGTAAAAAATATCAAAAAACCAGGTAGAAATTTTAAATTTACTAATGAAAAAAAGTTAGATGTACTTCTAGAGATTGAGGATAATCCTCATAAGACAACTCGAGAACATGCCGCTGTCAATCATGTAAGTAAAATTTACTTATCTATTTTCAGAGTTTTTTATTAAAAAAATATCACCCTTACAAAGTTCAGTTGGTTCAGAAGTTAAATGAAGATGATCCTGATAGAAGGCAAGAATTCTGTGAAATAATGATGGACAGAATGAACGCAAATTTGCAGTTCGTAAACAAAATAGTGTTTTCCGATGAAGCGACGTTTTATTTAAACGGAACGGTTAACAAACAGAAGTGTAGATATTGGAGCAGAGAAAATCCTCACTGGGTGTGTGAGACTCACACGGGCTTAAAAAGTTAACGTTTGGGCTGGTCTCATTAACAATAAAATTATTGGTCCTTATTTTTTTTAAAGGAGGACAGTTAATGATGAGGTTTATCTAGATTTTTTAATAAACTTTTTAGTGTCTACATTACGAAATTTTTTCCTGATGGTAATCATCCCAATGAGATAAATTGATCTATTTGCTACCAAAAAGACGCATTTTCCACGTATAATTAGAAATTATTTAAACGAGGTTTTTCCCAATAGGTGGATTGGAAGACTTGGAACGATCGAATGGCCGGCTAGATCCCCCGATTTGACTCCTCTCAATTACGTCTTATGGGGTTATTGAAAATTAAAAGTATATTTAAATAAACCAAACAGTATTGCTGATTTAAGTGAATGGTGGTCATTTTTAACATTTAATTTAATTGTAAAGTACATTGAAAAATACATTCTAAATATTATGTGACATTATTGTCTTCATTGAACCTAAAGTTTTGTGATAGAGACATTATCAAAATTTTACATCTTAAAAATCAATTTTCCCAGTTATGATTGCACCAAACTTAAAATACTTTATATTGATGAACAAAGGACTAAAATCCCTTTCTAACTATGTGTCATACTACCCCCTTTGTTATTTAAAATTTTCGAGGGAGTACTGGAGGGGTATAATATTTTCATACTGTAAATTGTCAATTTAAGAATAAAAATCAACCTGTTTTATACAGAACTAACAGAACGATCAAGATGCAAAATATTTATTAAACGCTATACAATTATGTCTAATTAGGATTCATACTCCAATCAGAGTATTTATATTGTAATTTTATAATTACTGAATTCTTTTACGATTTGGTCACAAGTGATTCATGTTGGCAGTTTTTCAAAGCTTACTCAACGATTTTGTCGTGGGTAGCAACAACCAGTACAGCGATGTCAAATATTAAGGTTGATCTGCAACCCCAAAAGATAAACTCAAAATTCAAAAAAATTGAAACAATTTGAGAAGGTATATGTGATGACTAGAAGTATTTGGACAACTTTTAAGCAAACTGAAGCGATGGTAGTATCATTGTTTAAATAGGACTAGTTAGTCAACGCAATGTATAAATTTGTCTGATTCTAATTGAGACAGTCACTAGATGTCACCACTCTTTCTGTCTCAATAGACTTTAATATACCATTGTTTGTTTGATATACATTATACTAGATGGTGCTATGTGAAAAAGTTAAGGACTAAACTAAACGTCCATTTTTGATCCACTGAATTAAATTCACCAGCGTTGCAATATTTCACTGACATAGTAGCAACAGGTTTACTTACAAATAAAAATGTTAGGTACAAAAAACAGACCTTGAATCACTTAAGATATTCATTTAAAATAGAGTTATTACTATCAACTAGTAAATATCGTGTCAAATAAAATTGTACATAAACGTACTGTGGCTTCTAAATCTTCCTATATCTAAATAAGTTTAAAGAATTTAAATATTTTATTTTATTTGGAAGTGTATTACAAAAATTTGGTCCGAGGTAAGTAAAACATTTGAATTATATGTGTTTAAAACATAAAAAAACATTGTATGAGAAATGAACAAATTAGGTATTTAGAAATAAATTTTACCGGATAATACATACATTCGATAATATTTGAAAAAAGTGATTTTAAATTAAAATAATGTTACTTCCATAATAAATAAATGGTTTTTTACAGATGGCCGGAAATATTTGTTGTTATTACAAATGTGGTTTATCACCATACAATATTCATGGATTAAGAATGTTCAGATTTCCGACAAAAATCCTTCGGCTTGTCAAAGATGGATATTACACTCTGGTAAGTAAATAGAAACTTTTTTTATATTCTTTTATTTTACACCGTTTTCGTTACGTAATTAACTTGAAAAAATGTTTAATTTTTTTTTCATTCATCATTTTTTATTATCGCCACGGTGCACGCGTCATATTCGAGATGCATTAATTTGAATTTTACGTTTTCGTTGGTATTATAATTATGATATAATAAACTTCGAAAAAACAAATTAGTGAATAAATATCAAGTTAATAAACATAAACAAAGTATTAGATATTTAAATATGTATGTATTTCTTTAGCTATTTTTAGTTATTGTATTGAAAAGTAGAAATAAGTTCATCTTTATCGGAGAACCAATTTATACAAAGGTCCATCTGGGAAAAAATTATTGGTTTCACGTAAAAATTTTATACAGATATTTGAAGGTTCTAAAAGATATATGAGGGTTAGTTAATAATAAATATGTGAAGACATACAGGTGATTTTGGCTATAAACGTTTTTTATCCAGTTAGAGAAAAATAGTTAAAATAAAAATTGTAGATTCAAAAAGTTCTTCCATTTGTGAGTTTCTAAATTAAAATATATAAAGAATTCACCAAAATAGTTGCAAAAAACCCTTGATTTTGTAGAAATTTATAAATTTTAATAACTTTGTTTTTGCATAATGGTATGTAATGTAACTAATAAAAATAGTGAGGATTTGTTTATCGTAGAAAGCGATTATGTAAACAACTTTTTGTTGACCTATCCCAGTTTAAAAAAAAAATTATGTTTTACGTGCCACAGAAGCCAAGATATTGCAAATTTTGCAATCGCGCTTCATTTTGAAAAAGTTCAAATCTAAAAAAAAACCGAGCTCAAATGGTTCTCCATTCTACTTTTCCGAAGCGGTATTTTACGAATACCATCATTTTAACGGGTTATAAATTTTTACTTCTTTACCGCATATGCCATATGTAAGTTGGAACGCACAATTCAGATCTTCATTTAGGGTCCCTTCAATTTTCAGCTCTTATTGTTAATAGACAATGGAAGTATGATTTTAAGAATAAAATGCTTTGGTTTTAAATATAAAATGCTCTCTTGCCTAGTAATGGTCATAGAAGATTCTGTTTTTTTTTAGAAAGTGTATTTTTCACCAGTTTTTCATAAGCCTCTAAATAAGTTTGTGGCATAAACGATATCAACGTTATTATAAATGTTTATAAACAGATTAAATAACCTATAAACTATTTGCTCTGATTGATATTTAGCGCACTTTAATAACTTATTAATTTCCATAATTTCAAGGAGCTATGTTACATGTCTTTGCGCAAAAAAGAGTTATTATAATTTATAAATAACTGCAAAAATAAGGTTTTTTTTGCAACTATTTCTGTTAATAGTTTCATGTATTTTAATTTGGATACTCTCAAAAATTACATAACTTTTTATGATCTACAACTCTAAAAAAGCTGAAAAAATCTTAAACAGGTATTTAAAGTCTCTAAAAGGTATATGAGGGGTAGCTGATGACAATTATGTGAAGACTTCAGCTAATTTTGCTTTGCTTTTTTATTAAACAATCGTAAAAAGTGAAAAAAGTTTATGCGCATAAAACGTTTCTTATTCATGTTAGAGATATATGGTTAAAATAAAATTATAGATCATAAAATGTTCTCTAATATTGAGATTTTTATAATTAAAATACATAAAGAATTGACCGAGATAATTTAAAAACCCTTATTTTTAAAGTAAAATTTATAAATGTTAATAAAAATATAAATAATATAAATATAAATAACTTTCTTTTTTGCATAACGATATGTAATAACTATTTAAAATTATGGCAGTTAATGAGTTTTTAAAGTGTGCTAAATATCATACAGAACGACCATACAGTTTATGAGTTATTCAATTTGTTTATCCAGGAGACCGATTATTTAAACAACTGTACTTGTCCAAACAGTCACTCTAGGGTTATTTTGTAAATAGATATCGATTTTTATGGCTTCGTTTTAAATTATTAAAAAATAACCTCAAGATTATATTAAATTTGTTTTTAAAAATCAGTTTGAAGAATAACAAATTTTTAGCATATAAAAATTTCTAATAACTTTGACTTTTTTATGTCATACACTTGTATGTAGGCTCAATATAAAGCTAATAAAAGAAACATTTAAAACAAAAACCAAAACCTTCTACGGCCCAGAGGAAATCAAATAGCATTTTTTTTTATTTAAGAAATTGCCAATAATTTCATTGTTTATTAACATTAAGAGCTGAAAATTGAACACATTGTAAAAGAATATCTAAATTTTATAATTCGATTTATAAATGGCATACACAGTGAAGAAGTAAATTAGTTTTGAAACATTAAAATAATGGTACTCGTAAAATATCGCCACAGAAAAATGCAAGGGAGATCTGTCCGCTGCAATATCTCAGCTTGTTTCTTGTTATTGGTTATGGAAATTTCTGTTTTTTTTTGAATTGTGCTTTTACACCAGCTTTTCATTGAGCCTACGTACAGCCGTATGACATGAAAAATATCAAAAGTAGTATAAATGTTTAGAAGCTAAAAAGCACTTTTTTAAACTGTTTTTTTAATAAAATGTTGAAGTTTATAAATAAAGTTTCAAATAATCGATTCAAAAAACGTCAAATAACTGTCAAAGGTTAAACACCCTTTTTAAAGTTCCTCACGGATTTTAAAGATTTAAACAGTGTTAAACAGATAAAGTAATTCATCGACGAGTTAACAATACGAAGCGAAGTTCTTTAATCACAATGTGATAAGAAAACGAGTATCAAATTTGGTTTTATATTTCAATAGTCGAATTTAATTGCAGCTATATAGGTGTAATTAAAGAAAACCAGTGAAAATCCCAAGAAATAGGTGAGATCCTTTTTTTCTTTCTTTCCAGTTCTGGACCCTCTTCCAATTAGGTACTCACATTTAGGTATTGTGTTACGGTCTGGGTAACTAGGACTACACATCATGAACAGCAATTAAATATTTACATTTACACAAAACAACTTCAATTCCAACCCAAAATCATATGTCGTTGACGCAGTCTCTAGACCTCCTTCCCGTTCGTTTTCTAAAAGGGAACAAGTTATTGTCATGCACTTCATTTTGAATACTGTTTTATTTAAATATATTAAAGAAATTGGTGAAATAGTTTATCCAAAAAGTATTACTTTTACATCTCGCATTTCGAATAATCGAATCTGCATTTTCCTCACTTCTATCGACATCGTTGATCAACTAATACACCAAACGTCATAATTAATTCCACCGTCATCTTTATCTGCAAGCTTCTTTCTGCGACCAAAAGAATCCTTATTTCAAATGTACCTCCTTCCATCCCGCATTCACTAATCGAGCAGTCCCTAAAAAATACGGAACTTTGAAGTGCAATCTTCTCTGTTAATTAACCATGAAAATACATCCTTTAAAATATTTTTATTCTCTGACAGAATATAGTGTTTTCTTTGTAAGCTTACGGGTCGTACCGTGGAGTCTGATTGCAAAGTCTCCAGTTGACCAGATCACACAGTCATTGCAGCTAATGCTCCTCCCTCTTCTTCATTTTCAGCTGACTCTAAGGAGTCCTTAATCCTGAATCCTTAACTTCATCAAAAGAATTTCTATCTTCGGAAATTGAGTCCATCTCCGTTAACTGAATACCCATCCTGGCTGCCATTATGAATTTATCCATCTCTCGTCGTACTAATTCAAAGCCCATGTTGGCAGTAGGACAAAAACGGGGACACTTCAATGACAGTCCTCCTGATACTCCTACCATTCTATCTTCATCCGGTATTCTTGCTCTATTAAGTTCTTTTCCTCCTTCGAAATTTTCAATGCCACCCAAACCAGCCAAAAAATGTCCAAATCTAATCTTTGATTGGATTACTCGATGAAACCTTATTATATTTCCGCTATAGAAATGATTTACAAAGATAATCCGACTAATTTTACACTCAATTCCACGCAACTTATTACATTTCTTGAGAACTCTTTTGTATGTATCACCCCACTACAAGAAGCTTAAAAATCCTCCAACATAGATGGTATTCAAAAGGACTTATTGCAGCTCTACATAGGTACAAGGAAAAGATCACTAAAAAACCGTATCACTAGAATCTTAGAGAAGTTAAAAGAACAGCCTATCTCCGACTTACAAGAGTATATAGAAGTACATCCTCTGATAAATCTTCTGATGTCAAATCTAATCACAGCATACATGATGAATAGAATTTCTCTCTTTCTCTCCATTTATTAATTTTTTCTGCTCTCTGTATATTTTTACTTCATCTTTTGCCAAATTTAGACACGATATTTAATTAAGTAAGAAAACTTTATGTACATCAAATACTAGCCCAAGTCCAGTGTGGAAAAAAAATTGTTAATAAAAAATAACCTTAAAATATCCAATCTCTTTTTTAATCAAAAGGTTATCCTTTACAATTAAGAGACAGCTAAGATTCTGGCAGAAAATTAAAAATAAAAGTTTTGCAACAAATCTGAACCTAACCATATATACTCTTTTCTTCCTTCGCCCTTTCATTATTCATCCTCAGTTTCACAACAAGATACCAATTATCCGAACTCTCGTATAAACTATTTCGAACTAAAAGCTGCACTCAAATCCTATAAAAACACAAAAATTAGGGTTTTCTAGAATTATCTTGAAATATTTCTCGAAAATTCCTTAGGCACCAACGACCCTCTAAATGAAGCCAGTAAATTTACCACTGACATACCGCTGACAATCGTTAATGAAAGATCTTGCCCTAATCTATACTAAGATAAAAGAAAGATTATTACAAAAAAAAAAAATTGTTAAAATCCTTTATAAAAGGTACATAAATTAAAAAAACCCAAACGGGCTATGTCATGAAGACAAATTGTTTTCGGAATCCATATTCCATCATGAGTGTCTAGGTGTACATTTTTTGAGCCACTAAATATCTGGGTAAAAACCCGATAAAAGTTATATGTTACAATTTATTTTACATTATTTAGTCTTATATATTAGGATGTTAAAGTTACCAGTGGATATGATAACTCCACTCTCATTTATAAAAAAACTGTTTCACAAATCCAAGGCAATAAAACTAACCTTCATCCTATGAATTTAGTCATCCTTTATTCCTATATCCTAACTATTTCTCCTATCATCTTCAACAACACAGTTATCTTTGACAGTCAATTCATTTCCGACACACTCGCTAATGGGGTTGAAGACAGATTCAATAAAAGTAATATGGCTTTTACTCCCAGTTCTTTACGCGCTCAATCTTTCTCCACCATCTCGTCAACTCCACACGATGTCAAGTTTTTAAACGCCTTGTTGACCCTAAATAAACTAAAATTTACCTTGTTTTCATGTACAAAATCTGCTGATGATCCCGATGATATCCCTTATATATTTTTAAAAAATCTCTCTAATACATCTCTCTCCAAACTTCTCGAAATTTATAACCTTATCTAGAACACACAAAAATTGACCAGCCCTCTATAACTCCAATATCTTTCGTCTGATTTCTCTTACTTGTCATCATCATCATCATCATCATCCAGCCCCGTTTTCACATCCATTGTTGGATATAGGCCTCCTCCAAACGTCTCCAGTTCTCTCTATCTCTAGCTGCTGCAATCCAGTTTGTTTCTATTCTTCTTAGGTCGTCGGTCCATCGGGTGGGTGGTCTGCCTCGACTTCGCTTGTCGGCTCTTGGTCTCCACTCCAATAATCTCTTCGTCCATCTTCCGTCTTCCATTCTAGCAACATGTCCAGCCCACCTCCACTTTTGTTTATTGATTCGCAGTATAATATCGTCAACGCCAGTTCGTCGGCGTATCTCCTCATTTCTCACGCGATCTTTCAAGGTCAGACCCAGCATTGATCTCTCCATTCGCCTTTGTGTTACCCTCAGTTTTTCGGCAGTAGCTTTCGTTAAAGTTAGGGTCTCTGCTCCGTAGGTCAAGACTGGTAGGATGCATTGGTTAAATGCCTTCCTTTTCAGGTGAATTGGAGTATTTGTTTTAAAAATGTCTCTCATCCTTCCATATGCCGCCCATCTCAACGTGATTCGTCTATTTAGCTCGCAGGTTTGGTTGTCTCTGGTTATTCTGATTTCATGACCCAAGTATGTGTATTTATCGATTAATTCTACCTTGTTGTTATTGATCTGTATCTCTTCGCTGGGAACCATATTGGTCATCATTTTGGTTTTCTCGAAATTTATCTCCAGCCCAGTTTCTTGTAGTATGTAATTCAGTTCTTGGAGCATGTCTTTGATCTCTCCCAGATTATCTGACAGAAGCACGATATCGTCCGCAAAACGATACCTACAAACACACACATTCTAGCCACAGACATCAAAAGGTATTCCACAGGGAGCTGTTTTAAGTCCACTTCTTTTTAATTTGTAAACATACGATATGCACAATTTATGGTCTCCCAATATTGTTTGCTTACAATATGCTGATGATATTGTCATCTACTCACATAAGAAAACTTACAGTGAAAGCACTACTGAACTCAAACATATTATGTACAACTTGGATAATTGGACTTGGTTAAATGGATTCAATATTTCGTACCAAAAATGTGCCGTAGTATTTTTTTCAAGAAAACACCCTATTAAACATCCCGCTGTAACCTTACATAACAATGATATTCCAATTGTTTCGGAATTTAGATATCTTGGTGTCGTACTTGACAGAAAATTGATTTGGACTCAACATATTAATTATACAATTGGTCGTTGCGAGAAAGGTTAAATTTTCTTAAAATGGTGTGTAAAAGATCGTGGGGTGCAGATCAAAACATTGCATTAAATTTTTATCGAGCCTATATAAGATCTATAATAGATTACTGTTGTGTGGTATATGGGTCAGCTAGCATAACCAATTTACGTAAACTTGATAGAATCCAATTTAAAGCTCTAAGGATTGTGTTAGGATTGATGAAAAGCACTCCAAATGAAGCCACCCTAGCTCTAGCATCTGAAAACCTACTCTCATTGCGCAGAAAATATCTGGCAAGCAAATATTTCCTAAACCAACATTATCGTGGCACTTATAATGCAAAAACAATTAATGAAATTAATACAGCTGATTTAACATCTACATACTTCATTAAAAAAAAACTCTCCACCACTTGCAAGAGCAATTATAACTTGCAACGAACTGAAGTTAATAAATTCCCCTTGTAATCTTATCTGGGAATCGTTGGATATACCACATCTAACAAGTGTTCTAGCTACAAATATTATTATCCCTAAATACCAAAACGAATTTTGCTACACTACTCTTAAAGAAATCTTAAGTGGCTTTTTAGATCATATTGTGATCTATACAGCACCAACATGTACAACCAGTGCTTACTTTGTACCAAAAATGAAGATTAAAAAATCATTTATTTTAAATAATTAATCCAGCATTTTTTCTGCTGAATCATGTGCTATATACAAAGCCCTTGAATTGTGCTGTGAAAACCAGTGGAACAAAATTGTCATATGCAGTGATTCACTGTCGGTATTACACTCCTTGCAAAACTTTAAATTCACGATAAATAGCAATATATTCATATTAGAAATTTTTCAACAGTTACTAAAACTATCAGATCCATATGGTACTAAATTTTTATGGGTTAAGGGACACTCAGATATTGTTGGCAATAATATTGCTGATTCTATAGCTAAAAATCCATTACAGCACCCACATATTATGGTGATAGAAGAATTTAACACATGTGACCTACTTGCCTATATCAAACAACATATTAAATTTAAATGGGACAGACAATGGATTCAGTTTGGTGAAAGCAGGGGCACTAATTTATACAAATTACAACCAACAGTAGATGTAAAACTATTTTACAAAGATGTCACACTAAGCAGAAACACAGTGTCAACTGTCTTAAGATTAAAAGTAGATCATGGATGTTTTCCGAAACATCTACACCAAATAGGAGTTCTCCCATTAGACATAATGTGAGTGTGGAACTAGTATAGCTGATTTAAATCACATATTCTTCAACTGCCCACTACATCATAATACAAGCACGTGGCTGCTAAAAAATTGATAAAAGAGGGTTTAAGTACACCATTAAACGTATATCTTCTATTAAGTGAAGACAAAATAAAAATCTTTAAAATAATTATGATATTTCTTGTAAAAATTAAGTTAAAGGTATGAGTGTAAAATTGATCGTATGCGTGAACATTTCCTTTGTATGTTTACCATATATGTTGCTCACCTACCTAACCGTGGTTTATGTCTTGTTTGTTACAATAAAGCCGCTCTGATGAATCCCTGAGCGTGAAAAGTGTGCTCCTTGTACAATCCTGTATGAATGAATACTAATATTTATATGTAATTACGTGGCTAAAGGTTTCAAGTCAAAGCCAATATAAAAAAAAATATATACATATTTTCCTACATATTTATGTTTTTTGTACATTTAACTATTATTTTGTTGTTTTTGTCCATATGTTTCCAATATCTCCTTTTTTATAATATGCTAGCTGTTTCGTTAATCTTCCTGTATATGTTAAAGCTCTTCTTCTTCTTCTTTTTAAGTAGACATGACTCTGTCTGTTTTTCAATGTGCCTCCAGTAAGTTGTCGTTTCATCGTTTTCGTGATCTTCCTAGTGATCGTCTTCATATAGTTAAAGTTAAAGTTGTCCTATTGTTTTCTAATCTTTTTATTTCTGCATGATTTTCTATTAGCCACAATTCCCTCTCTTCTTTGATATTTTTGTCTGATTTTTCTATTTTCATTTTTGTATGCTTGTTAGATTTTATTCTTGTATTTTCTCCTTTACGATATCGATGACTATTCCATGTGTAATCCATCGTTTGTTTTTAGGGGATGTATCACCCTCCAGTTGCTTTTTATGATGTTCATCAAGATTTTCTATAACTATATTCATTTTCTGTAGCTTTAAGCTTTTCGTGTCTTCAAACTTTCTGGACTTCCTTGTGTATTTCTTCTTTGATAAATTGGCAAGTTGGATAAGAGCAGCTATTTTTAGTCTTCTTAGATGAATTGAAATAGCTTTAACCATTTAGAATTTAACCATTATTACTATTGATCATAGATTTTGTTTTGTATGAACTGCTTTCCATTGTACCCCATGCAACATAAACTTGATCATATGCATGAGGTGATATTACCTAGAAAATAGAAAAATGTAGCTGTCCACAGGAGATCAAGAAGACAGAAAGCAAATTTACGTAGCAGTAAACCAGAAAAAACAAACAAAATGTAAGTATATATATATATATATATATATATATATATATATATATATATATATATATATATATATATAAACTCCTGGATAAAATTAACGCACCACTTTAATTAATCTAAATATTTACAATATGAACACAAAATAAAACTAAGTTACATTTGAATAATAATAAACACCTACAAATAAGTCCAACATGACTTTATCATGAACTTAATTTGCCTTATTGTTTCTTTAAAAATTTGTTTTTGCCGGAAATGCGTAAATAAGCTAGCATAACTCCAAATTGCAAAAAGAAAAAAATCAGTAAAGTAACACAATAAAATGCATCTGGGCAACACTAATACCGTGTAGGCCCTCCTCTACTTCGTATGACTGCATTTATGCATCGAGGCATGCTTGATATCAAATTTTCAACAAAAGCTTGCGGAATATTCTCCCATTTTTCAATAACGGCCTCAATGAGTTGGTTGTGATTGGCAATAGGGGGTCTACGACTTCGAATCTTTTTTTTTTTGAGATAGTCCCAAAGATGCTTTATAGGATTTATGTCCGGACTGTTAGGTGGCCACTCTAATAATTTAATATCAACATCATTAAGGTAGCCAATAACTTGTCTAGCCACATGAGGACGAGCGTTGTCTTACATGAATAAAAAATTAGGTCCAAGAAACAGAGCAAAAGGCATTACATGTTCGACAATAAGTTGTCTAAGTAATAATGGGCATGGGGACCAACTCAGTACGAGCTTCAAAACAAATTCCCACTCAAAACATTTTAGAGCCACCACTAAAAGATACTTTAGGAGAGATATTGCAGCTGGCAAACCTTTCTCCTCGCCTTCGTCAGACACGCTCACGACCATCTGAAGCTTTTAGGCTTATTCTAGTTTTATCGGAGAAAAGAACTCGTTTCCAATCATCGATGGTTCAATTTTGATGCAATCTTGCAAAATTCAATCCCTGAACCCTGTGTTCTCTGGTAAACAAGGGTTTTTTGGCCGGTTTCCTGTTGCTTAATTCTGCTTCATGTAAACGTTTTCTAACTGTTGAAGACGATATCGCGACATTTCGAACATCTGCTACTTCATTTTTTAGCAAATTGCTGGTGACTCTCCTATCTCTGAGAGCACGTTGTCTCAAAAAACGATCATCAATTTGATTAGTGCAACGTTTTCGCCCTTGCCCTGGTCTTCGATGGCACGACCCTGTTTCATTATATCGCCTCACTTTGCGACTGATGCTGGAATGATGTCTTCCTAAAAAACCTGCAACGTATTGCATTGAATATCCTTCATCTAGGAGATTCGATGCTCGCACTGCTCCTCCATTGACAAATTTCTTTGGCAGTTCATTTTTTTATTTGATTTTTATGCAAATGAACTTATGTGATGAAAAATATAACAATAAAAAGCTTGTTTCTCACAAGCACTTTGCTTTAATCTGCACTTTTTATGAAAAGTTTAACTCACTTTTAGTCTAAAACGAAGTTTAATACAAATTATTGTTAAAACAAGACTATTATTAGCTTATATAACAACTGTTACTGTCAAACAAGGTCTATAGGCAACTTGTCGTACAGTAAATTATCAATATATAAAGATTATTGAGAAAAATATGAGTGGTGCGTTAATATTGTCCAGGAGTTTATATATATATATATATAGTAAACTCTTAAATATTAGGGAAATCTCCAAGAAAGACTCTAATGAGTATCAATTGTTTCACCGAACGTTTTCGCCAAAGAGAATTAATTTGGCTTCTTCAGGGCTGAAAGAGAATAAATTATAATTACCTACCATATATTATCTATTAAAAACATTATTGATCTTACCGTAACTTAGAATTGTAGAGTTAGAATATTAAAAAACGCAAAGTTTTACCCAAGGTTTTAAGTTCAAAGCTACCATAAATTTCAAACCTTAAAAAAACTTTTTTGCATATAATGTAGTAACAAAAAACACCAGTATGTTACTAGCAAAGTTTTTTAATATTCTAACTCTACAATTCTAAGTTACGGTAAAATCAATAATGTTTTTAATAGATAATATATGGTAGCTAATTATAATTTATTCTCTTTCAGCCCTGAAGAAGCCAAATTAATTCTCTTTGGCGAAAACATTCGGTGAAACAATTGATACAATTAGAGTCTTTCTTGCAGATTTCCCCAATATTTAAGAGTTTACTATTCAACTTATCTGCAAAGATTAAATTTCTCCTCTATATATATATATATATATATATATATATATATATATATATATATATATATATATATATATTGTTGTGGTATTCAAAATTGAAGGGTAAAAATATTAAATGTACGATGAAATCAATATTTCAGAGATTATAAAAAATACTCCGAACTGCCTGGAATTAACCAAAGGTAATCTTAGTCATAAATAATCTTTTGTATAAATATAACAAGTGAAATAGTGCGGGTACAATGAATAGAAGTTAACGATGGTTTATATATAAGTTTATAAGTTAATAAATAAATGATTGTTCGGAATATGTAAATACTCAGTAGAAATTAAGTGTCCTTGTAGAAGTAATATGAATTAGGAAAGTTTGTAGGTATTTCTGATTTTATGTGGGAGTGGTATGCAAATTTTTGATTGGCCGAGAATTTGGAAAGTGGTGATTGGTGTGTATAATAAGAGGTTGGATAAATGGATAGAGGAGATGAGAGAGTCAGTTAGTTCCAGTTTCTTAAAGTGAATGGTTAGTTTTGGAGGTGGTATCCAAGGGTAGTAAGTGATAAAGAATAAGTTGTGAGTTGGTGAAGTAATTGTGTCCGACGGTAGCTGATCTGGTACAAATTTTACATATGGTATATACAAAGTAAACTTTTCCTACTTGTATTCTACGTATCGCTGTTTATTTCGGAACGAGAGATTAAGTTTGGCAAGAGGAAAAGAGGCTGGCATCATTGGAAAGGTACGTGCATTCGAAGGAGAGCATTGAAGACACCAAATTGCAATATCTTGTTTAATATTGCCAATTACATAGGAGGCTGCTGAGAACTGATAGTTCATTTTGCATAGAACAAGGAATTGGACAACTCAAGGCAGAGGAAGCGTTTCAACGGGATAACTATTCATAATGTATTAAATTTGAGAATTTTGGGTTAAAAAATATTATATCATATTAGTAACGTGTGAATAAGTTGTCGATAGTCGAAGGAGATCAAATTCGTTCTGAGAGGGGACACGGAGCTGTGGAGAGAATTGGATAATTCATACAAATTTCTCTTGGTACAATCGTTATATCAATATTGCATTAGGAAGGACACTGTATATTATTTGATTTGTTTATGTAGAATAATAAGCTGTATCTTAGATTGTAGTTGTATTATATTATCCATGCATTATTAAAGGTTCACGTACGTAGAACGAATTTTGTTTGATAAACATTGAATGCTAATAATTTTTGGAGGTATTTTAATCAGTTTATTTTATTACATTATTTTCATATCATACTTTGTTGTTTTATTTCGTTATTCTTTGGACCTAACCCATCAGCTGTAAAGTATAGATATTGAAGCACGAGTAAAACCTGAGATAACATAATTGAAAGGTGTGATATAAATCATCAATCAAAAATTTTAATAATGTTTTATATATATTTTTTGTAAAGTTTTAAAATTAAAATTCTAGATATCACATTAATATATATATATATATATATATATATATATATATATATATATGGCTAAATTGGAAGCTCAAAAGCAAGGAAGGCATGGAAAATGTTGAGGATTACATATAATACCCATGAAAGGGGAAAGATAGGGACATATGGACGAATGGGTATTATTGTTTATTATATGGAACTCGTTTGGAATTCTTTCCCCAGGTAGCTGTAGCCTCCTCCGTGGTTATTGTTGGTTGTTACCCTGGAAACCACCAGGGTCTCCTAACTCTAATGCTACAAATTGGTCGCATTGTTCCTGTAGTAATCCTTTCCTAAATTAACATGCTCCTTTTCTAACTTGGCTGCACCGTACTGAAGACGACCAATAGTCAGAAATACGTATATACGGTTGCCTTCCATCGATATACCTTTTTTGGTTTTCTGTTTTGCGAGACATGCCATTACATTTTATGCGTTGAAGTAGCTCATATCTGCCTTGATTTCTCATTATATGTCCCAAGTACTACAGCTTACGGCTCTTTACGATGTTGACCAAATCCGCAGTTGTGTTTATCCTCCACAGTACTTGTTCATTGGTGACTTTGTATGTCCATGGTATCTTCAGGATCCTTCTGTATGACCATAGCTCAAAAGCCTGAAGGTTTCATAGAGTTTCCGCCTTCAATGTCCACGTTTCTATTCCGTATAGAAGTACTGAGTACACATAACATTTAAGGAGTCTTATTTTTGTTTCTAAGGTGAGGTCATGGCTCTTGAACACAGAACTTATAGTCAAGGATGCACTTTTTGCCTTTCCGATGCGATTTAATCTCTTGGGTACTGTCCCACGACTCATTGATTATAGTTCCCAAGTAGTTATATTGTGAGACACGTTTAATTCTCATTTGGTTCACATACAGATTTGCTACAGTTATGTTTTCCTTGCTGATGATCATTAGCTTGGTTTTGCTAGTGTTTATATCCAGTCTATATTTTCTACATGTTTCCGTTATTTTGTTCATTAAGTTTTGCAGCCCTTCTATGGTATTGGAAAACACTATTGTATCATCTGCATACCGCAGATTATTGAGTTTGACTCCATTTATTGAGATGCCTTTATCAATATCCTTTAGAGCCTCTTCAAAAATATGCTCAGAGTACAGATTGAATATCAGTGGTGAAATTATGCACACATGTCTCACTCCCCTTAAGATTTTGACCTGATCTGTATATTCTCCATCTATTCGGCCTACCGCGGATTGATTGCAATACAGGTTAGCTATTATTTTCAAGTCTTTTCTGTCAATCCCTGTCGTCTTCAGCACTTCTATCATTTGTTCATGCCTGACTCGAAATACTTTTTGTAGTCAATCAGGCATGCAAAAACATTACAGCTGACATCTCTACATTTCTGAAACAATACCTGCACGCTAAATAAAGCTTACCTCATACCAACGGCGTTCACAAATCCAAACTGATTGGGCGCAATTTGTTTGTCGCATTTCCGGTAAATTTTGTTGTGGATGACTTTTAAAAACAGCTTCAGCAGATAGCTCATTAGGCTTATGGTCCTATAGTTTTCACAAACTTTTGCTCCTGGTTTTTTAGGCAATGGTACGAACTCCGATTTAAGCCACTCTACTGATATTTTTTTTCCTGCCTTGTATATTTCATTAAATATTTAAGTTATTATTTTTATTTGTTCTGCATCTAATAGCTTCAACAGTTCTGAAGGAATTTCATTCAGTTCCGGTGCTTTTCCATCTTTCATTTGTCTGACGGCTGCCGTTATTTCTTCTGGTAGGATTTCGGGACCCGAATTTTCTTTAATGGTGGGCTCTTTTATTGTTCTAAGGTCATGGAAAAGCTTGTCCAAGTATTCTTCCCATACTTTCTTTTCATCTTCTTTGGTTATGGCAATATTGTCTTTATCATTTATTATTTTTTCGCTGTTACGTTTTCGGAACTTTCCAGCTATTTCCTTCACCTTTTGATGAACATTGAAGTTATCATATCGACTCTGATACTCCTCTATTTCTTAGCATTGTTCTGTTTTTTGTTTCTTCTTGGCTTCTCTTATTTTTCTTCTGACGATGGTATGTATTCTCTTATATTCTTGGAGATTTTCTTTGTTTTCTATTCTCTGATCCATAAGTTCAAGTATTTCATCGGTCATCCACCATTAACGTTTTTCTGTATCTTTCTTTAGGTGTTAATCTTTAATTTCTCTCACTGTTTCTTGAATGATGGTCAGACTTTCCTTCATAGTTCCTGCATTTTAGCACCTTTGTATTGAGGTTTTCACTCACTTTCAGTCAAACATTGGGATCTTTCAGTTTTCTAACTATCATACTTCTTCATCGACTTACTTGTAACCTTCTTCATTCTGACTTTGAAATTACCTATAACTGGTATATGATCAGAATTTGTGTCTGCCCCGTGTATGTTTTGACAGATGTACAGCTGTTCCTATACCTCTTATTTACTAGCATGTAATCATTCTGATTTCTTACAATCCTTCCCACAGAATCGTGTGTAGATTTCCAGGTGTACAGTTTCCTTGGGTGTAGCTTAAACCAGGTGTTCATTATTACTAATTGATTTGCTTCCGCAAAAATCTCCAACGTTTCTACCCGATCGTTCCGGTTTCCTAGACCAAATGGTCCAACTGCAGATGATGTTTTGCTGGCCCCAACTTTGGCGTTGAAATCACCCATGACAATTAGGTTAGGTCTTGCTTTTTTAACCTTTTCACGACTTGATTAATGCTATGGTATAGTTCTTCTATCTCTTTTTCTGTTCCTTCTGTAGTAGGTGCATACACTTATATTATTATTATATAATATTATTATATATTATTATATTATATATTATATATTATATATTATATATTATATATTATATATTATATATTATATATTATATATTATATAATATATATTATATATTATGTATTATATATTATATATTATATATTATATATTATATATTATATATCATATATTATATATTATATATTATACATTATATATTATATATTATGTATTATATATTATATATTATATATTATATATTATATATTATTTATTATATATTATATATTATATATTATATATTATATATTATATATTATATATTATATATTATATATTATATATTATATATTATATATTATATATTATATATTATATATTATATATTATATATTATATATTATATATTATATATTATATATTATATATTATATATTATATATTATATATTATATATTATATATTATATATTATATATTCATCATCATTCAATCTTCGCTTATCCACTCCTGGACATAGATCTCTCTCATAATTTTCCATCTATTTCGATCTTGTGCCTCTTGCATCCAATTCCTATGACAACGTTTTAGATCGTCAGTCCAACGTGTTGGTGGACGACCTCTACTTCGGTAGGCATCATCTCTTGGTCTCCATTCCAGTATCCGCTTTGTCCATCTATTGTCTGTCATTCGAGCCACGTGACCTGCCCAGTTCCATTTTAGTGTTGCTACTCTCTCTACTGCATCAGTTCTACACTCCTGTTCTTTGTCGTAGCTGGCGATTTGGGATCTTGTCTCGTAGTGAAACGCCCAACATAGCACGCTCCATCGCCCTTTGACACACATGGATCTTTTGAACTGTTCTCCTTGTCATGGTCAACGTTTCGGCACCGTAACTTAACACTGGCAAAACACACTGATTAAACGTTTTTCTTTTAAGGCATATTGGTATATCAGACGATTTGAAAATATGGTTCAGCTTGCCGAAGGCTGCCCAAGTCAGTCTTATACGACGGAGAAGCTCAACGGTTTGGTTATCTTTTCCTATGCGAATCTCATGACCTAGGTATTTATAGGCCCTTACCTGGTCTATGGATCTTGTTCCTACGCATATATCTTCGCTGACTACAAGATTTGTCATCATCTGGGTTTTAGATATATTTATTTTCAATCCCCCTTCTAGCGAAGAAAGGTAGAACTGATTTAAAAGTTCTTTGGCCTCATCTTATATATTATATTATATATTATATATTATATATTATATATTATATATTATATATTATATATTATATATTATATATTATATATTATATATTATATATTATATATTATATATTATATATTATATATTATATATTATATATTATATATTATATATTATATATTATATATTATATATTATATATAATTATTTAGTGTCGATTGGTCTTGCTTTTAGTTGTATGAGCATCACTCTTGCTGAGATTGGGATGAAGTTGTCAACAGATTTTGCCACTTCTTTTGTCAATATAATGCCGACACCCAAGTCATGTTTGCTGTTATCTGTTCCAGAATAGAAACGCGGTGTTCCCCGATATTTACGGTTCCTGAATCTGGCCAATGCATTTCGCTTATTTCCAGAATATTTAATTTCATGTGTGACATTTCTTGTATTGCATTATGGATTTTACCTTCCTGTGCCATGGTTTTCACGTTCCATGTGCCTATTCTGATATCTTCTTTGCATTTTAATCTTTTTGTTATACTTGTAACTGCTCCTTCCGGAGATCCAATTGAGGAGCTTACTCCGGAATAGAATTTCGCTGCAAGCATAGCCATTTGATTCTACTAGGACTTATCCAATCCGGATCTTTAATGAGGTGTCTTGTCCCAATCTTTATTCCTCATCTTTATCCCGTTGAGCGCTTCCACGGTTCTTTCGCCTTTGAAGCCAGTTTTTTAACTCCAGGACAAAGCGGTGCCCTACCATTTAATAACTCCTCCACCCGAAGCAACAGATAATATCTGTTGACCAGTAAACAGGGGATTGCTTATACCGGCAATAGCTCGGTAGAATTTTCGCCATATCTGGCTACCCTCACTTAGTTTAGCCTGCAAACCAACGCAGTTGCCCGGGGTGTGGCACGTGGAGCCATAAGTGAGAGTTAATTGTCTTATGAGGACCAGTTATCAAGAACCATCTCCCGTCTATGACGCTCGATGTGGCCGTTCCGATAAAAGGTGCTACCTCTATAACACAACTCTACACCCCTTTACTACCCCACTTTACATATAATATTGGTTAAATATATTGGTCGATATAACTCAGGTGATGTCCGGGATTTCTCAGGTTTAAGAAGTGGTAGTATTATTGCTTCAAACCAACTTGATGGGAAAACCTGGTTACTCCAGATAAAATTATAAAAGTCTAGTAATAAATTTTTCCCATTGTCTGTTAGATGTAGTAGAAATGCTAAGGGGATACCGTCTGGTCCTGGGCTTGAATCTTTGGAAGAGTTTAAGGCTTAAGCAAGTTCCATAAAGCAAAAAGGAACGTTAAGGTTGTGAATCTTATATCCGTCGAATCCCAATATTTTTTTTCCACGTTTTTTTATGTATTTTAAAATTATAAGTGTAATTTTCATCACTGGAATCTAATTCGTATTGGTCTGCTAACATATCTACGATTTCTTTTCTATCACTAATTATTTTGTTATTTTTTGCTATAAAAGGAATCTTATATGGTTGGCTTTTGTCAGAGATTTTCCTTTCTCCAAACTGTACTTATGCTTGAAGAGGTATTTAGAGATGAAATGAATTTTTTCCAGGATTCTTTTCTATTCTTTTTTAGAATGTATTTTGCCTTAGCTCTTCATTTTTTGTAGTTCGTTATGTTTTCGGCTGTTTTATGATGCTTTATTTTATTGTAGCTTGGCTGTATTCAGGTGTCCACCACGGAAGAGGTTTATGTTTCTTTAAAATTTTTGTTTTTCTTACATACGTCTTTGCGGCTGCTGTGATCGTTTGTAAAAATGTACTTAAAAACTTCAATGTCGTTTGATGATGTAAAGTTGGTTTGGTTAATGTCCTGTTCGATCTGTCTGGTAAAATTAGTCCAATCAGCATTTTTAATATTCCACTTTGAGATAGGCGATTCGATATTTGTGGTTTTCTGATGCGTTAAAGAAATTATAATGGGGTAGTGGTCACTACCATATAAGTAGGGTAGAACTTCCCATGTTAACGTAGTGGACAGAACTGGGTCACACAGAGAAATATCAATTGCCGATGATGTGCCATTATGTATGTTGAATCTGGTTGGTCTTCCGTCGTTAAGTAAATTCATATTTTGGGATGTTATAATATCTTCTATAATTCGTCCTTTCGGGTTGAGTTTTATGGAACCCCACATCGGATTGTGGCAGTTAAGATGTCCAACGATAATTCTAGGTGAAGGAATTTGTTCCAAAATATCTGTTAAATCTTCTTGGGATATAGTTTTATTTGGTGGAATATACATATTACATATACAAATCTTTTGAGGTATATTTATTGCGATAGTTATCAATTCAATATTATTTGAAGTCAATGGTAACTGTGTGCTCATAAATTTTTCATCCACGTAAATTGCTACTCCTCCACAGGCAATATTTTGGTTTAATCTGTTATTATAAAAAAAACATGAATAATTACGGAAGTTATATACATGGTTTGAATTTTTGAAATTTGTTTCCTGTAGACAGATAATAGATGGGTGTGTTACAGAGATAATATGTTTTAGTTTTTCAAAATGGGTGTAAGACCCATTTAAGTTCCAATGAAGCAAAGAAGTGAATGCAATTATTCTTTAGAGGAATTATTTACCGATGAGTCGGAATCTTCTTCCGAGAATGAAGTTTTCACTGCACATAGGGAGAAAATCTATGTATTTGCGAAGTTTTCGTATTAATTTGGTGCCTTTGGTTTTCATTCTTTTGTCGATGTACTATGGATGTAGTTTTAAATTTTATAAGTGCATGAAAGTCTTCTGAGTACAATTTTGTTACGCTGATTAAGTCTTTTGATCCTTGTATATTTTCGAATAGATCCACTACTTGATCGAAGCTCAACAATTGCTTTTCCCTTTCTACATATTCTCTAATTGGTTTTAGTAATGTTTGGAGATTTGGTATCTCATCTCTTTTTTTTCAATCTCAAGTTTTTGTCATCAATTTTGTTTTTTTTTTTCTTTAATTGAAGCTTGGGTTTTTCAAAGTTTTCTTAGTGTTAACTGAAGACGTGGTCAAATGTACAGATGTATTTTGAAGTAAGCACTGTTGGGTTTGGTTTATTGATAAATTTGGCATTGCATTATTTGTAATCTGGTTTGAGAAGACGTAGTAAGTGTGGAGGGAGTGGTATTTGAGATTGTGGGAGTATTTTGTAGATTTTTGGATAATTAGCTGCCTGGTGTCCAGTTAATTTTCATTTAAAACATGTTTCGTTTTGGGCTATAAATATGTGGTATGATGTTTTTTCCAACTCGATAATAAATAATTCAGGTAGTACAAAGTTGTCTGGAAAAGGCGAAACAAAAATTTGTCTTCGGAAGCTTAGAATATGACTGAAGGCAGGATTGGTTGCTCCTATCCGTATCTATGATATGCCTGGGAAAGGATTTAAACCTAGTTTTAATAATTTGTCCATTATTAACTTAGAAGGTATGCTTGCACAGGCATTGGACAGAATTAAGCGGACTGATGGAGTTATTAATCTTCTCGCTTCTAGTATATTTCTATTTACTATTATCTTCTTTGGTTCTGCTAGGAATTTATCTACTAGGTTTTTAGATGATAGATATATGCATATTCTACCGTTTGATATACGGCATGCGAAAATTATTTTTTTTTCTTCTATATGCTGACTCAATCCTTCAAGATAGTCGTTAATTATACAATTCTCTAGAGTGTTAAATAAAGTAGCTAGATCTCTGTTTGGAATTAATATACTAAGTGGTTGAATAACTTTTGAGTATGATGCATTTTGTGGTAGCTGACTGAAAGATGACATATTTTAAATGGATTGAAAATTCGACTAAAACCGGTGCTGTCTTACAGCTTTCGTTGTGATACCAGTTCATGGAAATTGGATAATACTTATAACTAATTGCAGATCGGAATCCAAATAGATGAAAAAAATATATTTCTATATCTACTCACCATTTTAATATTCAGTATTCAAATCACTTTCACTTTTATACTTAATTTCTTTTAAATTTATTTCAATAATTATTATTTAACGAGCACGATAAATTAATGCCTAAAGCGCGTCTTCCTCGCTTGCTGGTTAAACATCAAGTATAAAATTTTGTTTTAAGCAGTTGATTTGCATAGTAGTTTACCTATAAAAGTTGAAAATTGTGCAAGTATGCGAAAAAAAAGCAACATTTGTTTAGGCAGCTTACTTATAAAAGTTTTTAGCTAGACATTTGAAAGTTCACATTGAAGAAAACCCAAGAAATGTGAAATTCGTTTTAAACAGTTGGTTAGTTCAATAATATGAAAGTTTTTAATATGTCTTTAGATGTACCATATGAAAATTCACACCATAGCAAATAATTACAAAATATTGTGTTTTATACGGATCAATTTAAACTTTATTTTGAACAGGAGTTTATGTAGTGAACAGTATAGAAGCAAGCATCCTTAATTTTACATCCACAATCAAAGAGTTCTTGCTATTTGGTGGCTCGGCATCCTAGATCCAGTTTTACAAAACAGTGCATGGAAGAGGATTTGCTGAGATTATATCGCCCATAGTGAGGGGCGATGTTAAGCGCCTTTCTGAATATTATGTTCTTGCTAAAGATTGGCACCTCTTAATAATGTATTTTTACCGTGTGCCCCCCCCCCCCGTTAATAAACTGAAAGTTACAGATCTTCCTAAAGTTCTAAAGAGTGTGAGCCATATGGCTCAACAAAATATCCTTTACTTTGAATTTTGCACAAAGAAAGCAAAACATTCTGAAAACTAATTACGAGAATTGACTGACAGAAGAACATAGCTAATGCAATGGTAGCTCACATTGGTTAAAAGAGAATCAAGAAAGAAATTTACTTTACACCCTTTTAGATCGCTTATTAAATATATTTGTGATAATACTACAAATATCTAGAAGAAGCTTGAAATACGCTACAAACAATACCTACTCACAATTTATCAGATAGTTCTTCAATTATAATTATTCATTGTTTTTACATTATGTGAACTACTTTGTATGAAGGAAATAAACCACATACGATCAGATATACATGTCTTGATTGACGATTCCATAGAACACAGCTCTAAACTGTTTACATTTTTATCGATTTTTATATATTCCTGGTTTATGTTATTTCTTTTCCTTTCGTGGTACATAAATAAACCAATTCCAGTTAGTTCCCGAGAAATGTCTGGCAAAGAGATTTAGGTGATTCTACAGTAGCTGAAATATGTAAAATCATATAATAGTATTATCAGTATGGTATTATGAATATATTGTTAGTTAACATATTGGTAACAGAATTAAACATGTATGTTAAAACTTTATAACACAATAGAAACTGTTATCCACAATTGTGGCTGAACACCGTATAAACATAGTGTTTTCTTTACATACCAATAGAAAACAGTTTTAGAATATGTTGTCCACAAATTAACTATTAAACCTAAGATGACAAATAATCCTTGATTGGCGTTATGTAGGTAAAGTGCTTTTTACAAGGCATGCAAAAACAACTGGCTTAGATATACGAGATTAGACTATTTAGCTTATAGAAAAGAATTCGAAATTACAGTAGGGTTTCTGTCGCCAACACAATTTTCTAAGTCAAAGAAAAATGAAACGAACTTTTCTTTACAGTTGTTCGGTAGAATTCAAATCGATCGGATGTGTTTAAATTATCGCATAGATCTCTGCATAGATAGACTGCATCTATCTCTGCATAGATAGATCGTTTTTTCTTTCTGTATTGAACGATAAAATATTTTTACTGTTAAAATACACAACCATTCCAATTATTGGTACATTCATGACTAAAAGGAACTTATAATTTTCGCAACAATCACAATAGCACAATTCTGTCTATTGTTCAATATCTTATCGCCATAATTATGACTTTAGGCTACGTTGTCTTTGATGTATGACATGATGTTGTCGTTGTCGATTACGAAATAAATAAATAACCTGTGTAGGTATCCGTAAATAAACAGTGTTTTAAAAAAATTTTCCCGCATTTATGACTGAGTAGATATCTTTGGCTACACGGTCACCGAACACCGTTGTTCGGTGACACGGTCGTCAAAGTCCAATAATTCTGGATTCGGATTTCGTGTGTTCATTGGTATAACTTCGTTGGTAATGGCCGATCGTAACGTACGAGATATCATGTGATAACTTTTAGATGATAGAATATGAGTAGATAAAAAATTTAAAATATAGCATCCTGCATACAGAGCATTGATGTATCCTTGCTATTATTGTTCTCACGGAGACGTAAAGAATGTCATGTGATACAATTTAACGAATACAATAATAGAATATACACACATATAGAACAACTTATAGTTATTTACTGGGTTCTAATATTTTATTACATTAGAGAAAGAAATAAGATATGCATAGTAGATTTCTTAATATTTTAGCCAATTATATAAACACTGGCGAGTACTGGGACATGAATTATATTTCAGTCGATGAGTGACAAAATAACTCAAAATGTGTTTATGTGGGGTTAATCCACAATAATTATTAATAGTAATGAAGATTACATTTTAACTAACATTAGATCTATAGATTTCCACTCCAGAAATCGTTTTCAAAGATTTTTAAGATTACATATTTAAAAATTGTATGGAAAGGGTGTATGTAACCGCCAAAGTTGTAGGCAAGAACCATAATTTTGGCTAAAAAAATCTCATGACGTATTTTGTGCTCTCGGGACAAATTTAAATATTTTTGTGTGTCCTTTATATCTTATTTGTGCATTATGTATTTGTGTATGTGTGTTAGTGTAGTCCGTGTCCTTCCCAGCTTGCGTGGAGGAAGAGTTCTGAATTAAGTAGGGACTCTTCTGTACTTCCGTACGGACGGGCGGTGGGATCCTCAACCCCTCCCACTGGCTGATAAGTAAATGTGTAAAATGAAATAGGTGTGAATAAGGTTTTAGCAAATATGCACCCGTGGACCAACTGAGGACATGGTATAGGGCAGCACCTATGACATTACTTCATTAAGGCTATAGCGGAATAATTTCTACTGTTGGCTTAATGACAGATACTCACGGGCGGATATCACATACTGATTCAACCGGCCGTGATACTGCGATCAGGTAGGCAAGGGGAAACCACCCGATTATATTAACGTGACTACACCATCATGAATGTATCGAATCAGTTAGATATGCTTAGCGATCCGATGAGCGATCGGCGCTCAGATGATTCCGGGCCATCTAGTGTCACACCGGGCATGTGTTTGTGAGCAACCAGGCAACACATGCAAAATTGGCGCATGGAAGAAAATCAGATTTTCAGTTAAGAAAATAATGGGAAAAGCAACCTGAAATTTTCGAGGATTTTTGCAACCAGGCAAACTGCATATACTACAACGAGAAGTCGAAAGAGAAGATTTAGATATATGCGGACTTTCGGAGACCCTTTGAAAAGGACAAGGACACTTCCGAACGGCTGATCGTGTTGTATATATTGAAAAAGTTGTATTTTATTAATTTTATTTTTATTTATAATAAATGTTGTAATTTTTAAAATATGTGGTTCGTTGTTTAATTTAATATATACCTCAGCTAGCTCAATTATGTGTTCTAAGCAATCTGTCACTGTGTGACGTCGACTCTGTAGTCTCCTGGTAGAGTTCAAAAAGGAATTAAACCAAAATTTACTTTAGACTTTTGATAAATTAACCCAAATGAAGCACGTTATTTATTAATATTGAACAAATTTAATATAAACAATAAAATTCGTCTGCAACTTGGGTTGCCTTTAAAATTTTACAAAAATAGGAATTGTATAAATCTTAATGTGGTTTAGTGTCGTGACAATAAAAATTTATTACAAAATGTGGAGACTCTCTACAAGTACCTAAAAACTAAATAAATATTGCAACTTTATAAAGTGTTTAAATGAACTATAAAGAAAAAGAAAATGAACACTTTATTCCGCTGACTTTTAACTTGCATTCAAATATAATCAAAATTTCAAATGATCCCCAAAATTATTATCCAACCTCACTTTAAAACAGTTCTGATTTATTTAAAGAAAACTAACTACTCGCAAAATAATCGGTGAAACTGGAATATCAATCCTCTCTTCGGAAGTTAAGGTACGTACTATTCTATTTTTAATTTAATGATCATTAATATTTTTAATTTTTTTAAGGCCTATCGCAATTATGTTAATTCATGAATTTTAATTTTCTCAATTTAAATGACATTTCTATACTCCAATAATAATTTATAAGTCAAATTGTTTCTTTTACTCTCTGGAACAAATTCTGGATATCTCTGCTGTGGAAACTGTGGAAAAACTAAAATTCTAATTAGACGAGTTAAAAAAAACTCCCGACCTATTCCACAGTTTCAGGGCTCCCCTTCGTCGAAAAATCCTCGTCGGCCTCCCCAAAAAAACCTATTATCCGTTGCTAACAGCAACCAACGTTCTTTTTCTTTTCGTCTTCTATTTTTTTAAACCATAAAACTATCCTGTTCTGACACATTTGTCAATCCACATTAATTTCTCATAATCACTTTAATCACATCTAATTTGGGAATTTATAAAAAAAAATGTTCAGATATAAAACTTATTCTATTACAATGCTAATACAATTTATTCTTTTCATCTCCACATCATTGTAATTTCTGATTTAACAAAACCCCTATTAATTTAGCTCCCACAGACTTTCTTGACAGTTTATTTTCTGACGTTTTTTAAAATTTCTATGTTTAAATATTTTTTAAGAATTCTTCTTTTTTTATTCTTTTTAAGGTTTAGACGATTCACCTATACACTAGGCAACTATACTATTCAGAAATTATTAACACTATACCAGGTAAGTCAAAATTAATTTATTTAACAATTTACTAATCTTTTTCTCTCTTTTATTTCAGAGTCGAACCCACATTGTGATGGCTTCATGAAATTCATGAACAACAAACTCATATAAAAATCCATTTAAGTTGTATCCTTTTTAACATATTGAAATCATTTCAATATATTGGGAACAAATAACACAGGACGAAATGGTGTTGCAATTATGGTGACTAAAAAAGTTACACAATACGTGTATTATTACCAACGGATAAATTAAAGACTTATAAAAATAACCTTACTTAGCATCACCAAACAAAATGCACATTCTTCAGGTCTATATGCCAACCTTAGACGTGGTAGTCAATAAAGTGAAAGACGTATACTCCGTTATTGAAGACACAATAAAAAATATTTCATCTAATCAGCCACTCATAATCATGGGCGATTTTAACGCTAAGGTAGGAGAAACAAGAAACGATAACATCCAAAATGTAGGAAACTATGGGTCAGGTATTAGAAACACCCATGGCGAACCTTTATTGGATTTTGGAACTGAAAACAGTTTGGCCATTATAAACAAAATGTTCGAACATCATGCCCGTCGTTTATCGACGTGGACCAGCCCAAATGGAGAATACACGAACCAAATCGACTACATATTGATTAGGAGCAGATCGAAGACATGTTTTACAAACGTAAAAACTAGACCAAAAGCTGATTGTGGATCCGATCATAAATTGTTATGGGCTTGCTTCAAGATGAAGCTCAGAAGGACAATAACGCATCAAAATCAAAACAGGCTGGAGATTTCAAATGCGAAAACATTTAGAGATGCATTAAAGGAAACTAGTATATTGAACACACATGACAACCCAGAAGAAATGTGAAAAGGTTTTAGAAATGTCATAGAAACATCTGTAAAAAGAACCAAAACTAAAAAAAAAGATCATCAAGAGAAAACACTGAATGACAGACAAAACGCTGCAACTTCTTGAAGAGCGAAGGAGAATCAAATCTCTCATATATCAAAACGACAGCAACAAAAATGAATTAGCAAGGTTAAATAGAAAAATTAAAAGAGCATGTAGAAATGATAAAAACAAACATATAAATGAAGAATGCAAAGAACTAGAGAGACGTGCAAACCGGTATGAATCCCATGAGCTATATAGCAAAGTCCGATATCTATCCAGGGAATTTAAACCAATCACACAAACAATAATGGATCAAAATCAACATATTATAAATGACACGAAAGGGATTGCGGAGGTATGATGAAGAAAATATTGTCAAAGTCTATATGTAGATGATCCCCGGAATGCAAATCACGACGAGTTCAATGCAGAGAGATAACCAAACATTCTAAAGTCAGAGGTAGAAAAAGCAATCAAAAAGTTAAAAAATAGAAAATCTCCTGGCACAGACCAAATCACCGCAGAAGTTTTAAAAGAGTCTAAAGATGCTGAAGTAAATGTTATGCATATGATCTGCAAAAAGATTTGGTAAACCGTAGAGTGGCCCAACGACTGGACAACATCCACTTTTATCCCTATATTCAAAAAAGGAACTCCGCTAAATTGGAGCAACTACAGAATGTTAACCCTACTATCCCATGCAAGCAAGGTTCTACTTCATGTAATATCTGAAAGACTTAAAGCTTTTCTATTGCCTCAGATATCAGAAGAACAAGCGGGATTTTTCCTAGGAAAAGGCACACGATAATACATCCTTAATGTCAGACAGCTAATCAAAAAAACTCGTAAATTCAATACTCCTATGCTTATGTGCTTTGTGGCTTACACAAAGGCCTTCGATAAAATCAACTGGCAGCAGCTATGGTTCATACTAGCGGAAATGGGAACACCCCACCACTTAATTCAACTAATTAGAAGTCTATATGAAAATAATAACTGCACAGTAAAAATAAACAACACCCATTCCGATTATTTCAGAATAAAGGCAGGTGTCAGGCAGGGATGCATAATCTCGCCAACTCTGTTTAATATCTACAGCGAACACATTATGCGAAAGGTACTAGACGAATGGAAGGATGGAATATCAGTAGGAGGTCAAAAAATCAGTAATTTGAAATATGCTGATGACACTTTAATAATCGCAACAAATTAAGAAGAAATGGAAGACATAATGAGATGTCGGGAGAAGAAAAGCAAAACATATGGACTAAAGCCAAATAGGAGTAAGACAAAGACTATGATAGTGGACAGAGCTCGGAATAATCTTCATTACATTCAAGAAATTGGAGGCTTTGAAGTAGTAAATAGTTTCATATACCTAGGGTCCCTAATAACAAATGACGGAGGGTGTAACAGAGAGATATGTAGAAGGTTGACTATTGCTAGAACTGCTATGATAAAACTGGTAACAATTTGGAAAAATTCCAGCATAACAATACACACAAAACTAAGGCTGGTAAGGGCACCCAGTTTTCCCATAGGCACATACGCGCCCGAAACGTGGACCTTAAACAAAGCGGATAAAAATAAACTAGACGCTTTTGAAATGTGGGTATATTGCCGCATGTTAAGAATATCCTGGATTAATCATCGCACTAACGTATCAATATTAGAACAACTTAAAGTAAAGGATAGATTGCTTAAGCAAATACAATAGAGATATTTGCAGTATTTTGAACACATTGCTAGAATAACAGGTACGATGGAAAAACTGATAGTCAAGGGTAGAGATGAAGGAAAGGAAATAATCAAAATTATTAATTAAACAGAGGTAACATGAAGCCGAATAACTAGCCCAGGACAGGGAAGGATTGAGGGACATCGAGAAAAAACGGGATTAAGACTGAGGAGGACTGGACGATGTGCCTTCTACTTTTCTTGGCTATTGCTGGTATATTCTTGTTGTTGACTTCTTCTTTTAGTATTGGCAACAAAAGCCTGCTACATTTTGCTTATGAGTTTGTTACACATTTTTCTTCAATAAATAGGATGAGAGCTGTTTCTTCGATTTTTCTCTTTTTCATGTATCTTTCACGAATATTGATGCATGGTTGCATTATACCCTTTGATCATCCATTATCTTATGTCATTGTCTGCCATGTTTGCATACCTGTGGTAGATCAAAGTCTCAGTTTTGATGACGTATGTAAAGGTCACGCTCATTTTTCCTGACACTTGTGGTCTTGCGGTTTCTTCGACATAGAAGTTGTTGTATTAACGGGGTATTTTATAGACGGAGTTCTTTGATTTCTCTTGTGTATTGTTAGGTTTTGGACACGATGGATCTGAGTATATTAGTTGATTTGAAAGTTGATGTGAAACTTATTACCTATCCTTTTTAGCTTTTTTTATAAGCCCTTTAAAAATTGTGTTTCTGGTTTTCTAGTGGTGTTTTGTTGTTTTCTTTCTTTTACCTTGTGGAATTTCTTGTTTATAAATCACAATGACTATCATTTTTTGTCAAAACCTTTATTAGTCGGTTTTCTCTTTCTAAAATACATTTTTGTTGGAGCAAATATTTTGATCCCTATCATATAAATCTTTTTTGATGATTACGTTGTGGTTTTAGTGGTAATTAAAATAACTCATTGTTTGGTTTTTTGCAAACTTTCGTTGCATATCTTGTATCCAATTTGCCATTAGCATATCCAGAGAAGGATGTTAATTGTTGTTTTTTTTTACCAACGTTTTTTATGACCACGGAGGTTATTTTGTTAATTTATTCTGTTATCCTAACTTCTAAATCAGAAATATTGCCTAGTCGATTAAAATATACTTCAGAAATAATTCGTATCTGTTCTGCTAAACATTAGGGAAAAAACTTTGAAGATAATAAAATATTAGTCAAAAAGCCAAATAAACAATTGATATGAATCTAGCAGGCTGCTATCATTTAGGTATTTAAAGTCACTAAAAGACGTCCATAATATTTGTGCGGGTATTAAATTTAATTATGGCTCATTTGTCCAAGACTCACATTTTAATCATGATTGCTTGTAGTAACAAAACAAGAATTCAAAAGGAGTTTTGTGAAATGTTTAAAAATCAATACTATGGTCAACAAGTTTCGCAGTTTATTAGCAAAATTAAAAAGAAGTTTTGTTATACCGGACATGTAAAAAATATTGAAAAACCAGGTAGAAATTTTAAATTTACTAATGAAAAAAAGTTAGATGTACTTCTAGAGATTGAGGATAATCCTCATAAGACAACTCGAGAACATGCCGCCGTCAATCATGTAAGTAAATTATCTATTTTCAGAGTTTTTTATTAAAAAAATATCACCCTTACAAAGTTCAGTTGGTTCAGAAGTTAAATAAAGATGATCCTGATAGAAGGCAAGAATTCTGTGAAATGATGATGGACAGAATGAACGCAAATGTGCAGTTCGTAAACAAAATAGTGTTTTCCGATGAAGCGACGTTTTATTTAAACGGAACGGTTAACAAACAGAAGTATAGATATTGGAGCAGAGAAAATCCTCACTGGGTGTGTGAGACTCACACGGGCTTAAAAAGTTAACGTTTGGGCTGGTCTCATTAACAATAAAATTATTGGTCCTTATTTTTTTTAAAGGAGGACAGTTAATGATGAGGCTTATCTAGATTTTTTGATAAACTTTTTAGTGTCTACATTACGAAATTTTTTCCTGATGGTAATCATCCCAATGAGATAAATTGATCTATTTGCTACCAAAAAGACGCATTTTCCACGTATAATTAGAAATTATTTAAACGAGGTTTTTCCCAATAGGTGGATTGGAAGACTTGGAACGATCGAATGGCCGGCTAGATCCCCCGATTTGACTCCTCTCAATTACGTCTTATGGGGTTATTGAAAATCAAAAGTATATTTAAATAAACCAAACAGTATTGCTGATTTAAGTGAATGGTGGTCATTTTTAACATTTAATTTAATTGTAAAGTACATTGAAAAATACATTCTAAATATTATGTGACATTATTGTCTTCATTGAACCTAAAGTTTTGTGATAGAGACATTATCAAAATTTTACATCTTAAAAATCAATTTTCCCAGTTATGATTGCACCAAACTTAAAATACTTTATATTGATGAACAAAGGACTAAAATCCCTTTCTAACTATGTGTCATACTACCCCCTTTGTTATTTAAAATTTTCGAGGGGGTACTGGAGGGGTATAATATTTTCATACTGTAAATTGTCAATTTAAGAATAAAAATCAACCTGTTTTATACAGAACTAACAGAACGACCAAGATGCAAAATATTTATTAAACGCTATACAATTATGTCTAATTAGGATTCATACTCCAATCAGAGTATTTATATTGTAATTTTATAATCACTGAATTCTTTTACGATTTGGTCACAAGTGATTCATGTTGGCAGTTTTTCAAAGCTTACTCAACGATTTTGTCGTGGGTAGCAACAACCAGTACAGCGATGTCAAATATTAAGGTTGATCTGCAACCCCAAAAGACAAACTCAAAATTCAAAAAAATTGAAACAATTTGAGAAGGTACCGGTCATGCTGAAATTTACAGAGTTAAAATACAGAAGAGTAGATACTGCAACTTTTATTTTGAAAGTACTATATCATAAAATTTACACTCTAAGTAATATATCTATAAAAAACCTATTTAGTTTTTTTTTTTTTATTTAAAGGCAGCCTCATCAACCATATTGGTTATTAGCGGATGAATTTAATACAAACAATAATGATTACAAATAACAAATAAATAACATACTTATATGTGGTTCAATATGTTACAGTCTCTTAAAAATTTCACAATATTTTCACTGGTACACTCACTAAAAATGTCCCTTATAACTGATGGGATTTTATTAGTTAGTCTTTCAGTATTATATTTGGGACACTCCGTTAATACGTGTTTCACTGTTAACGGCACGTCACAACTCGTACATTTTGGTTGAGGTTCCTTCTTCATGAGATATTCATGGGTGAGTTTGCTGTGTCCTAATCGGAGCCTGGTTAATACAACCTGAAGGAAACGGCTAGGGGCGTTGTTAGTCCATCGTCCAAAATTTGGTTTAATTTCTTTTAACTTTGAGGATTTTTCTTCCCAACATTTAGTCCAATTACATATCAGCTTTTGTTTAAAGTACGGATTGAGATCTTTTGCTAATGGTTTTATTATCGGTCTGATATTTGGGGAATTTGCTATTTCCCGAGCATTTTTATCAGCTAGTTCGTTTCCTTTAATGCCTATATGTGATGGTACCCACACGAAGACTAATGTTTTGTTTTCCAGCTGCTGCATCTTGTTTTTAATTAATTTAGCTATCGGGTTGCAAGTGTACATTTTTGACAGTATATGAAGGGAATTGATTGAGTCAGTAATAATAAGGAATTTATCTGGTTTGACTGTTTGTATGTGAATTAGAGCTCTGTATATTGCATACAATTCTCCAGTTATCACAGTGGATTCTGTGGGCAATTTGAAACTTTTTATTATGTCTCTTATAACAAATGATGATCCTACACCAGAAGTTGTTTTAGATGCATCTGTGTAAACTTGGGTATATTCAGGGAAAGAAGAAAGTATTCTATTATAATTGCTTATAAATATTTGTGGATTAGTTTCAGATTTATGATATGATGATAGTTCTAAATTTAAAGTAGGCAAAGGTATTAACCAAGGAGGTGGCGTGTTTACGTTTGCTGAATGTGTTGAGGGAAAGTTAAAAATTTCAATAGAGTTTAAAATGTTTTTGATCCTTAATTGAAATGGTAAATGTGTTCTTATATTGATATTTGATAACGATGGCTGAGTAAGAAATACTGTTTTATTTGACTATGTTAAAGCTATAGGGGATATTGTTATCCCAAAAAACATTACCTTTGCATCACGTATTCCAAATAACCGCATCTGTATTTATCTTTCCTCGCCTACAGTTGTCGATAACCTTCTAAAAACACATCAAAATATCTCTATCAACTCTACAGTAGTTCCCATCAGAAGACTTATCACCCCAGCCAAACGCCTTCTTATATCTAACGTATCTCCTTCAATTCCACATTCCATAATTGAGAAAGCCCTTAAAGATATTGGATTACAGCTGGTCTCTCCTGTGTCATTTGTGAAATGGGGTGCACTCGGAGAAGGTTATGCACACATAATGAGCTTCCGAAGAGTAACGTATATTATCCCCGATAAGGAGAACTTTTCAGTAGATAGAAACTTCGTTATTACATATGAAAACACACCTTATAGAATATTTATTTCTACGGATAAATTGCATTGTTTTTTATGTAAAGAGGTCGGACATACCGCTGACTCATGTACCAATAATCCAACTACTTTTTCTCAAACTGAACTACCCCATCTAGAGCCCTCTACATCTGAAATTACTGATATAATTTCTGACGTGAGCACTCCTGTTCAATCAGACCTAACTACCTCAAACTGCACAGAAATCCACACTGAAATAGATACTGAAACTACACACCCATCAATTCCACCCACACAAGGACAAAAAAGAGCTATATCAACAGACAGCAATTCTGATATTTCTTCTCTATTATCTTCAGCAAGTACACCCGAACCAGCGTCTAACCAAATGCTTCCTCCGTTATCCACAAAAACAAACACTGTCTTCAAACCTCACAAGAAAAAAACAAAAACTACAAAATCAGAGGAACATAATCTAACAGCTAGTTCACTACAATCCGTAGCGGCCATTTATAAAAATAATCCATCTGGTCTAACTTTGACTGAGACTCAGTTTATTGCTTTCCTAGAGAATACACATGGTAATCCTAGTCCACTTAATGAAGCTTTTGTTTTTACGTCAAATATTGAAGGACTCTTACAAGACATAACAGTTCTCCATTCAGAAACTAAGGAAAGATCCCTTAAAAATCGACTTACGAGACTTCAAAAGAAAATCAAAAGACAGCTAAACCCAGATGACTCTGATAATATCAGCGTCTCATCTGAACTCCTAACCGATGATGAAACTAATGCCCTCCTCTCCCAACAGCCAGAACAACCATCTCAGTTGCCCCTTACCCCTTCAACTCAAAATTCACCTTCAATTTAATCCAATGGAACTGCGATGGGTTCTTTCCCCGTTGAAAGAATCCAACAACTAGTGACAGAAAAACAACCCGATATCATATGTCTACAAGAAACGAACTCAAAAATATCTAAGCTTCCCACATTAAAAAAGTTCGAAGGATACCATTATATCAGAACTAATTGTGACAGAGCCAGTGGTGGGACATCTATTTTTATTTCAAGTGAAATATATTCATCCCATCTCCTCATCACCACGGAACTCGAGGCTATCGCCGTAACTACTTGGTGTCCTAATAAACTTACGATATGCAGTGTATACATTCCTCCTAACTACCCCCTTAAAGAAATTGAAATTCTAAATCTTATCTATCAGCTCCCCGCTCCATATATTCTAGTAGGTGACTTCAATGCTCATAACTTTATGTGGGGGTCAAACCACACTAATGGCAAAGGTAAAACTATAGAAAACGTTATCAATTGCACAGGCTCCTGTATACTAAATACAGGCTCTAATACGCATCTGAACTTTTCCTCTGGCACATTTTCGGCGATAGATCTTAGTTTTAGCGACCCAAAAACATATACTTCACTAACTTGGAAAACTTCCGATGATCTATATGACAGCAACTACTTTCCAATATTTATATCATCTGATATCTCCAACCATGAACAAACTATAACCAGAAACTTCTAGCGTCTAAAAAATGCCGACTGGATAGACTATACGTCACAAACAGATAACACCTTACCTTCTCTATCCCTATCCGACAATATTAACAATAATCTATTAATAATCACAGATTCCATACTTAAAGCTGCAAATTTGCACATAGGCAAAAATAGTATTTCCCATAAAAGAAAGGCAGTACCTTGGTGGAATACATCTTGCCAAACCGCAACAGAACAACAAAAATTAGCTCTTAAAAATTACCGTAAAAAAAAGACCTGGAGAATCTCATTGAACTAAAGAAAACCAGAGCCAAAGCCCGATTTATTATAAAACAAAGTAAAAAATCATCTTGGAGAGAATATGTATCCTCTATTAATTCAAGCACCAATCCGGCGGATCTCTGGAAAAAGATTAGGCAAATCCAAGGAAACAACACCAACCTAAAAATCTCTAGTATTGCTGTAAATAACACTACAATCACTGACAATCAAGAAATCGGTGAAACCCTAGCAACGCACTTCGATACTAAATTCAAAAGTAAAATAGATTCCTCCTTACGAAAACCATTACCTAACGCCCCACCCTGTGCCTCACCCGAAACAATAATGGACATCACACATCTTAATTCTAATGCCCCACCCTGTGCCTCACCCGAAACAATAATGGACATCACACATCTTAATTCTCCCTTTCTTTTTGAAGAACTAGTATCAGTTATTCAAACTTGTAAAAACAATGCCGCTGGACCTGACGACATTCCTTACATATTTATCAAAAAGCTCTCCAACTGTAGCCTACTCAAAATACTTGAGATGTATAATTTAATCTGGTCATCTAACCAATTTCCCAATCAATGGCAAACCTCTATCGTAATACCCATTAAAAAGCCTAACCTAGAACGTTCCTTGGCCAACTCTTATAGGCCTATATCACTAACTTGTACGATGTGCAAAATATTCGAAAAAATGATTAATAAAAGACTCCTATGGTTCATTGAAAAACATAAAATATTTGATAGTGAACAGTCAGGATTTCGTCAGAACCGTTCAACCCAAGACAACCTTGTAATCCTCCAAACTCATATATCAGAGGCCTTAAACAAAAGACAAGAAGTCGTAGCTACCATATTTGATATTGAAGGTGCTTTTGACACTATTAGTAGGCAATGTATATTAAACAAACTTATCCTTCTTAATATTAATGGTAATATATTTAACTTCATACGAAATTTTTTATCTTTCTAGATCGTTCAGAGTCTCTGTCAACGGTATTTTATCTTCTACTCATACTCAAACTGATGGCGTACCTCAGGGATCGGTAAGTCCTACACTTTTTAATCTAGCAATAAGTAATTTATGCTCTCACCTCATTTCCCCTATTAAACACATCATGTATGCTGATGATCTAGTAATTTACTGTCATGGACAAAACTCTTCTACCACCTCGAAGCTTATTCAAACTGCTGTTGACACACTTTTTAAAAAAACTAGTGACATGGGGTTATCTTTATCCTATGTAAAATCCAAAATTATAAACTTTAGTAGGCGTCCTTCTTCTCCATCTCCACTTATTTTGATCAACAATGTCCCTCTTCCTGTTGTTAAACAATGCAAAATTCTCGGATTAACGTTTGACTCACGACTAACTTGGAAGCAACATATATTTGAAATAAAAGGAGAAACGAGCATGAGACTAAACATAATAAAAACTCTATCACATCATTATTGGGGATCTGACGAAAACTCACTTCTTAAAATATACAGATCACTAATACGCTCCAAGCTAGATTATGGTTGTCACATATATATATCCGCCTCCAAAACATATATTAACCTTCTAAACTCAATTCACAACACAGCCCTTCGTCTTTGTATTGGCGCTTTTCGATCTAGTCCTGTAGATAATCTTTATTGCGAAGCTAACGAACCTCCTCTTTGTATAAGACGAAAACAACTGCTACTCTCTTATGCAGCATCGGTATCAGCTAACCCCTCTAATCCAGTGCATCCCTTATTTGTAATGTCCACGTATAATTTACACAATACCAATTCCTTACCACCAATAAAACCTATTCCACTAATTTTAACACAGACACTTAATGATATCTCTCTTACACATACCCTTCCTCTTTATCCCCCTCCATCTCCTCCTTGGATCATATCCACACCCAAATTTAACACCTCGCTCACCAACTTCGATAAAAATAAACATCCGAAAGAGATCATTATAAATGCATTTAAAGACATTATAGATACAAATAAATACGACCTAATATTATACACGGATGCCTCAAAAAATGACACAGGAGTAGGCTGCTCTGTTACAACCTCTCATTCACTAATTAAGTCATCACTTATACCAGCCGTCAGCAGCGTTCATACTGGCGAATTATTTAGTATATTGCAAGCTTTTAACCATATATCTCCACCTAATAAGCAGGTTGCCATATGCACAGACTCTTTAGCATCAATCCATTCTATCAAAAATATATTTACTTTTCATCCAATCGTCCAAAAGATCCTAGACTCTTACCAAATTATCTTGTCCCAAAACATACCAAAACCAAAACAGTTACCATAATCTGGCTGCCATCTCATATTGGTATAGAAGGCAATGAAACTGCAGATCGCTATGCTAAACTTGCTACAGCATCACCTGAAATCACCGATAAAATTCAAATTTGTAAGGACCTAAAATCATATACTAAAAGAAGAACCAGACTCCTTTGGCAGCAGCATTGGAACTCTATCCGTTCGATCTTACACGAAATACAACCGTCAATAACCAGTCAGCCTACAATTGACTATTCAGCCCTCTCAAGACGAGATCTCATTGTGATAAGACGACTTCGGATAGGACATTCAAAACTCACACACGGCTACCTAATGTCCTCTAGCATCCGTCCCTCCTGTCAAATCTGCCAATCATATTTGACAATCAAACATATTCTCACTGAATGTCATCAACATTTGGCCAGAAGATTACAATACAAACTCAAAAGTGAAGTACGAGATATTCTAAACAACCCTGACCAAATAAAAGCTGTGCTACAATTTCTTAGAGATGAACACTTATATCAAAAAATATAATTAGATTTTAATTTTGACATTGTAAAACATATTATTATCATTCCGTATTATTGTAACATATTTTTAATGTAACACTTAATGTTTGTGTAATGAAAATACATGTTATAGTACCTGTGTAAGTGGCCATAGTTGCCGAGCGCGTTAAAGTTGAAATAAAAAAAAAAAAGTTTTTAGTATTTTGTTGTGAAATAAAATGGAATTAACATACGACATTATATACGCTATAATAACTAGACAACTTGTATAATACGGACATATAAGGAGAAAGTTTCATGAAACAATAAACTACCCAATATTCGTTATGAGTGAAATCGATATAAATAAAGAAAATGAGGAAAACTATGGCAAAAGGTAGAAAAAAGTAGTGAATAAAACATGAGAGAGGTACCTTGTGGACAACATGTGCTTAATTAGGAACGAATTGAGATACATAATCAGAAGACGACAAAGGAAAATCTATATATAATATATAATAATCTATATAAATGTATACCATTTTTAACAATGCTATTTAGAGCTCATTTCCAGAGCCAACGTGCTAATTGTATGTAAAATGAAACTTTTTAAGGTTTTTAATGTTTGTATGAAAGATGAAACCGTATCACACATAACCGTGAAATTTATATACCAACCTATAAATCTCTTTTAAAAGAATACTGACACCTACACATTATCACAATACTACATATCATAATACTAAGAAATTTGTTATTTTAATCTAAGAATAGGCTTTATAATTTACGAGAGATTTAATTTAATGTATTTAAAATTTTACAGGATTCGGTATAGATATATTAGATATTCTTTTAGATTTTTTAGATATATTATTTCTTCAACACTGAAGTTAGTCCAATCTCTGATATTTCTCTGCCAGATTTTGTCTTTCTTCCCAAGACTTTTCTTCCCTCTACTCTTCCTTGCATGATGACGCGTAGAAGAGAGTATTTATCGTTTCGAATTGTAGCCCAGATACGATGTCCAGATAAACAATTCGTCTTAACGCTTCTTCGTTTGAGACTTTTACAGTCCAAGGAATTTTAAGAAAACGCCTATATAGCCACATTTCGAATGCCTTTAATTTTTTTTACAGATTTGGCTGTCAGGGTCCAAGCTTCTACCCCATATAGCAGTTGCGACCATACATAACATTCGACGATCTCAATCTAATAACCACACTCAATTTCTTATTTGTAAACATTGACTTTTATCTGTTTAGTTTAGTCCTATCTTTTTGCTTTATCTGTTAATGATTTCTATAAGAATTTGTAAATCCTCTATATTTTCTGTCATAATTGGGGTTTAGTCTGCAAATTTTATGTTATTAATGATGCTCACTCCATTCCTTACTTCTTTCCCATAGTGCCTCCTAAAATATTAGTTGACAACACACATCTCTAGCTGACTCCTTTTTGAATTTCTGCTTGATTTGTCTCTCTATCTTTCACCCGCATGACCGCTGTTTGATTTTAGTAGATTTTTTAGTAAATTAATATCTTGGTATCTAGGTGTATGTATTTTAATGCATGTATGGGCTTACCAGGTTGAACTATGTCAAATACTTTTGAAAATCTATATTAGATATAAATACGTTTTCATTATAATCTCTGCATTTTTGTAATAGTACCTCCATTGCGCACAATTCCTCTTTTATACACAATCCACTTCTAAATCCAAACTAGGTATGTGTTGTTCAATTGTTCTTCACATTTTTTATTGACAGACGATTTAATGTTGTTATTAATCGGATGACATTTGTGACTTTTATTAAATTTTGATAATCGTTACAAATCAAGCCTTTTAGTGACATATTATTCTTTTAATTTTTACTTCTCATTTAATGTCTATCTTTTGTTAGTTATTTTTAGAGTATATATATGATGACTGACATTATTCCCACTTGATTCTTTTGTTTCAGTTATTGCTCTAGCCTAATTTGACATTTTCTTTCTTCAAATCATCAAATTTTTATGGTTTGTTTATATTTCGTTATAGTAAAATCTAAGCCTAACATAAGCAGCAGCAGTGTCATCAAACCGAAATAATCCAGTTGTGCATAACGTTTTTGCTGATCGATTTACAAATAAATTTTAACAAACACATCAAATTGATCATTCTTTTTACTTTCGTATACGATCATACTTATCCAAATTAAATTTTCAATTTTCAAAAACTTATGATACCTCCTCAATCCACAACCCTGCGCCATGGACAATATCTGTTCCGGCTATCGACATCAAACAAACCTAAGAAATCAGAGATATCGTCAACCGTCATTAAACAAAAGTTTCGTACACTATTAAACAGATATGGCAATACCTACAGCGTATACACCGATGCATCAAAAAATGAAGACAGAGTTGGAGCAGCAATTTATTCGGAAGACATCTCAGTTAGTTTCCAATTGTCGTCAATTACAACCATCTTTTCGGCTGAATTATTTGCAATTCTAAAAGCTCTATCGTTAATACAAAACAAAAACCAAGAAATATGTATAATAATCACAGATTCTTTAAATTCATTATCCTCACTGACTCAATTATACTGTGACAACCCCCTTCTACTTCTTAGTAAAAAAGAACATAAAAACATTTCAAATAAGAAAATCCAAGTTCATTTTTTATGGGTACCTTCTCATGTCAGAATTGAAGGTAACGAAGTTGTAGATAAACTAGCTAAAAACGCACCAACTAACCTAATGTCCGAAGAAAGTAACATATTGGTACAAAACGATTTAAACTATAAACTTATACTACAAAAAATAATTCAAAAATGGCAACAAACTTGGAACAACACTCCATCAAGGCTATATGAAGTCAACAAACATCCACATCTTTGGAAACCAAAAATAAAAGACAGAAGAGAGCATGTGATATTTACCCGTCTCCGTATCGGCCATACACGACTTACTCATGGCTATTTACTACAGCGCAAAAATAAACCAGTTTGTGAAGTGTGCAACCGTGTTCTAACGTTAAAACATTTTTTAATACAGTGTCCTAAATATAACAGTGAACGAAATATAGCATACCCAACTGCCCTAGAAGAAAATACAGATACAAAAAGAATAATTTCTTATCTTAAAGACTGTCAACTTCTTCATAAGATTTAAAACATACATTGTAATACACATACATATTATTATTATTAATTGTGAACTAATGTATATACACTATTTGTATCAACTGTAACATTAATCTAAATACGCTAATGCCTCTGCGTGGTAGATGCGTTTAAAAAAAAAGGTATTTATATTAGACTATAGATTATATTAGATTTATATTAGATTAGATATTCAGTTTTGTGAAAGCGCCTGTCTTAGACAAATTGAAGGAGCGCTCCTAAGATTTTTCGGGGTTTGGCTTAAAATTAATTCGTAGTTTATTTTATTATATTTAAGGCAATCATTTAGATTTTTTTTCACTTCAGCAACAAAAGTTTTGGTTGTGCAATGTATCGTCTACATGAAAGTCCTAGTATCTACTGTTATCGGTTAATCATTTGTGTAAATGTAATACAGTGTAGGTGCCATTACGCTACCCCAAGCGAGACCATTCATCTGCGTTCTTCATCTTACCATTGAATGATACGAAAAATCTTCTATTCTGTAGATATACGCGGATAAAACAAGTAATGTTTTTATCCAAGGCGATGTCATGCAGCTTTGGAGAAATGTTCTCTTATTTAATATGTCGTAAGTGGCATTTAGATTGACAAATACTACCCCTGATACCCGATATCTTTCGTACTCGTTGTTGCTTTTTACAAAAAACGGGTACATTATTACGTACGTTAATAAGTATTACGAATAAAAATAAATAAGCAAGAAGAATATAAGTGATCTATATTTAAACTAAGTGACAGAAAAAATAATATTGTATATACATTTACTTCTAAATTAAAAATTTAATTTTGATATGCCTGACAACGAATGATACAAAAACACAATTATATAAAGTTGAAAATAATAATAGCTTGTACAAGCGACAAAGCATTTAAAACAATAAGACCGAACATATTATATGTAATTGTAATAGATATGTTGCCGAGAATCAAAATACCCTAAGGAACCCAAATATTTCTTCTTTTAGTATCTGCCAATGTGTATCCATGTGTTTATGTGTATCTAAAATATAGTATATAGGATATTGAATTCCCTACATTTAAAAATCGAAATATTGAAATTAGACGGTAAAAAATTGGAATTTTAAGAATGATTTATAAATTGTTATAATTTAAATTTTACTACTCCATTAAACAAATATTTTATACGTAATAAACTGTAGCAATCGAAACATCGGAACGTTCGTTTATATAATAAAAATTTCAGTGCCAACGCATTTAAAAAAAAATACTAATAAATAAAAATGAACTCTTGCCTTTTCCAAGTTTATAATAGACACTACTTAAGTTTATAAATAATTTAAGCAAGTAATGTAAATTACCACTCTAAAATATTTAACTGCATTAACCAAGTATTTGTGAAATTTCTGAATGACTAAATTGATTGATATTTAAATAAATTTGAAGTTCCAAAATGTACCTGCTGTAAAATTTGAAAGTCTACGACTAATCAAATTATTGGCAACATCGCAAGAGTTTAGTTGTGTACGCGAAGGTATACATACGGATCCCAAAAGTGTTTTAACCTATTACAGAGTTCACTTAATCCTACGTGTTGCTCGGAGTCCACATAAAGCGCTACGCAGATAATAATATACACGGTGTATATTCTACTGGAGTTAGTATAATACCGTTTTAGAACGGAGCTTACATTAACCGCTAGATGTATATATATATATATATATATATATATATATATATATATACATCTAGCGGTTAATGTAAGCTCCGTTCTAAAACGGTATTATACTAACTCCAGTAGAATATACACCGTGTATTTTATTATCTGAGTAGCGCTGTATGTAGACTCCGACCAACACGTAGGATTAAGTGGACTCCACAAAAGGATAAACCATTTTTGGGATCCGTATTTACGATATTGCATATACTTCTAAACTCCTGCGATGTTGCCAATAATTGTATTAGTAGTAGATTTTCAAATTTTACAGCAGGTACATTCTGGAACTTGAAATTTATTTCAATATCCATCAATTTAATCATGGAGGAATTTGAGAACTATTTGGCTAATTTATGTAGTTAAATATAAATTGTTAACCGACATATACCTTTATTTTACTTTTTAGTTTTAATAAGCAAGGCGGTAATTTATATTATTTGCTTTATATATTTTCAAACATAAGAAAGTGTGTATTATAAACTTGGAAAAGCGAAAATTTCCGTTTTTATTAATTAGTATTTTTTATTAAAATGCATTGGCATTAAAACATTTAGTACATAAATGTACGTATATCAAATAGAGTATTCGTGTAACAGTTTCTGAAATTAGAAGCCCCTTCGGTAAGATTATAAAGTTTGTTACCACAAAAAATCTACTAGCATGCACAGAGATGAGAGAGACCTACACAGAAGAAGATCTATTTTTAGCGAATGACAGGGCCATCTATGTAGCCAACCATTGGAAATACAAAATTTAAAGCTGTTGGTGTTCCGGACACGGAAAGTAAAGTAAGTATAAAAAGAGGTAAAAGTAAAATGAAAAGAAAAATAAAACACTTATATAATATGTAGACCTGAAAGTGCGCCGGAGGGTTTGAAATAAGAATTTACCTAAGGAATGAAATAAGAATTTACCTAATATAAAACAGATCTGAAAGAGAACAAAAAACAGATCAAAGAATTAATACAGATTAAGTACATCCTTAAGTAACATATCTCAAATCCGCCTGCAGTTTTGTTGGGTAGATCGAGTAGCTCGACAGAACTGTTGCCGGTTCCAAGCCCAAATAAAGGAGGAGGGGGTCTACAGCCCGTTTAGCACTCTACTGATAGACTTAAAACCATACAGCTCATAGAAACAGAATTATGCCTCGGGACAGGAATGATTTCATTACGACGACTAACGGAAGAAAGAAGACAACGAATTTGTAGTAAACGAGAAATACACTTCGCATCGGTGCTTTGAACGTAAAGTCTCTACAAGAGAGCAGAAAATTACAAAAGAGCTTGTAGAAAAAAAATATAGACATGTGTGCGCTAAAAGATACAAAGAAAAAAGGAAAAGGGTCAAATTATTATAGATGACCATCTCATGATTTACAGTGGTGTTGCCAAAGAAACCAGAGCCAAAGAAGGAGTCGCTCTGTTAGTACACAAAAATTTTTTACACCAAGTATAAAAATAGTAAGTGTAAAAATTAAACTGGATGTCAAACCTCTGAATGTGATAGCAATTCATGCACCAGAGAACAACCAAGATACCACCCAGAGCTGAAAGTATCTTTAGTAAAAAGATAAAAAAAGTATCTAAGATACTAAAAGTATCTTAGATACTTTTATTTAAGATACTTTTTGGTTCATTTAAAAGTTACTTTTACTTTAGATACTTCTTAAAAGTATCTAGTATCTTTTATCTTTAAAAGTATCTTTAGATACTAAAAGTATCTTAGATACAAAAAAGTATCTTAGATACAAAAAAGTATCTTAGATACAAAAAAGTATCTTAGATAGTGATACAGAGACGATGTGTATTGTTCTTTGCATCCGGCCCGCAGCATTATCCGTTTATCTCGTTGAGTGTGACTCGTTGGAATTCCATGTTCGATGCTCTGAACTAGATTTTTAAGTCTAAAGAAAAACTGGAATCTCTATACGAAAAATTAAATTTTGCAAAACAAGATCGGCTCAGAGATACTGATATAAATTATTTAACAGAATTATGCCAAATACTAAAACCGTTTGCTTTGGCACTTGACATTCTTCAAGGCGAACAAAATATGTACTACGGTTTCCTTCTACCATCAATCGTAAGCTTGTTTGTTAAAATTGAAAAGCTTAAAACCAATAAGTTTAAATATGTGGAACCTATTTTGAACGCTCCGACAGTATCTTTAAACTCCAAATTTGAAAAACTTCTTAAGTTGACTAACCAATCTGCAATAATTGCTGCAGTTACTAATCCTTTATTTAAAACACGTTGGCTTACTGCATTTCGAGGAATCAGGAATATCGAAAATGACCTTAGTGAAATTAAGGATTTGTTAATTACAGAAGCTATAAAAATTATGAAGGAAAATGAGGAACAATTAAAACAATTTGATGTAAGTACAAATAACATTACTACTGTAATGAAAAGTAACAAAATGCAAAACGACTTCTTTGAATTTGATATTAACTCCGAATACTCCGATCTTCAAACGCAAAACGAAAACACTGACTATACTGATTTAGATTATAAACGACAAGCTGAGCTGCAACTATTACAATATTTGGCCGATTCTGAAACCAACATACAAATGTTAAAAAAATATAATATTATAGAACAATTATTTAAAAAGTTCAATACGCCATTACCTTCTTCTGCAGCTGTTAAAAGAATGTTTTCTTTTGCAACTTTTATTAATTCACCCCGACGTCATGCCCTGTCTGATCATACTTTTGAAAATTTAGTTTTACTAAAAGCTAGTGGTTATACTAACTAGTTATTAGCTACCAAAATGTTACTATTTTTTTTATCCTATCCTATTGTGTTTAAAAATTGAATTATGTTGAATGTTCTGTTTTTAATGCATAATGCATCTTATGCTGTTTTTAACACACGAATTTATGTTTATTTTATATTGTTTTGAAAATTTAATGTTGGATTTTTGTTTTCAATACATAGTTATTAGTTTCTAATAACTTAACGTCTTTTATTTCTTATCTACCCCAAAGCCCAAAGTATACCATTTCAAAGTACCTGCTGGCTTAAACTAAAATTGTATGATAATTTAAAGGGTTAAAATGATGTTTTTAAAACAAAAGTATCGACAATCTACTGTAGAGCAGTAAAGTACCGAGTACCTTTATATTATACCCTAAAAGTATCTTAGTTACTACAAAAGTATCTAAGTATCTTAGATACTAGAAAAACATCTAAGTATCTTTGATACATAAAAGTATCTTACATACTTAAAAGTATCTTAGATACTTAAAAGTATATTAGATACTCAAAAGTATCTTAGATACTTGAAAGTATCTAAGATATTTTTACTCTAAATACTTTTCCGGTATTTTGTATCTTTAGATACTTTCACAAAAAAGTATCTTAGATACTTAGTATCTTAAGATACTTTTTGCCTCAAGTATCTTAAAAGTATCTAGATACTTTTAAAAAGTATCTTTTACAGCTCTGATACCACCACAAGGGAAAACTTCTACGAACACCTTCAGACTGTAATAAACGAGACCCCAAATGATAAATATAAAATCATTCTGGGTGATTTTAACGCCCGTGTTGGCAATGATTTAGTTCCAGGGATAAAACAGCGATATAACGAAAATATCAGAAATGAAAACGGAAACCTTCTAACGGACCTCTGCAGCAAAAACCAGATACGTAATAATAATACATTTTTCCCTCACAAAGAACAATACATTTTTGAAAACAGTAGAGGACAAAGATCTATTATAGACTATATTCTGTTGAATAGAGAGCACTAACATCAGCAGAAATAGAAAGCGATCACAAATTGGTATTGTGCCGAATGAAAACACATATATGTGATAATGACTCCACAAGATACCTATTCCAGAAAAGAAGAACCGAAAAAAAAAAACAGAAAAACATATATCACAGAAAGTGATGGAGTCGAAGAAAGCTGGGCAAAAGTTAAGTCTAATATCTTAGCCTCGGCCAAGAAAGTTCTTGGTAAAAGAAATATAAATAAAGTGAAGGAAAAATGTAGAGAAAACAAAAAAGCTTACCTGAAATACATGTCAACCAAAACACAAGAGGCATAACATAATTACAAGACAATTAGAAACGAAACAGATGCACTTATAAGAAAAATAAAAAATGGTCACTGGGAACGTTTTTCGAAAGAAATGGAACATAATTTTTCTCGTCTGCAAAAGGAAATATAGCGCTTCATCAGACGTCAAAGAACGGAGGTAAAGTAACTAATAGAAATCCGTAAAATAGTTTCGAAACACAATTCCGATAACTGCCTTAATCTGAACCTTCTATAAATGCAAGGTATAACAGACGCTGATAAAGATGTTAATAGAGACATGGGGAATCTAAAATTTGCATTCCACGACATGTCTCCTCAGCTAAGCAGAAATCGTTAGCGAATTGGTTTCTTGTACTCATACAGAGTAGATCCGAATAAAAATAAAATTAAAGACAGTCAAGATTTCCTTTCACGCAAAAATAGTCTATGTATCTGTTGATACGTATTTCGCTTTAATAAAGCTCATCAGAACAGTTATTCATAGGCTTTCTCAACGTGAAAAATAAATCTTTTCCTGTCTTTGTGAAGCAACGATAAAATGGCTTCGAAACGGACGCAATAGCGACATCTAATATTAAATCCGTAAAATAGTTTCGAAACACAATTCCGATAACTGCCTTAATCTGAACCTTCTATAAATGCAAGGTATAACAGACGCTGATAAAGATGTTAATAGAGACATGGGGAATCTAAAATTTGCATTCCACGACATGTCTCCTCAGCTAAGCAGAAATCGTTAGCGAATTGGTTTCTTGTACTCATACAGAGTAGATCCGAATAAAAATAAAATTAAAGACAGTCAAGATTTCCTTTCACGCAAAAATAGTCTATGTATCTGTTGATACGTATTTCGCTTTAATAAAGCTCATCAGAACAGTTATTCATAGGCTTTCTCAACGTGAAAAATAAATCTTTTCCTGTCTTTGTGAAGCAACGATAAAATGGCTTCGAAACGGACGCAATAGCGACATCTAATATTAAATCCGTAAAATAGTTTCGAAACACAATTCCGATAACTGCCTTAATCTGAACCTTCTATAAATGCAAGGTATAACAGACGCTGATAAAGATGTTAATAGAGACATGGGGAATCTAAAATTTGCATTCCACGACATGTCTCCTCAGCTAAGCAGAAATCGTTAGCGAATTGGTTTCTTGTACTCATACAGAGTAGATCCGAATAAAAATAAAATTAAAGACAGTCAAGATTTCCTTTCACGCAAAAATAGTCTATGTATCTGTTGATACGTATTTCGCTTTAATAAAGCTCATCAGAACAGTTATTCATAGGCTTTCTCAACGTGAAAAATAAATCTTTTCCTGTCTTTGTGAAGCAACGATAAAATGGCTTCGAAACGGACGCAATAGCGACATCTAATATTAAATCCGTAAAATAGTTTCGAAACACAATTCCGATAACTGCCTTAATCTGAACCTTCTATAAATGCAAGGTATAACAGACGCTGATAAAGATGTTAATAGAGACATGGGGAATCTAAAATTTGCATTCCACGACATGTCTCCTCAGCTAAGCAGAAATCGTTAGCGAATTGGTTTCTTGTACTCATACAGAGTAGATCCGAATAAAAATAAAATTAAAGACAGTCAAGATTTCCTTTCACGCAAAAATAGTCTATGTATCTGTTGATACGTATTTCGCTTTAATAAAGCTCATCAGAACAGTTATTCATAGGCTTTCTCAACGTGAAAAATAAATCTTTTCCTGTCTTTGTGAAGCAACGATAAAATGGCTTCGAAACGGACGCAATAGCGACATCTAATATTAAATCCGTAAAATAGTTTCGAAACACAATTCCGATAACTGCCTTAATCTGAACCTTCTATAAATGCAAGGTATAACAGACGCTGATAAAGATGTTAATAGAGACATGGGGAATCTAAAATTTGCATTCCACGACATGTCTCCTCAGCTAAGCAGAAATCGTTAGCGAATTGGTTTCTTGTACTCATACAGAGTAGATCCGAATAAAAATAAAATTAAAGACAGTTAAGATTTCCTTTCACGCAAAAATAGTCTATGTATCTGTTGATACGTATTTCGCTATGAATAACTGTTCTGATGAGCTTTATTAAAGCGAAATACGTATCAACAGATACATAGACTATTTTTGCGTGAAAGGAAATCTTGACTGTCTTTAATTTTATTTTTAACTAATAGAACTAAAATACATAGAAAATGATACGTGGATTGACTACCTAAAAAAGCTATATACAGGAGAAAAACAAACGACGCTAGAACCGGAAACATCAGAAATTACAACATATAAAGAACTTAATATAAATGTACAGGAAGTTCGGAAAATACCTGAGGAACAGAAAAGCAGCAGGTAAAGACGGGATACCAAACGAATACTGAAATATTGTGGAGCAGCAATGACAAATGAATGAAAAATTAACATTAATTAATAAAATTATAAAACACAATAAAATGCCGGAAGAATGGAGAAGGAGCGAACTAACTCTACTATTTAAAAAAGGAGATAAAAACAGACAAAAAACTACAGAGGTATAACCTTGTTAAATACTACGCTAAAACTTACAACTTAAATTTTACAAGTGCTAATTAATCACAATATAAGTTTAGCAGATGAACAACCGGGTTTTTTTAGTGGTAGATCGTGTACAGATGCAAAATTCGTGATAAAGCAAATTACTGAGAAATCACTGAAGTATAATAGACCAGCATTCCTGTGTCTGATTGACCTAAAGAAAGCGTTTTACAGAGTAAGACTGAAAGATGTAATCCATCTTCTGTATAATAGAGAAGCTCCCCTAAATATTATAAAAACTATCGAAAACATCGACCAAAACAACAAAATTGAAGTCAGAATAGAGGGACAACTTACAGAATCTATAGAAATAGGCAGCAGAATAAGACAAGGGGATTCGTTGAGATTTAGCCCCATGCTCTTTAATTTGATCATGGATCAAATCATCAAAAGCGTTAACAAACGAAGAGGATACAGAATGGGAAACAAAGAAATTAAAATACTCCGTTACGCAGATGGCGCAATATTAATAGCCCAAGATGAAGATAGTTTGCAAAGACTGGTCCACAAATTTAACATAAGAGCAAAAGAATTTAATATGACAATCTCATCTCAGAAAACTAAAACAAAAGTAGTCAGCAAAGGACCACAGATGTAAAATAGAAATTGATGGCATTAGCAGAAACAAGACCCGACACAGCCACAACGCAAAGAATAATGGACGCGGCAGAGATGAGAGTACTGAGAAGAATTACAGGAAATACTCTGAGAAATCGAAAAGAAAATGTAACGTATAGTGTATAAATGAATGGATACAAAATAGAAAAAAAGAATGGAATAACCACATAGGCAATGGAAATAAAATACCTGGCATTATGAATTTATTATGACAATTTCATCTCAGAAAACTAAAACAATAGTAGTCAGCAAAAAACCAACTAGATGTAAAATAGAAATTGATGGCATCAGTATTACACAAATAATGGAAATAAAATATCTGGGAATTACACTGTCTAGCTACGGAGACCTGGACAAAGAAGTGAAAGATCAAGTACTAAAAGCAAATAGACTGGCAGAATGCCTTAATAACACTATATGGCTAAACAGACACATTAACACTGAGATGATATCAATTTATAAAGCCAGTGTAAGACATATAATGACATATGCCTCAGAAACAAGACCCGACACAGCCACAACGCAAGAATAATGGAAAAGGCAGAGATGAGAGTACTGAGAACAATTATAGGAAATACGCTGAGAAATCAAAAGAGAAGTGAAGGCATTAGAAGAAAATGTAACGTAAAGTGTATAAATGAATTGACACAAAATAGAAAAAAAGAATGGAATAATCACATAAGCAGAATGGAGGAGACCCGTGACGTCAAAATTGCAAGAGATAAGTCAAGAATCGGCAGAAGAAGTATCGGACGATCGCGCAAAAGATGAAGTGATAACCTTCCATAGAGGTATTATTCCGCTAATGAACAAGTAAAATTGCTTATAAAGAGAAATAATAACAAGAAAAAAAAGTAACATCTCTCAGATAAATAAGCGGAACAACAGAAACTGAGTATAAACGTAGAACGCAGAATTAACATTAAATAAATTACCGCAAATCGTACGAACTGAAATAAGTGTTATTTTCTGCACATATATATATATATATATATATATATATATATATATATATATATATATATATATATATATATATATATATATATATATATATATATATATATATATATATATATATATATATATATAATAAGAACTATATTTAAACTAAGTGACAGAAAAAAAATTATATATACATTTACTTCTAAATGATTAACGTCTATAAAATTATTATTACAGTTAAAGCTTATACAAGCGACAAAATTTTTAAAACAATTAGACCGAACATAATATCATAACTGTAAAACATAATATATACGGAAACAATAAAGAAATAGATATGTTTAGTGGTTATGAAACCGCTTGTCGTCTGCCATGAATTTTATTACAGAATCAAGTTACCATAAGAGACCGAAATATTTTGTCTGAGTAATGACTTACTACGATAAAAAGAAATAGAATACTTTTATAATACACAACGTTATAAAGGTATACATATAATATAATAACAACGAAACTATAAAAAGATATACAGTAGTCTCTCTCTATAACGATTCCCTATATAACGATAATTCCTCTATAACGATGAAAATAGTAAACTTTGGTTGGTTCGTCATAAGAACAATGTATTAATTCTTTCTCTATACCGATATCGTTCTCTCTTTATAGCGATAACTTTTTAGCGTTCAATAGTTGATGACAAATGTGTTATTGTGTTTAAAGTTCAGAATACTTGAGTCACGAGTGGCAAGGTCATTGTCCAGCGGTTGTTTTGTTTTGCGCTTAAGGAATGCAGCCACCCATTCTACTCTTTTTTATCAGAGAATTAAGTGACTTACGTTTATTGTTCGGGCGGCGTACCTAACTGTTATCACACAGATGTTGTCATCTATTGACGACTTTTCATTTCCAGTTTGAGTTGTATCTTAGTGTGTCAACAGTCAACATGTTTTCGAAAAAGCGTAAAGTGTTCTCGGTGGAGGAAAAGTTATCGATAACTCGAGCAATAGAGAAAGGTGAAAAGCAATCGGATGTCGTTCGCCGGACGGGGCTGCCTCAGTCAACTGTGGCTACGATATGGAAGGACAGAAAAAAGTGACTTAAAGCAGAGATGGAGGGCGGTAGCAGGAAGAAGTTGCGGAAACCTCAGCACGAAGATTAAATCGCGCTATGCTTCAGTGAACCATATTCCACTTTCTGAGCCTGTGGTCAGGACAAAAGCTGAGTTTTTTGCAACTGAACTTGGAATTGAGAATTTCAAGGCATCTGAGGGTTGTCTGAGCAAGTGGAAGCTGCGGCACAAGATCAACTACGGGCAAATCAGCGGAGAGGCTCGCGATGTTAACGAAAACGTAACGGATGATTGGCTAGAAAACGTGTGGCCTGGACTGAAGTCACGATATGACTGAAGATACGATGAGAGTGGATTGTTTTTTAAAATGACACCAAACAGAACTTTAAAATTTAAATTGGAAAAGAGCGTTGGTAGAAAGCTCTCTAAGGAACGCATTACAGTTTTAGTGGCCGCTAACATGACAGGTTCGGTGAAGCGAAAATTGTTAATGATAGGGAAGTCGACAAACCCGCGTTGCTTTTAAAACATAAAAAATCTGCCGGTGACCTATAAAGCAAACAAGAGTGCTCGGATGACCTCCGAAATTTTTGAAGAAGCAATAAGAAAGTGGGATATCAAGTTTAAAGGGAAAAAAATTCTTTTGCTTGTAGACAATTGTCCTGCTCATCCTGTATTGCGCGACCTTCAAAACATCGAACTTTCTTTTCTGTCAGCAAACACAACAAGTGTCCTTCAGCCCATGGACCAAAGTGTCATCAAGAGTTTGAAAAGCCATTACAGGAGAAGACTTTTGATGGAAATGGTTGAGAATAATGGCGATCTTAAACTAAACATTCTTGACGCCATCCTAATGATTAGTAAATCCTGGGACGAGGTGACGAGCAATACAATAAAACATTCCTTCAAACACTCAGGATGGCTGGAAGATCAAGGATTGACTGATGATGAAGATGACTATCACTATCACCTACGGATCGGAAGAGCTAACAGATTTTGAAAAAGTTGATGAAAATGTAGCTACAACATCTGGACTTTCTGACGAGGACATCCTGCAAGCAGTTCGTGTAGAAGTAGAAAACAGTGACTCGGAAGTGGAAGCAGAGCCAGAACCAGCTCCGAACCCTCAGCAGGCATTGGATGCAGCAAAAGTACTGCATCGATTCTTCATCCACCAGGAAGACGATATGAGTGCTGTGGAAGATTCGATGCGTCTTCAGGACATGGTCAGGTCAGTTCTGTGGAAAGGGAAAAGAAGACAGACCGAGGTGACAGATTTTTTTGGTAATGTAGGCTAAATATATTTTACAGTAGCACATTATTTTTTTTTTATTGTACAGTACACATGTTCTAATTGTACAGTCATTTTTTATACTGTATTGCTTATATTATTCGTTAATAAATCTATGTGGAATACAATGTTAATTCATTTATATTCGTTTTGATAATTTTTTTAAATTAAAATAGGTTATTTAGTACAGTATTATTAATATTACAGTACCGAATTTTGTCTCTCTCTGTATAACGATCTCTCCTTATAACGATGAAAATTCCCGGTCCCTTGCATATCGTTATAGAGAGAGAGGACTGTACATATAATATAATAATGATATATATGATGATTCATAAACGCATGTTAATAAAAGTTGGTAATAAAGACATAAAGATACCCACTAGAAAGTTTATAATTTCAAAACGACAGTAAAATAACGTTCAATTCAATGGTTCAAATCGCGACATAATATGAAATTATTCAACAGCAAGTAAAAGTACTTTTTCTTTACCTATTTCTTTGTCGTCTTCTGAATCTTCATTTCCATTCGTTCCTATCTAAGCACATGTTATCCACAAGGTACTTCTTCATTTTTTATTCACTACTCTTTTTGCTATGGCTTTCGTCATTTTATTTATTCATATCGTTCTCACTCATAACACATATTGGGTAGTTTATTGTTTCATTAAACTTTTTCTGTTTATATCCGTATCATATAAGTTTTCTAGTTATTATAGCGTATATAGTGTATGTTAATTCCATTGTATTTCTTATATTTTCAATATTAATTCTTTCCAATCAAGATTTTCGAGCAGCTCTGAACCATTGGCCCATTTTTGTTGCTTTTGTCACTGTCACTGTTTCTCCTTTCTTTTAACTACAACTTTTCTCCACGTTGATCGGTCTTCTACATATCTGCAATCAAATGAAATATTAACTTTTTAAGATATCCGAATATCATTATAAGAGCTTTCTTCATTCAGTATCTATTCTTAATCTATACGGATTTGTAGCAGTCTCCTCGCATTTATGTTATCCTAATACTAAATCTTGTTTTGTGGTTTGAAACGATGGATTTTGCTAATGAAGTAGTAAGTAAGTAATCCGGAGAATTCCTAGGAGAATGAGAGGAGAGACGAGTAATTACTATCATTTATTAAAAACTGACTGTACCGTTTAGTTTTTAATTAATGCTTAGATTAAAGGTTATAATAAAGAGTTAAATTTTTCATTTTTGTCTTGCAATTATACGCATTATGTTCTTTGTACCTCCTACTGGCATTTGTTTCTCATGTCATTACTACTTATCCCATCAATCTCAGTCCTATTTCCTGGTCCATTCCGTTCCTTCGTTTGTTTATTGCTCTTACTCCAACTGCATATCAATTTTGTATAGAGGGAAATGTGGCAATATGAAATGTGGATAGGTAAATGGTAATACAAAGTAAAAGGATTGAAAGAAAACAAAAATTGTGAATTTTTGTTTATTAAAAATTAATAGAAACTATATAATATTATTATTAAAAACTTAATTTGGATGTTTACAGTTTTCTGTTGACTAAGTTACAACATAAAAGCTTGTTTTTAAACAGGTTATTGAGTTAATATAAAGATTGAATTTAATAATTTGACATAGAAAGCCCATATTATAAAATATGAATAACTATAATATTATTATATTAATTTACAAAATTTAGCATGATTGTCTGCGTCATCTATACAGTAACTATCAGACTATTGGAATTAGGAAATACGTAAACTGTAACGGAGTCTATAAAGATATTGGGTCTTGCAAACGACGGAGAAACAAACGATCTCCTCGCGTTTCTGTTATCCGGATACTAAATCTTGTATTTCGTTAGAAATGGATGAAAAAAGTGTTGCTCCTAATCCAAATTATACTAAATAACGGAAAACAATTAATAAAATCTGACTTTTAAAGCGATTGGACGCTGATTTTCTGTATTTTCAGAGACATTCACGTGTCAATAAGTAATATAGGAAAACTTTGTCCAAGATAAACCAAAAATAAGAGGTCGATGGCGATCATCACTTCGATATAGCTGGAAAATTACCAATTTATTCAATTATAAATAAAAGCAACAGTAGAAGTTATTTATGGGACCTTGTGGCTTGGGATAAAGGAATGAACGAGGGGATATGTCAATACAATTCTGTCAGAAAGAACTGGTAATTAAAAACTGAATGTATCTTTTGCTATGTTAGAGTAGCAAAGGTTTGCTGCAGATTGAAATATTCTGAAATGACTTAAGTTTGATATACCAATGTCAATTTTTATAAATATTCTTGAATTTTTAATTTTTTTTATTCTTATGAAAACATTGCAAAATACCAGGTTTTGTCCAACCGGTATAATAAAATCGGGTAGTAACTTAATTTTACCATGTAAAAAGACTGATGATCAGAAAATAAAATATTTATTAAAAATATGTGAACAAAAATCGAAAATCTATGAATAGAAGTCACAAATAAAAACTTCATCTACATCATCATATGCACTACAGGCTTCATGAGCCTATTTTTTGTAAGACACACATTTTATCCAGCCTTCCTTCTCCTTAGAATTTAAAAATAGGTCATTGCAATGTAGACACGCATCGTCATTATTCTCTTCTTCCTCTGAACTCTCAGAATCTGCAATCGGTAATTTCGGAACCAATTTTGTTTTTGGTGCAGCCTTTTTTACCACGTTTTTTTCCCTTTTGCCCTGTCCATTTAGCTTTAATTTTTTTACGATAGGAGATTTTTTTAAATTTTCTTCTAACTCAGACTTATAAGGACATGATGTTATTATAGCAGCCTTTCCTCTTCTCCTGTTATTGTTGGATGGCTTCCTGGTTCCCTTTTAGATCGGAAAAACCTCTTTTGGAGAGACTAAAAAATCACATATTGGTTTTGGTAACGTTGCTTGTAAACTATCAGATTTAGTGGTGGCTTGTTTAGGAGATGAATAGATCTTAGTATATTTTGCAGTGTAGGAGTTTACGGAGCTCCAGCTTGGTTGGGGAGAATCGATACAGCTACAGCTTGGTTGGGGAAAATCGATAGGTGGAGGTAACGTAGCTTTGGGTGTCGTAGATTCATCTTCTTGTATATTTAGTTCTCGCTCTGTAAATTCTGAGAGAGCAAAAATCCACTCAGAAAAAACTTCAGGATTAAGCGGATAGATTTCAGACTTCCTGAAACAATTGATTGCCGTTTGCATAACTGATGATTTAACAAAAGCCTCACCAAAGAGCTCTCCTACTTCATAAATTGTAACACGTCTTTTTGGATGCTGGTGCATCAATTTTCTTACTTCTTCTCTATAATAGGTGTTCAAGGGAGCCATAAATGATACATCAAGCGGTTGTAGTCGGTGCGTAGTATGCGGTGGAAAGCATATGATAACCTAATTTTCTCTGATCAGATTTATTAACTCCAAGCTTTTGGTCGTGCCCATCTAGAAGCAATAGAATAGGATATTCTGGTGTCGGGTCAGTAAATTCGATGAACTTTTTTAACCACTTAATAAAAATATTTGTTTTGATCCATTCACTTGGGTAGAACTAGGCAAATGTTCTAGGAGGTGCGTGGTCTAGAAGATGTGCGTTTGGAAGCTTTTTAGGAAAAATCAGCATTTATTCAGCAAATTTTATTTAAGTTGCCCTTATTTTGACGTAACCTGTCAAATTACGTGTGGAAAGACGTCTAGGTCTAACTCTAACTTCACTTATATTTGTAATTATATAGATATTTGATCAAATTTGTTGTATGTTCCGTTTTATTTAATGAACATTGTTTTTGGTATTATTACTATTCTCAATTAGTAAATTTTCATGATTATTGTTTTACTCTATATCGATAATATTCGTAAGTAACAACTCTATTTCTCCATCATCTGCGCCAGCTAAACTTAGCTATATGTAATCGTTCTTCCATATTGTAAGATGAGTATTATGGATTATAGTATTCTTTAAATAACAATTTGATTAAATTAAATTTTTACTCTTTTCCATAATCTTATTTTAATTTTTGATCTTGGATTAGGTATATAAGTAACACATAAGATCTTATAGGCATTTAGCTGCCTTGTTGAAAAAAATCAAAGTTTGGGTTTTATTGAGGTTTAGAAGCCATTTATTTGCTACAAGCCATTGTTCTGCATCAACTTGTGCTCGTTGTGATGCTTCTATGGCTGCATTAAGATCATGATCATTTCAGGTAATAGTAGTGTTATCTGGTGAGGTCTGTCTGTGGAAAATCATTAATATAGATTAGAAATAAAAGTGGTCCCAGTATTGACCCTTGAGGTAATCCAATATTTATAGCTCTCTCCGTCAACCTCATTCCACCCACCTGCACACTCTAGTTTCTATTGGAGAGATAGCTTGAGATTATTGCAATGCTAGTGCCCCCAAACCCATATCTCTCCAATTTTCAGAAAAGCAGTTCATGTGAAACACAATCAAATGAATTTAGCAGACAGATAACAGCTCAGCTCAAAAGCCTCTTAAATCTTCATTACTAGGTCCATTATGACCTTTGTTGTATCTATACTCCTTCTAAAACCAACCTGACTATTTGTAAACAAATTTTTGATTTCAATGAGAGAAATACCGTAAAAGAAAAATACTTCTCTGGACAGAGTGATATCAAAATCTAAGGGATTGTAGAAGGAGGGTTGAATCTGGGTCTGCAAGTTACAAGCAACATTAGTGAAGAAATCATTAAAATCGTTAGGTGAAACCTTGTTTTCAACTTGCTCTTAAATTTATTTCAATTCTCATTAACCACATACACTTAATTGGATTAGATGCTATTGTAATAAGGTTATAATCGGTCTTGTGTCTAACAGATTTTATTATTAATTTGTAATGTATTTTGTGATTTATTAATTGAGTTTTCTGAGTTAAAGTGCAAAATTTCTCTCATGGACTTCTGAATCTGACTAAAACCTGTTCTTTACAAGATGTGTAAATTAGCTATGAAGCTATGTATAATATTAGCCTTGAACGTCACCGAAACGAGCAGTACTGCACGCTTCGTAAAACTTTGTATAATGTGTTTCGCTTCGCACAAAACAAGGTAGTAATCATAATAAGTAAGACAGACAGTTTCAAAGACTATATATTCATATAATTTCATAGAAACTTATAGTATACATTATTTGTATAAAATATAAAATGACCGATCGTCTTAATATGTCACCTAACTACAAAATACAATATTTGGGACACTTAATAACAATAATTAATTTTCTTTTGTCATATCGGCATGCTATCGTATGAGATTCTTAAACATTTTAATATACCTTCCAGTCTAACAACTATATTCAGTGTGGATGGAGTTTTTTTAGAGACAAAAGATATACGAACAACAATTTTAGAAAAGCGACTTTAGAAATTTTCTAATGTGTACATGCGTACACATATAAATGAAAAAAGTATATTTCCGAGTATTAAACGTTAAAAATTTGTGATACATTGCATGTGGGGGTTATAAGATTATAGTCTGGAATTATTTATTCCTAACAGTTCTTCTAGGAGTACGGCAGACTGTGCTTTTGATTTTTGATACTGTCCGTAGCAGTGGAAGAAGAAACGTTAAGAAGAAATGGAAAATAAGTAAAAAAGGCCCTGTTATATATATATATATATATATATATATATATATATATATATATATATATATATATATATATATATATATATATATATATATATATCTCAGAGAATTCGATGTTGTTTTTTAGTTTTAACAATTAAGTATAAACATTTTTTTTTAATTTTTACCTAGCATGAAATTTTATTTTAAACAAAAATTCTAAAATTTTGCCTTTAAAGGTCAAAAGAGCTTCAAAATGGCGTAATTTAAAAGTTGTAAAGTACATTTGTTGCTCCAAAAATCTACATCTTCTGATATGGTGTCCAAAGTGTTATGCATTATGCATAGATATAATAAGAATAGACTAGGCATAGTGAGCAAAATAGTGAACGTGGAGCACTCGATCGGTATTCTATCTATCTCTTTTTAGCAACGCTTGCTCATTACACACATTCCGTTGTACTCTATTCATAGATGTGAAATTTATGTGAATCGCAAGTCCTGGCCTTAATCAGAAACATATTAGTCAAGGATTCTCTTCTAAGGCTTAGATGAGGTTCTTGCGCTTCTGCTAGAATTGCAGCAGATGGAGATTTCAACGTAATAATACATGTACTTATTACTCTATATTGAATTTTATCGATTTTTGATAAATTATATTTTGACGATGAACCATATAAAAAGCATTCATAATCACTCTAAAGTGATTTACACGTAGTATCCAGATTAGATTTTTGTCCAAAGCCACGCCCAGGTACTTATGGTGTGGGAAAACAAGAATACCAAAATTACTTTAAGGACCCCAGCACCTTTCCTATATAAAAGTGGTCTCAGTTAAATTAGCTTAAAATTTTGCAGAGAGGTAGCTTAAGTCATGCTGATCAAAATTTCTCAGTGCCCCAAGACCCAGAAATCAATTGTTTCTGAGATACAGAAGCTTCAAAGTGTCGGTTTTTAGGCCATTTGAAGAATATAGTATATTATTCAAATATATACCGGGTGAGTCATGAGCAACTGTACATAATCCTACCTCGTATGCAGACCCCTATGGAGACTAACAAATTACCATTAAAAAATATCTGCTCTCATTGTTGAATATTATACAGGGTGAGTTGTGAATATTTACTGAAATTTCTATTTGTCATAACTTTTGAAAGGTAAGTTCACAACGCACCCTGTATATTATTAAACAATGGGAGCAGACACTTTTTAATGGTCATATGTTATTCCCCATAGGGGCCTCCATACGAGGTAGGAGTATGTACAATTCCTCATTATTCACCCTGTATTATTCAAATGGTCTAAAAATCGACACTTTAAAGCCCTTTAACCCAGAAATAATTGATTCCTGAGTCTTGGAGCACTGATAACTTTTGATCAGCATGGCCAAAGCTATCTATGTGCAAAGTTTCAGTCAATTTTACTGAGACCACTTTTAGATAAGGAAAGTGACGGAGTCCTTTATATTGCAAAAAAATATCTCTGGGATAAACAAATTGATCAAATTTTAAATTAACTGATGGATCAATCTGAAATTTTGAGTTTGTTAGTAATTATTATCTTACTTAGCTCAATTATTAGTAACTAAAAAACAATCCCAAATTCTCTGCAGGAAACATGTATGTTTTCTTTCTCTAGGTGTACTTATATTATATAAAAAATTTGTTAGGTACTTGGATTTTTCCAAAGTGCTAACAAAATCTTATTTTCCTGGATTATAATTCCAGACTACTGTCAATAAGCCCGGAAAACAATGAATCATTACAAACCACTGGCTGTGAAAGCCTACACTCATCCAAAACGGTTTTCCTGTTATTTGGAAAGGAAGAAAAGGAAGTGAGGTTTATTTTAAAATATACCTCATCTCCTACAAGACACCCTACAGTATAAAACAAAAACTATATGAGAAATCGTAGTAATAGGAGCACGAGGAAGTGTTAACAATAGAGAAAATGCTTCCTCATTGTCCGCATTAGTTGAAAACTTTAAAAAACTCCACGACCAGAAACGACACTCTAGAAACAAGGAAACGTTAGAGACTAATCGAGAACACCTCTCGACTATTTGATATTCTCTTCGGCCGAGACACGAAATAAATATTAGACCAGGCGGCAACTATTCTAAAACACCCTCAATTGGGTAAATCGTATACGATCCTATTTTTTGCTTTAATCACAAATTTGTGAAAAAAAAATTTTCTTCTTTTCTTTGCTATATCTCGACAGCTATGCATTTTAGAAAAATTTTGTAATTGCAAATGAAAAAAATAATTATTTGTATTAATTATAAAAAAATAATATTGCAAAATTATGAAAAACCATTAAAAAGGGTCAAAAATTAATGTTTTCAATAACACAGGCCGACAAGTTTGAGACCCAGAAAACAGAGTATACGAGTACTTATAATATTAATAATAATAGCGTTCTATAAAGCCACGTTAATAATACACAATTTGGTTTCCGCAAAGGCCTAGGAACACGTGAAGCTCTTTTTTCAATTAATATACTAATACAAAGATGCCTGGACGTCAATCAAGATATATACGCATGTTTTATTGACTATAATAAAGCATTCGATAAAGTACGACATGAACATTTAATGAATGTCCTGAAATCAAAGAAGATTGACTACAACGACCTCAGGATCATATCAAATTTATACTATAAACAGCGAGCAAAAGTACGTGTTAACGAACAGCTGTCAGAAGAAATTGAAATTAGATGTGGAGTAAGACAGGGATGCGTATTGTCGCCAATTCTTTTCAACGCCTACTCCGAAGAGGTCCTGAAAAAAGCTCTTGAGGGTGAAACAGCTGGAATAAAGGTAAATGGAGTTCCCATTAACAACATTAGATATGCGGACGACACTGTGATTTTAGCCGAAAACATTGAAGATCTTCAGAGACTGGTGACCAGAATAGCAGAGTATGGAAAAGAGTATGGTCTAACAATGAATGTCAAGAAGACGAAATTTATGAGAATATCGAAAACTCAAAGAAATAACGAGAGTCTTCTAATAAACGAAACTAACGTCGAACAAGTGGACAAATATGCATACCTGGGAACAATGATTAACTCCACAAATGATTACAATCAGGAGATAAAAATAAGAATAGAAAAGGCTAGAGCAAATTTCAACAAAATGAGAAGAGTTCTATGTACCAGGGATTTAAAACTGGAACTAAGAGTTAGGTTGACGAGGTGCTATGTTTTTTCGACCTTATTTTATGGAATGGAATCTTGGACCTTGAATGCTACATCAATGAAAAAACTGGAATCATTTGAGCTGTGGGTGTACAGAAGAATTCTGAAAATATCATGGACAGAACACGTCACAAACAAAGAGGTTCTGAGAAGGATGAACAAAGAAATGGAAATTTTAAATTCAATAAAAACAAAAAAATTGGAATATCTCGGACATATTACACGTGGAGAGAAATACACCTTGCTCCAACTGATCATGCAGGGAAAGATCCAAGGAAAGAGAAGCATGGGGAGGCGTAGAATGTCATGGCTGCGCAACCTGAGAGAGTGGTACGGATGTACATCAAATGAACTTTTCAGAGCAGCCGTCTCAAAAGTTCGAATAGCTATGATGATTGCCGACCTCCGCCGCGGAGATGGCACTTGAAGAAGAAGATAAAGCCATACAGAAAGCTGTACTCCTCGCGACGTCCAGATGTGTACGAAAATTTTTGGGAGATACTCCAACATACCAAGTCACCTAGGGCTCAATAACACAGAAAGAGTCCCACCAGAGCTCAATCCTTTTGATACCGTAGGTATCTGGGATGAGTGAATTTTCCCCTTAGAGGGAGTGTGGGCCGTATGGCTAAATCTGGATAATAGCGTTTATTGTTCAACAGAATCCATTTATAGGACAAAATACAATACTAAAGTTAAATGAAATATTAATAATTCATAGGTACTAACTAAATAACACATTTTTCGAGTATTTTACCTTAACATAAAGAAACTACTCAATCACCTAGGTAGATCTCAGCCATCCTAGTAAGCTGCTTTAAACTGCAGTGAAATATATCGCAGTAAGCACTTGGGATATCTGCCGTTAATTTTGAAATGAGAATTATGAGATATACTAACGTAAAAGAACAAAAATAACAGTTTTTGGTCACTTTTGAGGTTATGTAGACCCAGCTTGCAGTACGTGATTTCCTTTTAATACAAACAATTAGCCATTACTCTTATGGATTCTAAGGTAAGATCGGTTTTCCTGCTTCTTCTGTAATAAAAGGAGTGATTTGAAGGGGTTTATAGGGTTAGAGGTGTTTTGTTTCGATCAGTAAACACAATTACTGTATATGATTTTATTTTGATGTGATACAATAACCAATTAATCTTAGAGATTCCAGGGCTAGGTGGGTTTGCATGCTTGTGGACTGAAAGGGATGGTTTTAGTTGTTGGTTGGGTTTGGGGTGTGTAGGTTTGAGATTCTTGGAATTTGATTTGGCTTTGTTGGAGTAAGGTTTTATGATTTTAGGATTTCTGAATTTAGATGTTCCGTTATACTACATAATCATATGTTTTGCAGGTTTTTTTTTAAGTAATACACTTTAAAATACGATATCTCAACAAAAAAAGAAGATATTTGTGAAAACTCAACGTCATTTAAGGCAGTGGGACAGTTTCTGGGAGAAAAACTATAGTATGATGCTACATAATCCCAAAAACGACCAAAAACCGCTATTTTTGCACTTTGAGGTTAGGGTATCTCAGAAACCAGAAACAACTTGGCAATTTGAGCTCAGATTCGGATTCAGCGCACAAAAAACCTTCTGAAAAGTATATTCTGATTCTCTGGGTCCGAATATTTGTCAAATTTTGTCAGCATGTGTAATCTTTTTCAGGTATTTAAAGCTACATAGAACCTTTAAAATTTACACAGAAAATCTTTTTAGTATAAATAAACAATACACAAAATATCAGCACAATCGATCAAGTAGTTTTCATAAAATAATTTTGCAATCTAAATTTTTGAAAAAGTTATTCTTTTCAAAATTATGCAGAGCCAACCAAAAAGTTTTAAATAATTGAAATTTTTGAATATAAAAGGGCATTCAAGCTTTTGAATAATCTTCGAATCATTGAAATTCGTTGAATAGATGATAGTCTACGGAAGTTTTTAAACAACTGTAAAATTTTTTAGCTAAAAAACAAATCGAATAACTTTCAATTAATATTTTAGAATAGCTTTGACAGTTGTGACAAAAAATTATTTAATTTCTTATTTTTTGTATATTTTTGAATTTAAAACAAATAAAATTATACGAATATTAATTTTTTTTGCATTTAAACAGTTTAAAAAATGACTTAATAAGTAATTATTCCTGATTTTATTAAATTTATTTTTATTGAATGAAGTTTATTTATAAAATTATTATTTAATTAAAATTAATATTTACAAATAGATGTATATTGATTAGTTGATAAAAAAACTACAGTTAATATTGATATTACATTATATTTAAATGCAAAAAGTAAATATTCATATAATTATATTTGTGTTAAATACAAAAATATTCAAAAAATAAGAAATTCAAAAAAATAAGAAAGCATTTCATTATTATGTTGTATTTCCTCGTTGAACTTTCGATATAAGTTTAGAAAAAAGAGAGTTAATTGAAAATTAGACACTTGTTTATTAGCTTAAAAATTATATAAGTACTTGTTTACAAAATTCCCGAAACTCTTTTATTCAACAGATTTCAATGATTTAAATTTTATTCGAAAGCCTAAATACCCTTTTATATGTAAAAATTACTCTTTCAAGTATTTAAAACTTTTTTTGTTGGCTTTGCATAATTTTGAAAATCAATAACTGTTTTCAGAAATTTAGATTTTAAAATAAAATTGGCGATAGCTACTTTATCGATTGTGCTGAAATTTTGTGTAGTTTTTACTTATACTAAAAATATTTCCTGGGTAAATTATGTAGGTTCCATGTTGGTTGCTTTTAAATATCTGAAACAAAATTAATTTTTGGCCCTTTTTTAATGGCGAATTTTGCAATAACTATTTTTTCAATTTGAAATCAATGCTATCTTTAGGAAATTTAATTGCAAACCTTTTTCTAAATTATAGCTGCCGAGATATATAGCAATGAAAAGGAGAAAAAAATTTAATTTTTCCATTTTTTTTATCACAAATTGTTTAATAAAATCTGCTCCAGGGACCAGAGAAAAATGGAACAATATGAGAAAAAGAAATTAATGGAAACAACATCTGCTAGGAAGGTTAACTAGATTATCCGTTATCTTAGTGGTGTACCAACCATGGTGGTATCTAAACAAAAAACGAGTCTCTATCCCAGTCTATACTACCAATATGTAAGAGGTCTATATACCAAACTTTTTGATATTCTAAAAAGTATTTCATGCTGTTCTTATGATATAATTACATGTTTTAGTCGAAAGTAACTTAAACAACAGCATAATGGATAAGGAATTAAAGTGTAAAGGGTTTTATAATTTATAGGAATGATAGAAATAGTATAACGAATAGGAAATTAAGTGGAGGTGGAGTTCTAATATTAATTAATAACAATTTTGAATCTCAGTCTGTTTCTATTATTGAAGATCGCATAGAACAGCTTTACATTTTGTGACAGGTCCATGGGTCCTTTGTTTGTTATAGGGGGTGTTTACATTCCTCCTCAAAGCCTGGTGAGTTTTATGTTGAAAATATTATTCAGCTGTTCAGCTTAATTAAAAACCATATATTTGGTGACTACAATTTATCAAAAGCATTATGGTCTAACGATGAGTACAGTGTTTTGGTTCATTATGCAGGAGTGATCCAGCTGCGGATGTTGCTCAAACACTTGCGTTATTTAAAATTTTATTAATGTAATTCTATATCAAATGAGAGAAATGTATTTTTGGATTTTGTTTTTTCCAGCGATAGGGAACTGAATGTAAAAGCGAGTGATCCCCTACTGAACGCAAGTCTAAATCATATGAATATTGTTTAATAATCTCAAATATATCTAATTCGTCAAGACTAGCTTATGAGAAATGTTATGATTTTAAAAATGGCAATTACACAGAACTTTTTTAGCTCTATTAATTGACGGAACTGCTTGATTCAGAATTGTATGATATTAATGTTTCAACATCCTTTTCCAGTTTTTACTTATGCATCGGAATGCTGGACCCTTACTGAGAAAGACAAAAAGAACATAGATGTATTTGAGATGTACTGCTGGAGACGAATGCTGAGAATACCATGGGTGGCCCGAAGAACAAATGAATCCATACTGGACCAGCTAAACATAAAGAAAATACTAAGAACACAAATATCAGAACAAATAATAAGCTATTTTGGACATGTGCTTCGAAGAAATGGTCTTGAAAAACTTACCATCCAGGGAAAAGTAGAAGGCAAAAAAAATAGAGGTAGATCTCCCACACGATACACGGACCATATTGTTGCTACCATTGGCGCTCCATTGTCAGAATGTGCTAGAATGGCAGAAGATAGAAAAACGTGGAGGAACATTGGGAAATTTAGCTAATAGCTTCATGATATCACGATACCTGCATCAGGTTAACGACTAAGAAGAAGAAGAATGTTTCAACTAATATGTTCTATGAAATTCTTTCAATATTAATTTTCTGCTTTATACCTCTGAAGAGATACAGAACATCAACTTTTCCTAAATGGATTTCCCATGAACTTAGATTTTTGACATATGAGAAAAGATATGCTCACTTATTGTACATGAAATATCGTACCGATGCCAATTATAGTAACTTTTTTCTTCTTAGGTTAAAATGAAAACATTTGTCTGGTATATGCTTTAATCAATATGTTAGATGTATCGATGCTCAGTTGAAAGACAATCATTCTGGAAATATGTTAATGATAAACGTTCTAGTCACAGTTTACCAAATGGGGATCAGTCTGCTTCTAATGGGCAAGAAATTGCTAATCTGTTCAAGGACTTCTTTCAAACTGTCTATAAAACTGTGGTTATTAACCTTCAGATTCCCAATATCCCATCAATAACAATGTTGGTTCAAATTATAATGTCTCTGAAATCACTCTCATTGATATTTTTGATTGCAAAAAAGTTCTCTGCAAAAATAAGATTATCTCTGGACCAGATGGTGTGCCCAATTTTCTTTTAAAAAAGTGTGTTTACACTGTTACCATACCATTACATACTTTATTTAATAATTCATTACAGTCATCTTTATTTCCTGATGTTAGGAAGGAGAGTATTGTTGCACCAATCTTCAAATGTGGGCAGAAAGAAAACATTGAAAATTATCGAAGTATATGCATTCAGTTTGCAATACCTAAATTATTCAATAGTTTGATAGCAAAACAGCTATCTTGGTTGTGCAGTGGAGTCTCAGCATGGTTTGTGTGCAAAAAAATCTACAGCTATTAATTTAGTTTGTTATCAGTCTGAGCTTATGAAGCAAATCGACGGTCGAAAACAGGTGGATGCTATATATACCGATTTCGGTAAAGCATTTGATCGTGTTGATCATCAAATTCTTCTTGCAAAAATTGCTTTCTGTGAGATTTCATGCAGTTTGTTGAATGGATCAAAAATTCGTTGTCAGGTCGTAGTCAAAGTGTTAATGTTGCTGGTGGAACACCTCAGGTGTTCCGCAGGGAGGACACACATCACCTACTTTTTCAACACATTTGTTAATGATATTGTGAGCTGCTTTTTAAGCAGTCAGTGTTTAATGTTTGCTGATGACTTGAAGTTCTGGAGGGTTATAGAAGATTTTAGAGATCAGTTGTCTTTACGAGCTGATCTTGATCGTGTTAACAATTGGAGTAGTAGGAATGGTCTTCATTTAAATGCTAATAAGTGTTGTTATATCAGTTTTACCTGAAAGGTGAACATAATTGGTACAACTTATTTCATTGATCAGCAACCTCTTTTAACTATGTATCTTCCATTAAATACTTAGGAGCTACTTTAGATGAAAGGCTTTCTTTTGTGGAGCATATTAACTTAATATCCATAAAGGCTTCTAAATTACTTGGTTTTGACACAAGAAATTCCAAGTATTTTTTTTATATGCAACTAGATTAGTTTATTGTTGCCTTATAAGATCCACCTTGGAACATTCTTGTGTAGTTTGGTCACCCTACTTTCAATGTCATATTGACACATTAGAGGCTGTTCAACATAGATTCTTGAAATACTGTGTGTGCATTTAGAACTGATAATATTGTTGTTAATCATGTTTACATATTTTCGAAGCGATTAAAGCAAAAATAGGATCATATACGATTTACCCAACCCAAAACAGATACCGCCATGTCTATACAGGCATCTTATGTACTTTAAGCATCTTAAAGTACATAATGACGACCTTTATTTCGCCGAAATGTCTACAGACTTTTCTCATAAAAGGAAAAACAACTTTGGACTGGTTGAATACGCGGAAATATACGTAAACAATTTCTTCTCATAAGATTCGAGCTTATTTAGCTAAAAATAAAAACAGATCAACAATTTCAGATATAAAGATGTCTTTTGACCAGAAAAACATTTAAACATATTAAACATTAATATTTGGTTAGCGGAACAGTCTTATCGTTAAATATTCCAACACTGAAAACTTGTTTTAACTATAACATTTTAACAATATATAACAATTGTCTAAAGTCTCAACCTCTTTAATCTCAACTAATCTATAAAATCAACCGTCAGTCCTAGATGTTTAACAAACATTGAGAATAGGCATGAAAGTCAGCTTGAATGTTTGAAGGGTCTCTAATTAGTTCTGGTTCGATTAAAACTCTCATAAGGAAATACTAAGAAAAGTATATTAAAGATTCTAATCTAAAAGAGGATTAGAAAGGGTTAAAAATTAAAATTTAATCTAGAAACAATAATCAAGAATAATTTTCAACTCAATAAAGACTACACAAAATAATTAATCGAAAATATATGGCACTTACATCTAAATAAGTTTTTTTTCTTACAATTTTTAGGCCAGTAAATGAACGTTTTGGACTGTAATTTTCCTCGACACGACAGATGTGCTTGAACATTGGAATGTGGGTTCCTTACCTTTTACTTCACTTTTGGACTTAAAGTGTCCAGTCCAGGGTTGCTTTTACTTAAAAACATACGTTCAACATAAGTCTAAATTGACTAATTCTAAGCAACTTTTGTTCTAGAGTTTCTTCACTAAGTCAATACTTTTGAGTTTTTTGTGAAAATGTTAGTTCGAGTGAAAATGTTAAATTAAAAAAAAAAAACACGTTTTCAGACGGTTTTTCACAAATAACTCAAAAAGTAAGTATTTTAACGAAAAAAAAAAAGTTCTTATCGAAAATATTGCTTATAAAAAAAATGCTACATTTATGAAGTCTGTAGACTTATTAGAAGCAGAGTTGTAGCTCATGAAAAGTAGGTTTTTATTTGTCAAATTCCAAATCGAATATTTCAACGTTCAACGAAATTGTAAACAAAAAAAGAAACACTTTTCGGGGAAAACTCATCAAATCTTTTTTTAGATAATTAAAAAAGCTTTATTTTTTTTTTTAAGTTTTTATAGCGCGTTTCACAGTCAATTTGCAGTGGGAGCAGGATAGGGCTATGTAAATCTTATGGAACCTTGGAGATCAGTGTTGCCGATTTTAAGTAGGCGAAAACACTTAAACTTCCTCTAAATAGAATATTTCAGAAGTCCCAAACACCTTGATTTTTAAATCTGTTAGGGTTTTATTATTATTATTTTGAAATAATTCATAGATACTATGCAAGGTATTTATGATGTTAACGATATAGCATTGAAATATTATAATTAGCCTGTGATTATTATTTAACTAAATATCCACTTTCTAATTTTCTTTGCTTATTCACGTAAATTACTCTGATAATTATTATACGTATACCTATATGTATATATATATATGAAATATATATATATATATATATATATATATATATATATATATATATATACGTTCGGCGAAACAATTGATACACATTAGAGTATTTCTTGCAGATTTCCCCAATATTTAAGAGTTTACTATATATGTATATATATATATATATATATATATATATATATATATATATATATATACATATTTACAATTCTACCTTATTTTCTATAACTATTTCCACAATGGGTTTTTCGTCGGTACCGGTATCAATTTTTTATTGTTCTTAAGCTAACTTTACATTTTAACAATTTCATATTAAATCTATTTTAAGTTTAAATTAAACGGATGTTTAAATTGTTCGAGTACCTACTGCTAATAAGCTAAACGACAAACAAAAGGTATTACGCCAACAAACGATGATGTTTGCTTCTAAGAAATGAAAAATGTCAATTGCTTAAAATATGTCTTGCAACACTGTTCTTCATAAGAGTATGTACTGCAAAGTGACCGCAAAGTTACGCTCAAAATTAAGGTGGTCCCTTTTTTTGGTAAAAAAATTGTGAAAATCACCCCCTAATTAGCATCCCAAATGAAATTAATCGTTACCGCTTTACAGTTTACTTTATTTATGTATTTTTTATAGAGTACGTTAGGTTTTAAATTAAATGTACATCCTATAAATGGCAACACTGCGCGCCAATAATTTGTCATTTTACCGTGGTTGTTTAAAGCAATAACAGGATTTTTAATTTATTTTTGTAAACATGTCTGTTTATACGCCCGCAGAAAAGGTTCAAATAATAAAATGGTTTTATGGTGGTATTTCTGAACAGTGTGTAGATTTGTTTTCTGTGTTTTTTGAGGGGAGACCAATTCCTTGAGTACAGTCAATTCATAATATTGTCAAAAATTTTGAGAGTTGCTATTGCCTCAAAAATTGCAGAAAATGTCACGCTCAAGAAGTGTCACCAGAAAAATTTGAGGAAAGAGAATACCGGGATACACAAATTTGTGCAACAATCGTTCAAGTAGAAGCGTTGCTAGAGAGTTAGATGTTGGCAATGTTACTGTAACAAAAGTATGGAAAACGCACGGTTACAAGAATTTTAAATATGCGAAAACGCAGCAGCTTTGTCCAAACGACTACTTTCGAAGAATGTAGTTTTGTGAAACTCTAATAACGAAGGCTAATCATGAACCAAATTTTATCAAAACCTTTTTTTTAATCATGAATCTTCTGTTTCGTTAGTAGGGAGACACAATCCTTCCATTACGAGGTATTGGGTGCGGGAAAACCAGCACAGAAGTGTTGTTTAGCGAACTTAACGTCCTCAAAAAGTTAACGTCTGGACTGTCATTTTAGGAGACGACATAATAGGTCCATTTTTTATTGAGGGCAACTTGAATAGTAGAGTACACCTCGATTTGTTACAGAATCATGTTCTTACCGTTATTCTCAATCTTCCTGATGTAAATCTGGAGAATGTTTGGTTTCATCAAGACGGCTGTTCAGTTCACAACGCTCGAATAATTAGGGAGTACCTAAGCAATATTTTCCCGAATCGAGTAATCAGTGGAACATGCGATATTAAGTGGCCTGCGCGATCTCCAGATCTTACACCTATGGACTTCTTTTTTTTGAGACATTTACAAAGCATCATCCTGATCGAGGCTAGGGCCCAAATTTTGGATGAATTAAAAAACCGAATAAGTGAAGTTTCCAAGTCTGTTAAAGCAGAAACTCTTTCATCTGCCCGCAGAAGTTTTTATGGCAGATTGGGATACTGTTCAGCCGTAGAAAGTCAAATAGGTATTTGAATCATTTCCGTAGGACATAAAGAATTTTCCATCTTACTTTATTAGAAATTATTTTTTATTTTCAATAAGTATATTTTTTGTTTTCTTTTTAAAGAAATGCGCTTTTATTTCTAATTCAACCACAAAAAATTGTTCAGATTATTAAAAACCGATACAAATGCACCGCCTTATAAAGGTCAGTGTATTTTTATCGAGATTATGTTATAAGAAATGAACTGGGCATACGTATGAATATATCCCATGCATTGTTATGTATTACTAAATGGTTTTCGTTTTCTGTCTAGGTGTCGGACGGGATCTTAGAATTACAATTAAGTAGATCGGAGAGGTAATGTTGCTGATTTTAGCGCTGTATGCAGTGTGTAATACCTAATCCAAAACTTAACGTACTGTATAATCTGTAAGTTTAACCGGTTCAAAGTATTTTTTTTTGAAATTTTGGAAAAATTGCCTTTTTTTCAAAATAACTGATACGAAAAATTTCAAAGAGTAAAAAAATATAGGTTTTGCTTTTCTGAAAGTTTTCGTTGTTTTTGTTTTTCTCTAAGACAAAAATTGGTTAAGATATGGCAATTCACATAACAAAACCAAACACTCATAATTAGTGACTCGAGGTTTTGCTTTTCTGAAAGTTTTGGTTGGTTTTGTTTTTCTCTAAGACAAAAATTGGTTAAGATATGACAATTCACATAACAAAACCAAACACTCATAATTAGTGACTCGTTCAAGCCCTTTTAACTACAATCTTTTCAAAAATAAGGATTTAAAAAACAATACAGGATTACAAAAACCTGTAAAATGGTTTTTTTAACACTTCATAGCTTAAAAGCTAACCAAGTTATAAGTAAAAAAACCAATCACATATTTTAAGCGATATCAGAATGCGTCTGGAATGGAGACCAAGAGATGATGCCTACCGAAGCAGAGGTCGTCCACCAACACGTTGGACTGACGATCTAAAACGTTGTCATAGGAATTGGATGCAAGAGGCACAAGATCGAAATAGATGGAAAATTATGAGGGAGATCTATGTCCAGCAGTGGATAAGCGAAGATTGAATGATGAGAATGCGTTTACTGGAACATTGTAAGATAAACGTAATGTTCTATTAAGGCACAGACATACTACATAGGTATAAAATACATAATATTTGGGGAGGGGAATTCAAAAATAAAAAAGACAAAAAACTCGAAACATCTGTTGATGCCACAGTAGTAGAAGGTATCAATTGGGTTTTTATAACGGTAGAAATTATGTGGTAAAAAATAAAACAGTGCAGAAACCTAAATTATTGTCACTGTATAACTAAATAATTCCAAATTGCTTGAATTTACAATTATATAAGTTTTTTCTAATAGGGATAGTTTTTACTACCGCTAAAAAATAAAAATCAACCAACGACACACATCCAATTTTCAAGTGGAGGGTAAGTATAACCTAAATCCAAATTTCCAAACAAATCAGTGGAGATAAGATATTCAATGACATTGTTTTAATTATAACTATTCTAGGGGGTGAGATTTAGGGGTTAAACTATGATAAAATCTGAAATTATGTTGTTTAATGTTATTTAACATTCATTCACTTCATTAAAAGATGATTTGAACCAATTACCTGCTTTAATTTACAATTATACGATTTTTTTCTAATAGGGTTAGTTTTCACCCCTTAAAAATAAAATGCAATCAAAGGCACAACTCCAAAGTGAAGTGGATGGTAAGTAGAACCTGAATCCAAATTTTTATGCGGTGGTGACACGGAAAATTACATAGAATTGCCGTATATTACGTTCATTTACTGGACTATTTATATAAATTTGCGTTTTAGCTGCAGTAAGTAATTTAGACCCAACTAAAACCAGAGAAAAACTCAGTAAAACTAGGATATAACTATAAAAATCTAGATCGTTAAAAAAAGACAAAATAGAAGAGACGAAAATAAAGTTCAGAAATGTTCGGACTCCAGGATTTCAATTGAGAAAAAATTATAAAAATCCTTCAAGAAGATAAGTAGGACTGCGGTGGCCAAGTTACAAATAATAATACAGGTTTCGAATGTTTTTACATGGTATTTACAAAGACTGCTAAACAATTATGTTCAGTTTGTTCATAATACACACTAATTAATTGTCATTACCAGTGATATATATTAGCAACAATTTTATACATTAATATTAATTGATCATTAAAAAACATTTGTATAGTTTCGTATATACTGCACAATATACACAGTTTTATCTCATTTTGTAAATAAAAACGTTAATTTTGCGTGAAATACCTGTATATACTGTATATATTAATCAAAGATCTGGATTTGAAGCAATTGTTAATGTGACTGAGAGACCAGACTCTTTGATTAAATTCACGATATCGCCGTGACTTAAATGCATAATATCTATGTGGTTTACAGCTACTATGTAATCCCCAATTCTCAATCTTCCACATCGTTCAGCTGGGCTGTCCTCAATGAGGCGACCTAAAGCACAAGAAATTAAAATTTTGGGCACCAGTTGTAATAAATACTGATTGTAAATTAAATATACCAAAACATACCAATTGTAGATCCAATTTTGTTCGCAGACGATATAATAACAAAACCAAAGCCTTCATTCTCAGTCCTCTGTACAGTAATCTCGTATGTAGAAGCAAGATGTGAATTAGCGGGCATCAAAGTCATATTAACCGCCGGTAGCTGCGAATGGTTTTCAGGAGACCAGTATCCCGTATTAATAGGCATTTGGGGGTTCATGCGTCTTCTAAGAATAAGGCTAACCTGTCCTCTAGCTGCTGCTGCATTTATTAATTGGACTACTTGGCGGTGAGAAGCTTTTATCACTGAATAGCCTTCCACACTGACTATTTCATCTCCAGATTGTATTCTTCCATCGCCATCAGCTGCTCCACCTGGTACTATGTGTCCCACAGCAACCTAAAATAGTAATTATTCTAAATGTCAAAAATCAATATCAAATTTTACTATTTTTTGTTCACTATAGTGAAATTCACTTTCAGAGTGCGGTAGGGTTAAGATAGGAATGCGCATTTGCTGGATTTCAGGTCATGTGCTTGGCAGCAAACAGATCTAAGTAGTCGTCACGTAGAGAACCGTCCAAAGATCTTTACGGCGGGGCTCTATTACAAGTAAAACTACCTACTATTAGTAAAATTTCGGTAGGTAATAGATTTCGTGTATCATAAACTATATCTAAGTTCAATTGTTTTTTAGTGATTGACTTTTGAAAAGTGACCATTTTTACATTTTGGAGAGTTATGACATCCAAACGATTTGACGGTTTGCACATTCCTATTCCAGCTTTTCATAAGCTATCGAAAAGCAACGAAAAAATACCCAAAAATACTTGATTTCTTTGCATCCAACTTAATACCCGAAAAGCTTGTACAATAAATGCATTTCATTGGTTATAGAATAATCTATGTACGCAAGCAAGCAATAGAATCGAACCCAGCCTGTGAGACATGCACACCACTTAAAAAATGATATGTAGGTGTTACAATTCATTGGAGGGAGGGATTGGATCTGAGTAGATCAGGAACAACTCCACCCCGCCCCTATGTTCCAGACCATTCTCCACCCCCAACAGCACGCTGATGCGGTATAGAGGCTACAAAATGCTCAAATGGCAGTCCTGGAGACTCCCACATGAAATACTTCTCCTAGTTTGGCTGGAGAGCGTGAGGCGGTATAATTCTGCTATCATCTAAATTGTCATATCATCATTGTGCCTTTGCTTGTCCGGGCGCCTAGTCCTCGCTCCTAACTGGGTCTAGTTCGACGACTCGGCGGTCGAGTTTGGCGCCCCCGTTCCGTTTTTTGTGTTTTTGTTATTAGCAATTTTTTTGTGGCCTGCGCCGTTTTTCAGCTCAGCAAATTTTTCTTTGACTTTTTCTTCCATTATCTATACCACTCTTACTTGATTCAGATTTCTTTTTTAGATTTAGATTTTCAGATTTATCTCAATAATCGAGATTACTAACATATATTCAATTATACTAATGTCGCCCTATATATCCGAGATGTCGGATTTCCTCTCGCTACTCTCCCATGTGTTCGCGTGTATAATCAATTGGTTTACGTCATCTTGCAGGTTGTCCGCGGTCCACATCTCAGATTTCATTTTCTCAATGACATGAGTGACATAATTGCGCCAATTTGCTTTGTTACGCGTGCGAAACCGTCGTCGATCAACTGGCGCAACCTCTTTGTTTTAAAAGTGGTATAATGGGTAGCTCCATATCGCTTAACTTGGTTCCACACCATTTCTATAGGATTTAATTCGCAATAATACAGAGGAAGCCTTAAAATAGAAACATTATGCTGTGCAATATATTCACGAAGAATATACTTATCGTACTGATCTTTAAATGCATGCGCTGCTTCTAATAGCTCGGATTTCAAATAGCACTCCCCGAAAAAAAAGTCTCATTACACTAGCCGTTCATTGATTACCGCTTTATTCCAGGAATTTTTAGGGAATCTCTTTTTACGGGAGTGATACGATGTATTGTCTATTATAATGACATTCCTGCGATCATTATTTGGTAAAATTTGGTATTAACGTCTCTTTAAACCACGACTCAAAATCTGCGGTAACTATTTCATCGTGATAGTCTCCATCATTCTTCTTTGCCATAAAAACACGCTGTGTGCCAGGAAGGAAAACACCTGAAAAACCTGCTTGCAACAAAACATATCGAGGACCTCGTTTGGCATGTGCTTTTGAACCAGTACTTAAACCTTTGAGGAAAGTATCGCGACTGTTTTGTATAGTGGTATCGCACCTTTCGTAATTAACAGACTGGCCAATACTAACCCACGATTCGTCCAAATATATGATCGTCTATTCGCAAACTTATAGTTCTGAAATAATTATGGCGCCAATGAACAATATCGTCTCGCTTCACCTTGATTCTTCTTCGGCCACGTTTCTTATAAACATATCAGATTTCTTTCAGAAGCCTGTATAAAGTAGAAAGAGAGAACGACGGTATATTCTCATTACCTTGTATAAAGTTATGTATACCCTTTAAGTATGGCGGCAAATTTTTCATAAAAATTTCACAATGAACAATTCTCCATAAAGAACTTCTTACAACCCCGTCATATGTAGAATTGGTTTGACTTTTCCTGAATGAAAAACAGTTTACAATATTTTGAAATAATTTTTTAAATTCAAAATTATTAAATTTGAAGCGAGTTACGTTTTTTTTATATTAAACTATTGCGTGACCATAAAAAAAATATGTATGGCCACAGTCCCATATATAAAAAATACGTTAAAATTTTAGATTGACATTAAAAATGAATTATAACAACACATAACAATACCATTCGTCGCTGGAATGGTACGATTTTTTTTAATTATTCAATTACACTATCTTTATCTATATTTAGAGCGAGTTCTTGTTCAAAAATGGGCACTATTAGATATTCCAAGCAGTCTTGTAGTAGAGTAGCATTGTCGATCAAAATATCGATTTTATTATGCTCAGCTTAGAAAAAGTTCTCTCGCACATACAATTTGTTACAGGAATTGTGGCAAATTTTACCATTAGTTGGTTAAACACTGAAAACATCGATTTTCTATTAAGCTAAGACATCCAATCGAGCCCGTCGAGAGCTTTTGAAGGTGGAAATTTTTTACCTTTTTTTTGTTTTTAAAAGTCTAAGTTCAGTTTCTAATTCTGAAGAATTCAAATCAAAATGTTCTAAGGTGTATTTAAAATCTTGATTTCCTTGCTCATCTATATTTAACAATATGATTTTGCCTACTAGATAATTTTTTTTTAATTCTTTGTCAAATTTATCTTTTAATTACTGAATCATTCGGTCTAAAAGCGGATAAAATACAAACAGTTTCACTTCTTCTTGTTTTATCGTTGACTGTAAATGCATTTCCAGCATTATTATCTAATCTAGTATAAACTTTACGTTTTCTCAGAGTAGGAATGTCAATTTGAAGCTTATCACAAGTGTCTTTTGTGTCACTTTGAATAAATATCAAATATGAGTGATTCGATCCTTAGTTCTTCCAAACCAAGCGCTAAAAGCTGCTATCGCTTTGTTGAAATGAATGGCCAAATATATGGCCTAGGAGGTCAAATTCATTAAAAACTTCCCGTGCTACATATATATATATATATATATATATATATATATATATATATATATATATATATATATATATATAATAACTTTTTGTCATGGAGTATCTTGTCTTCTTCCTTGTATGGATTTATTTATCTATGTAATACTAAATAAATGTTAAAATATAAAATTATATTTTTATTTTTGGAGCAAAAGTCAACACCATAAATCCTAGTTACAAAAACGGATATTGTTTCTTGCAAGTACGATATTGTGAAACAGTGCCGGATTAGAGGGGGGGCTATGGGACTATTAGCCCCCGGCGGTAAATTTTGAGAGGCGGTACGTCGCTCCCATCACGTTTTAATTCTATATGTGGATATTTCAAATTTATGGGGTTGGTTTTCTGAAATAGCATGGTAATAAAACTTCGACTCGTCACCGATAAGATCCGTGCCTGCGGTAGCAGGTCTCATAAAAACACGTTTCATGTTTCTGGGAAATCGGCCAGCACCACTGCGCCTGGCGGCAGCGTATCCGGCTTCAACACGCCATGTCGTCAGTTGGCAGTCGTGTTAGCGCAGTTTTCGAGACTAGTCTCAAATTTTACTTATTTATTAGTGAAGTGTTTTCGCAACGTTTCTAAAAAATGAGCGGAAAGGAAGGAGGTGCATTTTGGAAACGACAAAAGTTAGAAAAACAACACAAATTAAATGCAGTATTAAAAAAAACCAAGATTCAGCTTTTTTTTACCAAATCCAGGCAAGATAATATACCAAAGTTTTAGTTACTTTTTAAATAAAATAAAATTTGCAGCATGATCTTCATCATTTCGAGATGATTCATTCACAGCAAATTCAGACCCACTGTATGATATCGATTTTCATCCTTTTTAAATTTTAATATAGTTGATTTACAAGATCCAAAATTCTGGCCAAGAAATTGTGTAGATGAAGTGCTAAAAGAATTCAAAACACAGGATCTTAATTCTTTATAGGAAAACAAAACAGGTACTGCACTAAATCACTATTCTATGAAGTTTTAAAGAATGGTGAAAAAATTCAGCGTGACTGGTTAGTTTATTCCAAAAGCACAGGCTCTTTATTTTGTTTATATTGTCGACTCTTTTCGAGCGAAAATTGCACTTTTTCCTTTTTTACTGGATTTGACCACTGGAAAAAGGCCAAAGAAAAATGTGACAGTCATGAAAGCTCAGTCGTTCATTTAGAACATCTTAAAAATTTTATTTCAAGAAATTCATTGAGTATGAGAAAGATCGATGAATCTCTGCGGCAACAGATTGAACATGAGACCACATATTGGCGAAACATATTACAAAGAGTCGTTAGTGTCATAAAATTTTTACCTAGTAAGGGATTACCTTTTAGAGGAACCGACGAAAAATTTGGTTATACTAGTAATGGCAACTACCTTGGATTACTAGAGTTGTTGACGGATCCTCTTTTAAAATAACATTTGGAAAGATATGCTTCAAAAGGCTGTGGTTTAGTATCTTATTTATCAAAAATAATTTGTTTTGAATTTGTGCAAGTGCTTTCGGACCACATATTAGAAGAGATTGTAAAACAAATTCATTGTGGCAAATATCATTCAATCAGTGTTGACTCTAAGCCTGATATAACACGTACAGATCAACTGACATTCACGATTAGGTATTGCTCGAACACCGGAACACCTGTCGAAAGGTTCATACGGTTTTTAGACAACACTGGCCACAAAGCCGAAAATATGGAAGCCAACATTTTAAAAATTTTGTCCAACCTGAATATAAATATCGATGATTCAAGGGGACAATCGTATGACAATGCGAATATATCTGGCGTTTATAGCGGTCTCCAAGCTCGAATAAAATCTAGGAATAGTTTGGCAAAGTACGTACTATGTGCAGCCCATTCCTTAAATAAATTTGATTGTGCAATATGCAGCAGAATGTTCTATGGAAAGTACTTCTTTTTTTTTTAGTTGCTGAAGAAATTTATGTTTTTTTCTTAGTTTCAACTTACAGATGGAAACGACTAACTGATATATTGAAAAATTGTGGCCACACCACATTTGTTCCAAAAAAAGTTAATGTGATTCGATGGTCAGGACACTTTAATGTAATAAAAGCTCTTAATTTATGCTATCACGATATAAATCAAGCACTTTTGAAGTTATCCTCTAACGACGATGAGAAGATGCCAGTTCGCTGCCAAGCAAACAATTTACAAGAAAAGATTACTACGTTAGAATTTGGTATTTATGTTGCCTTTTGGTTCGAAGTACTGGAAAGAACTGACCTAGCGAGTAAATCTTTACAAAGCGCAAATATAGACTTACATACATGTTCGTCTTTGTATAGCTCATTACAACATTTTTACGAGTCTCTTCGTGATAAATTTAATTTATTTGAGCAAAAGGGACAGCTCTTATCACAACAAACGGAATACAGCAAAGAAATTAGAAGTCGCAAAAGAAAATTACAGTTTGACGAAGCAGACACAGAAGAGATCCTTACACCGCAAAATAAGATTAGAACCTAAGTGCTGTATAAAACAATTGATTATTTGGCAAATAATCTGAAATCTAGAGGAAAAGTTTATGAATATCTTGCCATCACTTTCTCATTTTTATTTTCTCTACCTCTTTTACAGGATAACGTGTCGGATAAAGCGTCGGTATTAGTGAATATCTATTCGAATGACTTGGATACATCTCTAGCAAGTGATTAAAACATTTTATAATGTCACTACTAGGTTAAGTTGAGTATAAAAATCCAGCAACTGACAGTGCTACTTTTGTGATGGAGCTTTTGCATAAAAATAATATAATTGCAACCTTTCCAAACGTAGAAATAGCACCAAGAATCTTCTTATCGTTGATGGTTACTAACGCAACTGGTGAAAGATCATTTTCCACTTTAAAACGGGTAAAAAATTATTTGAGAAATACGATGACGGAAGAAACATTAAATTCGTTCGCTGTTTTAAATATTAATAATTATCTGCTTACAGAATTAGATTTTAATAAAATCATCGACCTGTTTGCAACTAGGAAGTCGAGGAAAATTTATTTGTAAATAATTATGTCAAGTTAATTTATAAGTTGTGAGTTTGTGTCTTTGTGGCCTTTTTGTATATTTGTCTTAAATTACCTAATAATATTAAAATAGTTTTAATGAATTGTTAACCTAAGACGCGGTATAGTATGACATAGCCCCCGGCGGTCCATGAACTAAATCCGGGACTGTTGTGAAATATAGCTGTACTAACAGAGTTAAAGAAATAATTAGTAATAAATTAAAAAAAAACACTTACTTGAGATTTATCTTCAATTCCTCCTATAATTCTGAAACCAAATCCAGTCTCCTGTCTGTTTAATGTAACGGCAGTAGTCAGGTATTCAACATTATGTGAAGGATACCACCATTCATTTCCGTTGAACTTTTTGGCATTTTCATATGTATCTAGGGGTTCAACAATACTGGGTCGAAGATTTGAGCAATATGCACAGGAGCAATCATATCTATGAGGAATTGGATTATACAAACTAAACTTGTTATCTAATTGAGCTGAGCATTCTCCCATAGATTTATTTTGGTTTTCCACAAGTAAGTCTACATCATCTTCATGATTATCTATCAAAGACAAACGTAATCGAGATCTGTCGGGGGTAATATTGTCATAATCACGTTTAAATATATCATTATTTGAATTCGAATTAATATCTTTAACAGAAGTTTTTGATAAACCTCTTGTATCTACTAATGGAGTCTTCGGTCTACTCGGCAAAACTTCCCTGGTTTGAGTACTGTATATATCGGCTGTGGGTGTTTTACTTCTATAAGCACTGCTAAAATCTTTACCATTAAAGCGAATATCTAACTTCCTAGACTTATACCTAATAGTTGGTGTTTTTGTTGAACATCCTCTTTGAACATATATTAGAGCTTCACTATTGTAGGGGCAGTTTTTTAGGACTTGGACTACTTCATCATGTGACATATTTTGCAAAGGTATATCATTTATTTCTACAAGTATATCGCCTTCTTGTAAGTTTTTACAACGTTGATGGTCAAGAATTTTTTTAACTCTTTGTCCACATGCACTATCAGCGATTGTAAATCCAAAGCCTAAATGTCCTTTAACTATCTTTACTTTAACATCTATTCTACCTACAGTAATATTTCCCATACCTTTTAAGAGATCATCTATATCATTACTAGAATCTAAAATAGTCTTATCATTAGGTGACACTTCTTCCCCCTCTACAAAATTATAATTAGTATCTACTAAACATTTTTCATTTGATACAGGCTGTATATGTGTGTCTACAGCTATAGTAGTTACTACTTCTGTGTTGGGATCATTGGGATCGAAGGGTAAGGGATACCCTCTACAAACTTCCAACGCTACAGTGGAACCTACACTTATACATTGAAATAATCTAACAATCTGATTGTGAGTGTAACCCAAAACACAAGTATCATTAACATATACTATTACATCTCCTGTTTGTAGATGTCCATCCAACCATGCTGGTCCTTTAGGCACCACAGACTTTATTTGAAGAAATTCATCAATCCCATCATCTCCTCCTACAATAGTAAAACCTAAGCCTCGAGAGGATTTCACCAGTGAAGTTTTAAAACGCTGCCCACAAAGCTCAGATGGATCTTTTGTAAATGATGTTCTGCTAACTCTAGCAGATGCCTGAGAAGCTGCCCTCTTTGCTTGTATAACAGGATTCTCATATTGAGTTCTTCTATTAACATGATCTATAAAATAGGTGCCATAATGGGGATCACTAATTTTTTCCCAACCATAGGGCAACTCATCATCCAAACAGTCTTCTAGTGTTTTCTTTTGAAACTTGGACAGTCTTGGATCTAGCCAGTGTGATGTTCCAGTAGAATGGCTGTAAAAAATACATAAATTATGGTAAATTATTATACATCACTTATGAAACCACTAAATAAAATATATTTTCAATAAAAATTGTAGTTAACACAATTTTTTATTGAATCAGAATAAAAATAAATGGAGCAGCATATTTTTCTACCTAAAATAGTTAAGGCAATCGGTCTTCTTGTTACTATAACAAATATCTGAGCAACAACAAAAAATATGTATCTAAAAATACATTTGAAGAGCTCAGGGCTAAAAGTATGAGGGTCCAAAAAAAACAAGTTTTGAGAAATTAGGTTAAGTTTTAAAACTAGATCTGATATAAAAATAATTAACAGAAAGGGCACTTCATTTTGGTTACTAATTCATGCAGTAACTTACAGGGAACATATAGGTTATGCTTTTGTAATATAAATTTACAAAAATTACTATAAATATAAATTTATTTATCTTTTGATGTCATGAAATCTCAGGCTAAATGGATGAGGGTCCACTAATGTGTCTTAAGATGAAACTAAAAATACAGATAAGGTAGTCTATATCTTCAAAAGTAATATACAGATAAGCTCTTGTTTATGACACAAAGCTACAAATATAGTAGAAGATTGTTAGTAATGGATATGATGAAAAACTTTAAGCATGTAGCAGTGCATCAAAATATGCTTAAGACTTTACAGAGCAAAATTTGTTCAAATGCTGAATATCATCATATTTTTCTTTATTTAAAGCTAAAAGTCCACAATATGCTAGCTCTGGCAGGTGAAAACAGCCTTCTGGTATTGCAATTTGTTTCCTCTTAGGCTTAATAACAATACTTTCATCATTTAGGCCATTATCAGTCTAACAGTGTAACATCATTTGAGGGTGATAAGAAACAATGCTTAGTTGCCGTACAGGTCGTGTTTTGAAAGGATAACTTTTTGTACACAAAGGAGAAAGAAACTTAGTTTAAATATTTCCTGGTTCTATAATAATATATATAACTCTAAATGATGTTGCTTTGGATCTGGAGTTTTCAATAATTTCGTTCCACTCGGAAGGAGTTTCAACCACAGATTTTGGATTGATTAAGCCCATGTATCTCCTAAAATTGTTCCTAAAGATAATTCATAAGAGAATCTACAAGCTGTGTGAAAGTCAAATTTCCCCCAACCAGTTCGGGTTCACAAATGTTGTTGGTACTAGAGAGGCTTTGTTCTCAGTACAAGTCTTATTCCAGAGATGCAGAAACGTCAACTGCGACGTATACGCATGTCTGGTTGATTACTAAATACACAAATATACAAATACTAAAAGAAACAGGAATTAACAACCAAGATCTGAAAATAATTAGAAATCTTTACTGGAATCAGACAGCAATTCTCAGAGTTGAAGGTGAACACACTGACTATGTGAAAATCATGCGTGGAGTGAGGCAAGGCTGTATTTTGTCTCCTCTAATTTTCAATCTGTACTGTGAAAGAATATTTATCGAAGCTTTGCACGAAACTGAAAAAGGTATTCTACTAAATGGTTACCGGCTAAACAACATCAGATTGGCAGATGACACCATAGTATTTGCGGACAAGTTAGATGACCTACAAATTTTTATGAACACAATCGCGTATTACAGTCAACAATATGGACTCAATATAAACGTTAAGAAGACAAAGCTTATGATAATTAACAAGAAAAGGATAACAGAAGATCAACTTTACATCAACCAATCCCCTGTAGAAAGAGTGACGCACTACAACTACCTCGGCACCATAATAAATGAAGAATGGACCAACAACCAGGAGATTAGAGCACGCATCGGAAAAGCTAGATCCACCTTCAAACGGATGGGGGCCTTCTTCAAGAGTCACAACCTCTCTCTTGATACAAAAGTAAGAATGCTGCGATGCTACATCTTCTCTGTCCTTTTTTATGGTGTTGAATCATGCACCTTGAACGAAGATATGTGCAGAAAACTGGAAGCATTTGAGATGTGGCTATATCAGAGAATACTTAGTGGACTGACCGAGTCACAAATGAGGAGGTCCTCAGAAGAATGAATAAGAACCGAGAGGTACTGGCCACCATCAAATCTCGAAAGTTACAGTTCTTCGGACATATGCGAAATGAATCCAGATATGCTCTCCTTCAAGCCATCCTGCAAGGACAAATATTTGGAAAATGAGGTCCAGAAAGAAGAACATTTTGGTTAAAGAACCTCAGAATCTGGTTCAATACAACATCTGTGCAGCTTTTCCACGCTGCTGCATTCGTAACGGATAGGCACATCAAGAAAAAGAAGCCCATGTTCCTGTCACACTCGAGGTACAAGTAGCCTGTGATTGGAAAAAACATTATTTTATCAAGTCTCTTAGTATAGTGTACAATGTAGTGAAGCATACAGAAAACGGTGAAATTTTTGTTCTGACCTGCACAGGAATTGCAGACAATTTTAAGCTCTTTTACTTGCAAGTCAAGGTTATTCAAATAAAATCCCAAAGTAAGGAACAAACCTGATTTCCTCCTTTCTTGCCACATCGTTGGTACTTATGTTTGGGACAGGCAGAGTCGTTTGTAAATTCATTGCAATCACTTCTTTTGTTCTGTCTTTGTGATTTAAGCCTAGCACTTTTCTTAATTTGGTAAAAAGAAGCAGCTTTCCTTAAATACAATTCTTTTTTTTTGCAAAAGAGTTTTTACTTCACAATTTTGTTTTGCATGATCATTGTGATTATCTGCTGTAGCAGATAGATAGGGTTAACTTAGTTTGTATTGTGTCAATATTTCCTGTAAATTCATCACAGGTGCTGCAGATGTCACACCTAGGATAGCCAAAAGACGAGTTAAAATTAGAATTAATAATTTGCCTGTACTTTTCCAGCGATACTTTATTGTTTGGATAAGCTATTTTGTATAAAGAAAACATTTAACTTACATTAAGCTCTTTAGGTAAGTATTGTTTTTTCGATTTTGCTAACCCGTAGTGTGATTTTCTAGTTTTGAAGGATTTAATGTGATCAATTACAGAGACAATAATATCATCTGGACTCTTATTAGGCTTCGAACAATGTTTTCCCCGTATGTACCACGGTGCTGAGCCTGTTGTTTATATGCTCTTGTATATTCTGTACTCTTTCAGCCGTGATGATATGAAGGGACAGAAATGCTTTATAACATACAGGTATTTTTACTACCTGCTCATTTCTTACTACTCTTGCCTTGTAAGTATATAAAATGGTGTGAAAACATGATAGGACAACATACTACCAGTCCACAAAGATACATTGATTGTTTGTCATGTGATGAGAGCAGGTTGAACTTTGAAATAATATCTTGTATTTCACTTAAACTTATGTATTTAAAGCACTCAAGTCTAAAACACTTACAGTCTGGTCCTAACTCATGGCTACATAACCTAAATTTTTTGATGACATCTTGCATGCAACCAAAACCTTTTCTTTTCCTTGAACAGTTTTCAATAGCTACAGAACATTTGTTGTCAGGCATTTTAAACAGCACAGTACTTCAATAATAAAATAACACCAATCTACACCAGAATAACAGAAAGCTGTAAATAAACACAGAGCACCAAACAGCACTAACAGCAGAGACCTCTGTGGTCAGCAATCTGAACTAGATGGACTGTCATTCTTTTAGCCTGCATACATAGCACCTTGATTCTTTTAGCCTAGAAGACATATTTTTCAAAGCTGAATGGCTTATACACCATCATTTTTTGCTTAGTTAGATACCATATAATATTTTACATGAGATGAAGTACAAGAAATTAATATATTATCTCCATAATGACAAATAATGGTCTCTCATCTTTTTAGCTTTGAGCTCTTCATTTTATATCACTTGAAATGTTTTTTGCTCTCTTAAACATTTGGTCTTCTTAAATTACACATTTATCAAATCAGTGATTAAATTAGAAAGTAGTTTTAAAATAAAATAACCATAATATAAATTTTTTACCAGGTACACAGAAATAAACTCCAATGTGATACATGCCCATTTTCGAGCAGCAAATATGACACAAATGTTACAAAATATCCAACTTAAGGTTCTTAAAAATTAATAGGTGCATCTATAAGGATACATCTTTAATAAAGCAGTCTATAGAAATTATATTTGTAGAAACATAAAACCAAAACAAAAAAAATTAGAGTAGAAGATAAGGGAATATTTGCAGTCTCTAACGAAGCGAAGAAACTAAATTCCAAGAAATATTGATGACCATTCTGAGTTATTCTGGGTCTTTCATTGGCATACAAAAATTTTTTTGTAAGAGTGAGAGATAACGCTATTTGTAGTGAAGAATTTTTACAAAATATATGTAGCTCCCTAGTGCTAAGAAATTTCTAAACAGATATGTGGGATCAGCCATAATGAAATTGAATAATTTAGACATCAGATTTTATGGACTAACAAAAGCAAAATATGCATACAGTATGCTCAAATTAAATAAAATAACTAAATTTATTAAAATCAAATTTATGTGAAGATGTGTAAGAGGTGATATTATTTCATCAATTAAAAATTATGTGATAAACCTAAGAATTTCTATATACCAGATCCACACAATCTGGTATTTTTCAGTTTTTTTAATTAGCAATTCATATAATTAGTCTTGGGTAAATGGTTATAAAACCATTTTTTTGTTATGCCAGTATGGCATAAAATGAAACAGACACTAAGGAACAACCCACAGTTGAGGGTTGACATTACATGAACTAAAGCTAAAATAAACCACATTTGAAATAGATTTATCCCTAAAGAGTGCATATCCTTAGTTGAGTCAATGCCCAACCATATTCGAGCCATCAGAAAGTGTGGCTACTAAGTGTGATGCTACTGTGTTTTGTTTTGTGTTGTTGATTAAACCTGTACTATTAGTAATTAAATAATTACATAATATTACATTACAAAACATTATTAAAAAAATAAACTGTCAACTATCTGAATTATATGTGTATTTTAGTTTCTCCCAATATGTAGTTGATAGGGCTGGTAGATGAACAGGAAAAAGCCCAAAACAATTCACCCATTCCCAACACTGATTTGTTACACTCCAATCTAGTGCCTAAATTAGTCAAATTTATTATTTGACTTACTTTCCTAAAATTTGTAAGAATCACAAAGAACCACTATATTTCCCAAAACTTTTAAAAGCAAAGACAAGAAAAAATTAATACTATTAATAAATCATTCTGCATTCTGTGATCTAAGGAATGTACTAGAAACTAGACACTGTAAAAAGTTGACTTGATTTCAGCTCATAGGTTTTTAAATCTTCTCCTAATTGAAAAGGTAACAACCTTTTATAGAGCTAAATAAACAGTTTTATAATAATTTTATACAAAAGTCTGCAAGTACCTGGATAATTCTAGTGTAGTAAAGATTTTTCTAAACCTACCTTTAAAAAAACTATAACAAGAATACAGTGGAGAAGGTAAAATAATATTTCTATGCATATTAAAGAAGCATATTAAAGTTCTCAGTGGGAACAGATGAAATATGTGACCTAGTCTTGGAAGACGACAAAATCAAAGGCGTGCAATCCTGCAAATATTTGGGGGTCATTTTCAACAAGAAGGGAAATAGCGCAGATGAAATCAGGGAAAGAATAAACAAGGGCAGAGCAGCGACCCGTGCCTTAAACTCTCTTCTCTGGCAAAAAACAATTCGACGAGAAACCAAAAAACACATTTACGGTAGTATAGTCCAAAGTATTACACTTTACGGTTCGGAAGTATGGGACGTCACCAAAGCTAATAGAAACAAACTTTTGACGACAGAAATGGATTATCTGAGACGAAGCTGCGGTAGATCGAAACTGGAGAGAGTTAGAAACGAACAAATAAGAAACGAAATGAAAATGGAGAGAAATATCAATGATGACATAGAAAGAAAACAATTAATCTGGTTCGGACATGTTAAAAGAATGCCAGAGTACAGATGGCCTAGGAGAGTACTGGAATGGATCCCTCCTGAAAGAAGAAAGAGAGGACGACCACGGAGAAGTTGGCGCAACGATATTGATGAAGCAATGGCGGCAAGAGACTTAGAAGAGGCAACTGCATATGACAGAAAAAGATGGAAATTGGGGGCGGAGAAGCGGCGACAGCCGTAATAAATCCGTTATTATATATATTATATATATATATATTAAAGAAGCAAATGAAGGGGAAAAACAACCAACCCACTAACAACTTTTCTTTGTTGCACTTCATTTTAGTGTCTAAATGTGTAAAATCTTTTACAGTTGAACTTTTAAATTATATGATTAATAAATTCTTCTGCATTGTGTAATTGTAGTAGCTACAGTATCATAACTTTTTTTCTTAATATGTTACATGTGTTTCTACTATTATTTAATTAAAAAATAAGCTTAATTTAAATTACTTACTCAATAAAATACACCTCTCCACTTTCTGTGTAAGCTTTTTCCCATTTTGGAGGAAGTGGGCCCAGTGAGTCTGTGTTATCATTATTATTGGTTTGGTTAAAATTATTTACTTCTTCTTCAAAATAATTGGTATCTCCTGGGTGTACCGTATCATCCGTTTCAACTCTCAAAGGCTGAGAAAGGGGATTTTGCTCCTTTGTGTGACTCATTCCAAAAGTTTCATAAGAACTAGGATTACTTTCACCCATGTATCCACAAATATTTTATAATGTTGGAAAATATCATTTTATTGTGTTAATATTGTTTTAATTCTCTTATATTAGACTTCAACATAATTGGTGACATATATAGAGAAGAAAAACTGAAGAATATCACTGACACATTCAGGAAGTGCAAACTTAAGGTCATAAGCTTTAAAAAAACATTACTGAAAAGATTTCACGAGTATACCAAAATATTTAGTGTACCTATTTTTTACTTAATTATTTTACATCCCATTTAAATTATTTAAGTTCTATTTTAAGATTCATACATCCAGTTGTAAAACAACACCTAAAAAAAATAAACAAAAATATTACATATATATATGTATAATTGACGTTGACATCGTTGACACCCAAAATTAAACAAACTTAGGCTGTGTTAAGTTTATGTGGAGGCTTTCATAATTTTATAATTTTATAATTATTGCACAAACCATTTAAGTGCAAAAATGTTTAGTATTCACTGCAGTAAGAAATATCTTTAAAAATAATGTTAATAAATTAATTAAACGCACAGTTTACATATTGGATATTAATTTCAGCGAAATTAACACACCCCTAGATCTTCTGAATTGACATTGACAGTTACATAAAATAAAAAACATTTAATATTCTAATTCAAAGTTGACAAGAAAGTTAAAGTTATGCTGATATAGTTAAAATAAAATATCTGATTATATAATTCAGAAAGACTTTGCAGTATTTATATTTATCAATAAAATGAAGTACAACGACAGAGAGCTGATTACATTTGGAGAGAATAAAGCAGATTTAGAAGGTGTTTTACATCATATGAAACCCCAGGGAAACGACTGGTTAGACTGGTATCAACGTCCATATTTTAAAGAAAGATACTTTAAATTAACGTCAAATGTATTGTTTTACTACAAGGTAGGAGAAGACGAACCTATAGGTATTTTAATATTAGAAAATGCGCAAGTGTCATATGAGAGGCCCCACAAAGGAATACCTTTTGCGTTTTCAATAACATTTAAAGTGAATGACAGACTTAAAGATGAGGATGCTAAACATATTTTTTCCTGTAGATGTGATAGTGATGTTAGCAAATGGGTATCAGCTTTAAAAATGGCATCATATGAATATTGGAGATCTCAATATGTAATTTTAAAAACCAAAATCAGTATGAGAACGGGGAAGGATCCAGTGCTAGAGTACATTAAGAGTAAAGATTGTGTGGTGAAGCACACTGAAGTAAAAAAAACTAAAATAAAAGAAAAATCGAAAGAAAAGCAATCTACGTTTCATAGCCATGTTGATTTAAATGGTTTTAGTGAACCCACGACTTTGTCAGTTCAAAATGGTGCTGGTAATGGTGTTGAGGTTACAGTGGATAATTTAATAACTTTTTAGAGATATTTAATTTATGAAAATTTAGTGTTATAACAGTGTTACCAAAAAAATAATATTAAGATGTACCATTGTGCCTGGTATACTATTTGTAGTCACTTTGGGGCTTTAATATGTTCTATCTCTTACACTATTAATGAGATTTTTATATTGGTTTTCATGATTATAATTTCAATTTTCAAATTTAGTCCATGAGACCAACTAAGTCTCAGAGTCAACAATGTTGTTTCTATTTTAGCCTCTTCAGTATTTATGTAGATTAATAACTTTTTACAATTATACAAATTTATTTTATAGAAAATTCATGAATTTCTTACAGATATTTTAATCATAGTGCAGCCCCAAGTATATATGAGAGAGAGACCATATAAATTTATACAATTTATATTTTATTTTTAACCAGTTAGTGGTTACTCTCTGTCTGAGGCAGCACACCGCGCCCAGGAGAGAGAAGAATGGATAGCAACCATTCGTCAAATACCATAACGTCACCACATCCTTATGAAGGATAAAGGATAGAGGAGGAGAAAATTTTATTTTAAATAAAATACTGTAACCCAGATGAGTCGAGTTGTAGGTCGAAGGTAGAGAGCTGTAATTAAAGAAGCATAGAAATAAAGATAATGCTCTTGATAGCAACTCATTATAGTAGGACAATGTGTCCACAAGACAGTTCATACAGAATGAAATGCTCATATAGACAGATGAAGAATTAAATACAGATTTAACAGATTAAGATGTAAAACATACTTTTCACGTAAATATGAGGGCAACACCAAATGTAAAATGTTTCTTACATACACATCTCTCAAATCTATACACTAAAACTAAAAGTATGATACAATGTTTTAGTCCCAACCAAGTAACCAAGTAGACAATTTATTTTGTTTTTTAAATATTTTGTACAAATTTTGTATTATATGTAATAAAGTGAAATAACGAAAGTTGATTTAGTGTTATAATAGAAAATAATTGCACCTTTCCTTTCCTTCCATTTTCTCCATATTTTTCTACATATTACTCTATCCTATACTGCACTATCCAAAGTTATCATTTTATTTGTAGTAACTCCATCTTTAAACGAACATTGTGTATTCTGTTTTTGTTCTTTTCCTTTTTACACATTTCCTTTAAGTTTTTGGTTTGAAGTATTTACTATTTTGTTTATCTGCAGTTCAGAAAATGTGAGTTTGAATACAATTAAAACATACACTTTGAATGAAATTAGAAGCCTTGAAATTTCTAGTTTATGTTATGAGAAATGCATACTGCTTAATTGGTTTTACAAGAATTGCTATGATGATCAAGAACATCTATAATATACAGAATAAGAAGGATCTTCTTCAAATAAATGTACCTTTTAACTTGTGTTATTTACTGTTAATTGATAATAATTGTGGCGGTGCATGGTTTTTACTAATAATCATAAACTTTGTTTTTTTTTAGTGTTAAAGTTGAGGTAGGTCGTATTTTTGACTTATTTCTGCTACATTAGTAACTAGTGTTTGCAGAGTAGACCTTGCATTGAGCCTTGGCCTCCTTTATTTTTTGCCTCCACCCTTGCTTGTCTGTGGCTGATCTCTATACAGACTCCTAAAAGGGCTTGTGTGTCGCTGTTTACTGTGTCTTCCCAGTGTTTTCTTGGCTTTCCAACCAGTCTATTTCCCTGCATTCTAGCATTTAGTACTCTTTTTGGTAGCCGATCCTCTCCCATTCTTATCACATGTCCGGCCCGTTGCAATCTTTGTATTCTAATGAAGTCTGACAGTGGTGCTTCCTTATAAAGTTGATAAAGCTCGTTGTTGTATCGACTTCTGAAGATTCCGTTTTCCCTCACAGGTAATAGTATTCTCCTGAGCCCTTTCCTTTCGAATGTATCAAGTTTGCTTTTAGATGTTTCTTTCAGGGCCCATGCTTCACTGTCATAGCATGCTATTGGTCGAATTAAGGTTTTATAGGATCTCATCTTTGTATTTCGGTGGATATTTTTAGACCGACATATATGGGAGAGGGCAAAATAAGCTCTGTTTGCCTGTGTTATTCTCTTCCGTATTTCTCCATCTTCTGATCCGTCGGCATATATTTCTACTCCCAGGTATGTAAATTTTCCAACCGTTTCAATGTCACCTTCATGTATAATGTTTTGTGGGACTATATTTCTTCTCGCCTGTATCATAATTTTTGTTTTTTCTGTGTCAATTTCCAGACCTAGCATCTTTGTTTACGTTGTTAACTTTGCGTATGTTTCCTGTGCTCCTGTTGATGTTCTACTCATAATATTAACATCATCGGCATAAGCGACCAGTTGAACCGTTTGGTTGGTCAGTAGGTTTCCTCGTCCAATTTGCATTTGCCTAACCTCATACTCCAGTGCCAGGTTAAACAAAGTTGGGGCCAGCCCATCTCCCTGCGAAATTTTGAAGAGTTTGTTCCGTTTGACTGAGTCGTATGCCTGTTTGGAATCTACAAACACGTTGTGAACATCAATGTCATGTTCCCATGATTTACTCAAGATCTGTTTGACTGTAAATATTTGATCCAGTGTCGATCTTTCCCGTCGGAGCCCGTATGATACTCTCCAATATTATTTTCTGCTAGTGGTGGGAGCCGCTGGTTTATAATATACGTGAGGAATTTATATGCTGTACATAGAGAAATTCAAAGGTAGTTCTTTTTTATAGATCGGGCATACTTTACTTTTCTTATAGTCGTCGGGTATTTTATCTTCTTGCCATATGTTGTTGCCAGATGTGACTTGCTAGGTGGTCGCCACCTACTTTATACAATTCTGCTGGTATTTCGTCAACTCTCGGGAATTTATTGTTTTTCTGGGCCTTAATAGCTTCGAGAACTTCCTCTGTGGTTGGAGCTTCTACTCCATTCTCTACTTCATTCTCTTCTACTTAGTTCGTACCCATTTCATCTTCCATGTCTACTTGTGTACCAATTAGGGCCTGAAAATAATGCTTCCAGGTTTCTGTGACTTTCTGTTGGTCACTGATTATTTGCCCACTTTCATCGTTACATAGAGTTGTTTGAGGTTTATACCCACTTTTTATCTTTTTTAGGTATTCGTAAGCCCCCCTAATTTTGTTGTTTTTGAAATTTTCTTCCATTTTTTCTATTTGTCCATTTTCATAGGCTCTTTTTTTATTTCTACATATCTTGTCTGCTTTCCGTCTTGCGACTTCAAATGATGTTCGTCTTTCCCGTGTTCTTCTTGTTATATACATTTTGTGTGCTTCATTTCTTTCCTCTATAGCTGTCAGTACTGCTGTTTTGATATTATTCCATGTTGTGTCATCTTACAAAACAGGGGCGATAAGATTTATCCATCTGTCACCTCCCTTTATTACAAGTTTTTCTCTCAGTTAGTTGTGCACTAGGCTGCATTTGGGAGAATTCTATGCATTTTTTCATGCATATAAATCTACAGAAAAGTTGTTAAAAATTAAATTTACCATCGAAATGTTACCTTTAACAGTAAAAAAATTGACATTTTGACAAAAAAATATTAAAAAAAAAACGAAGCAAGAAAACAGGAACACACGCTATTTTTCTATCCGGCCCCATAACTTTTTTCCACGAGAGTGTAGGTATAGGCAATGCTTTACAGAAAATAACTTCTATCCTTCCTCTTCAAAATTATGTTTGTTTAGGATTCACAGTGTCCGAGATTCGATTTTTCAAAGTTCACCACTAACACAATTTTTGGGCCATTTCCCCTATTTTTTCGCAAATATTGTTGTATAACTTTTTTCTAGATGCAGATGTAGACAATAGGGTAGACTTGGAGAATCCCAACATCTTAAGACAATTTAAATTTTCAGATTTATTCTATATTAGTTACGTTTTTTATGAAAATATCTACACTATAATTGGAATTTTACGCATCCATTGGGTATATAATATTGGTAAAATAATGTCATTTAAGTACGTATTTTAAAACAATATTTTCCTAACTTTAGCAAGGTGTCGGTATTTCCCCGATCACCGGGGTAATTCCGCCAGACTTTGGGGCAATGCCGACAGTAGTAATAATAAGAAAATAATGAGACAACCGATGGTGTCGTTATATACGAAAACATTAAATACTCGAACGAAAACAAGATAAGCAGATATAGGTTAAAATCAAAATTTGTTTCTAGAATAAAGAACTCAGTTCATAGAACAATAGTCACATTGAGTGCGTGAGTCCATTATCCTCAAAACACACATCTGTATTGTAGTTCAGTTTTTACTCCAAATTTACCACAAACCAAACACATTTCAGTGTTTTCGGAAAATAATCCAAAACAATCATCAAATTCTTTTTCATTACATATTTTTGATTCATCTTTATCTTCATCAGAAGTCGATTCTTCAAAATTATGTGTTGCTAAACATGATGCCTGATGTGCTAAAACCTATCCAGATTTTTGTACTGTAGATATACCGGTTTTGTTCCTATTAACTGTTCTAGTGGACTTAAAAGGATGTTTCTTAAAAAAAATAAATCCACTTCAGATTTGGTAAAGGAAATAACTCGGTTCAGACTTGTTGCTGAAGGTTGTCTTAGGCTTAAGGTAGCATTCCTCTTACGAAATCTGAAAATCCAGTCCTACCCAGCCATTTTGGTACCTTTATTAAACTTATGTTTTATGTTTACCTTTTCAGCAAGATCATACGCAAGTCTCCGTAAGTCTGTCAATGTAATGCCATAAAACTATTATATATAAGCTTATTGTTCTGCTGAACAGTACGATTTCTTTCCCAAGGCCATTTTCTCTGTAGAATAAACCGTTCTCTCGGAAACAACGCTTGAAGCGACCGGTGATTTTGAATGTCACTTCAATTCGACGCGAGTGAAATTATTTTTTTAAATAAAATTTGTATCAACTCGACGGTAAAAATCGATATCTTTTGACCGGAGTGTCCTATCGACAAAAATCAAAATGCGTTTTATAGATGAAGAGTACAGGTTTTATACGCAATTTTTGAGTTTTGCCGGAAATGAAGTCAGTTTCTATAAAGCTATTAAATAAATAAACGTTAAGCGATTTTGCGCTTTTCTACGATTCTCATCATTTCTAAAAGTGATACGAGCCGTTCACCTTGCTTCGGAGGGCACTTAAGCCGTCGGTCCCCTGGATTAGTGTGCATCGACACTAGCTACTTGAAACAGTACTTAAGATGCAATTGGCACCGGAACAATCCGAAAAGATTTCCCGGCAAAAATGCCATACGATACTATTATTATTTAAGACAGAAAATAGATGTATGATGAAAAAGAGAATCATGCGTTATGAAACAGAGCTGCTCAATGCTCCTGTAAAAAAAGTAGGTCCACTACTGGCCAATGAAGTGCAAATTATTTTTAGACGTAGGTCAAAGAAATCTTTTTGATCATTTTTGGAGTTTGAATTGGGCAGCCAAGATATCTTTCGCGTAGCAGTTTCCAAAACTACAATTGCCATTTGGATCGCCAACCTTCGAAAGAAGACGGCGCCATGAGAAGAAGCCAAGAAATAATTAATTCACAGTGTTGTGTCAATTGTACCAATTAAGAGACCAAGGAATGGAGAAAATGAAACTTCTACAAGATCTCCATAAATTCAGTATTATTTACGGATTAATGACAAGAGTCCTTTTTTTTTCATCATATTTTTCACAACAGGTTAGGTTATCAAAACAAACAAAATTTTGCTGCTTTATTTTTATAAAAACTTTTTAACTTTTGAAAGCATATTAAAAATAATATTGTGCGTAATAGTTAAGTCGGTTATTGCTTTTTATATTTCATAAATAATAGACCGCAAAAAGCCGAGGATTACTAAAATATTTTAAGATAAAATTTTGAGGTTATAATGACCAATAATTGTAGCGCTTGTTCCCAAGATCTTGGTACTGATGAAAAGCAAATAATAGCATGCGACAGTTGCCGTTCAAGGATACACATTGCAGAAAAATGCTCTGGCTTGTCCACATCCGAGATACGGGCAATTATTTTGCAGACACGTCTACTTATGTACTTTTGCGCGACCTGTTGTGATGCATTTAAGAGTGTTCCTATGTTTGTGCGAAGGTTTGCCAAGCTGGAAGAAGAAATCACCAGTCTCAAAGAAAAGATTATATTAATGGAAAATAGCAATTCACAGACAACAGCCAATTCAGTTTTTTATGAAGTACAACGTACAGATAGAGCAAAAAATCTTATGATTTATAAAATTCCTGAATATAACTCTAATGTTTTAGCTGATCGCATTAGCCATGACAAATCTCAGGTGTGTGAGGTCTTTCGTTTACTTGGCTTACAGCAAGAGGAATCCACCATATCACATGTTATCCGAGTTGGCAAAGTGTCCAGTTACAATCAAGCTAGACCAGTCAAAGTTATATGGAATGCTAACACGGTGAAATTGGCTCTTAAGTTTAGTAATAAGCTTCGAAATACTGTTTATAGAATATCAAAGGATCAAACTAAGATGGAACAAGACGCTTACAAGGCAGCTAAAAAGGAACTAGAGGAAAGAAAATTTGCTGGCGATGAAAATTTATGCATTAGATACCGCAGTGGTGTTCCTACAGTTTGTGAAGTTAAACTACAAAAAAAACGAGTATCCTTCCCGTTAACAGTTTTTATCAAAATGTTGGACGCATTCGTACAAAGATTTCGGAGATCCTGAAAAGTATTTCCTGCTGCTTGTACAATATAATTATTTTAGTGGAAAGTAACTTGAATGATAACATAACTGATTGTGAAATTAAATGTGATGGTTTTAGTATCTACAGATGTGATAGATCCCAGAGAACCAGTGCAAAGTTGAGTAGCAGTGGTGTACTAGTGTTTGTTAACAAGCTAAAATCACAAACCATTAGTATTCGTGAAGATCGGTTTGAGCAAATATATATCTTATGTCAACTTAATGAAGTCAAGTTTGTGGTCAGTGGTGTTTACATACCTCCACAATTACCTTGTGAAGTATACTTCATACTACTATAACTGGCATTGTCAAACTGTGGAAAATGTTGTTCTGCAATACTCAGCACAGAATATCTATGTTTTTGGTGATTACAATCTTCCCAATGCATTATGGGAGAATGATGAGTTTGGTGTAATGGTGTATTGTCCTGCAGGTGATCCAGCTGTGAATATTGCTCAAGCCTTTGGTTTTTTAAAATTGTATCAACATAAAAATATTCTCAATAATCGTAATGTATTTTTGGATTTAGTTTGTTCTAATGTTAGAGAGCTAAATATCTTAAAAGCAAGTGATCCCCTTGTAGATCCTAGCATCCACCATGTGGGTTATGAATGTTGCTTAAACCTCGATGTTAAAGTAACAAATAGAAATAAGTTGGTTTATGATGAGTTGTTTTATGATCTTCGGAATGGTGATTACATTGCGCTTAACAACTTCATTGCTTCCATAGCATTTGAAGATCCTTAACCTCGAGCTGCAAGGTAAAAATAAAACTATTATCGACACGATTACCGCCATAAATAGTGTTATTAACAAAATGAAGCTATTGGTTAGTAAATTAAACAAAAAGGTCTTTAAAACTTTTTCAGTTTTGAAAGCTATGGCAAGTTCTGACTCAAATTATAACTACTACAAGACAGCTGAGAAACATTAAAAGTGCGTTTGAAAAATGCTTTTCTGATTTAAAAACACTGACAAATATTGTAAATTTCATGGCTTATCGTTTTTCTTGTGAAGATGTGTAAGCAGCGCAGCCAGTTTTCTCCGGGCCTAGATCTTGCATAAATGTCGTTACAGTAAATGCAAGCACAGTCCTCCTCATCGTCATCAGAAATATAAGGAAAATATTCCTCATCATTTTCTTTAAATATGTTTTTGGTGGCTTCGCGTTTTTTATTTGTTGGTCAAACAAGTCAACACCAACGAGTTCTGTCGAATTTTTGGTTTACATTTCCGTTGACCACTAATAATTCATATTTTTGGCATTGCATAAATCAGTTCAGTAGGAACAGCAAGAGCAGAAGACGATGGACGTTCATTGGTAGCATCAGCAGCTAAAACAACCGTTTGGACCGGAGTTTGTTGTTGGAACCTGAGATGAATTTTCAGCTTGTGGGTTGGTAAGTGCTAATATTTCGGCTGCATTATTTTCTTCAGATATCGTATCATGGGACCATGGTTGAATGAGAGGTAACGCAGCAGCCACAGCGACCTGAGACGTATTTGTCACAGGAACTGAATCATTTGCTTATTGTGAAGATTGTACCAAAAAATTATTTGAAGACAATGATGAGGAAGAAAATTTTCCTAATATTTCTCATAATCATGAAGAGAACTGTGCTTGTATTTATTGTAAGGACCTTTATTCTGAAAAGACTGGTTGCGGTACTTCCATTGGTCGCTTTGGGCTCGGAAATTATTAGGAAAGAATGGGATGATGCGGTTGTAGGATTTCTCCCAATCTCGGATAGAGTAGCTTTGTTGAAAATAAATGCAAGACCAAACAACCTTAATATCTTACAAATTTATGTAAAGACATCGGATAGCTCGGAGCAGGAGATTGAACATTTCTATGAAGAATTAAGGAATGCATCGAAAAATATGAAAAAAAAGAAGTCAGTATAATCATGGGAGACTTTAATGCCGAAATTGGAAAGGTACAGTAGAAGGCATAATAGGAGAGTATGGATTGGGTATACGGAATGAAAGAGGAGAACGACTGATACAATTTTTTCAAGAAACAGATAATGTAATCATAAACAGCCAATTCAAACTACGAGCTAGAAGGCTACATACCTGGAGGTCTCCAGCCGATAGCCCGCAACAAATAATTAGAAATCAAATAGATTATTTTCTAATAAATAAAAGGTTTCGTAATGCGGTTACTTCAATAAAAACCTATCCTGGAGCAGATATCAACTCACACCATAACTTATTGCTTGCTGAACTGGGAGTAAGGATGAAAAAAACTCGAAAGTAGGGCATTATAAGAACGGTGGACATACAAAAACTGAAACAAAGCAACGTAAAACAACAAATGCAAGAAGAAATAAACACAAAAATTAACGACATTGCAACACATAATAGGAAAGATATAGATACAATGTGGAACGAGATCAAAGATGTATTAGTAACAACAACAATAAACAACATCAAACAGGAAAGACAAATAAAACAACCATGGATGACATATCAGATTTTAGAGCTTATAGAGCAAAGAAGAGAGTTTAAGAATAAAGACGCAGAAAAGTACAAGGAACACCACAAAAAGGTACTTAAAGAAATAAAATTAGCAAAAGAATCCTGGCTGTTAGAGAAATGTTTAGAAATAGAGATCCTACAGAAAAAAACATGATATATTCAATATGCACAGGAAGATCAAAGAAATGGCAGGAATATATAGAACAACAATGCCCACTGCACTGTTTGATAAAGATGAAAACATACTATTCAATACGCAAGAAAAACTGGACAGATGACAGGAATATATAGCAGAACTGTTCAGTGACAACCAACACATTGAAGTATATGACAACGTCGTGAATGGACCAACAATAACAAAATCAGAAGTAAGATCGGCTATAAGTCGTCTAAAAAACAACAAAGCGCCAGGACCTGATGGACTATATGCTGAGGTATTGAAATTGATAGAAGATAATCAACTTGACATTATGACAGAATTATTTAACCGTATATATGAAACAGGAACTTTACCAAAATATTGGTACATGTCCATATTTATACCACTGCCAAAAAAAGCAAATACTAAGAAATGTGAAGAACACCGAATCATTAGCCTCATAAACCACTCACTCAAAATATTCTTAAACATCATCCATGCTCGCATATACAAGAAATTGGAGGAGGGTATTGCTGATGTACAATTTGGATTTCGCAGCGGTCTTGGTACAAGAGAAGCACTTTTTAGCATACAAGTATTGATACAACGAGCAAGAGATGTTAATACAAATGTCTTTGCCCGTTTTATTGACTTTGAAAAGGCATTTGACAAAGTACAGCATGACAGGCTTATTGAAACTTTGCGAATTGCAAACATCGATGACAAGGATATAAGAATAATAGCCAATCTCTATAGGAAACAAGTAGCCAAGATTCGAGTAGACAATCAATTATCCGATGAAGTCCCAATACAAAGAGGAGTACGACAAGGTTGCATACTCTCGCCTTTGCTGTTTAATGCGTACTCTGAACATCTATTTCGAGAAGCTTTGGGAGAAACGGCTGATGGCGTGATTGTTAACGGTGAAGTAATAAATAATCTAAGATATGCAGACGACACGGTCCTTGTTGCGGATAGTGCTAAAGGATTACAAAGACTGATAGATCAAGTAGTTAACATCGGTAGAAAATATGGAATGAAACTTAATAATAAGAAGACGAAAATTATGATCATAAGCAAAAACCAATATACAGATGCAAAGTTTATGGCAGACAATAAGGTATTGGATAGAACAGAAAAAATAACATACCTAGGATGCAACATCACAGACAGCTGGGATCACTCATACGAGATTAAATGTAGGATCAAAAAAGCAAACAGTGCCTTCCAACAGATGAAGAAAGTTCTCTGCAATTTAACCTTGAAGTTACATCTCCGACTCAAAATCCTTAATTGTTATGTGTTTTCTGTTCTTATGTAAGGAACAGAGGCTTGGACACTCACTGATGCGTCTTGCAGACGGTTGCATTCTTTCGAGATGAGTGCTATCGTCGCATGCTCAGAATATTATATTTACATCATATAACTAACGAGGCAGTAATGCAACGTTTACAAAAAGAACCTGAAGTCTTAGAATCCATTAAAGAAAGACTTCGGACATATAGTGAGAAATGAAAATAAATACAGAATCCTACTATTGATATTAGAAGGGAAAATAGAAGGAAATAGAGGGCAAGGACGTCGCCGAATATCCTGGCTTAAGAATTTGAGACAGTGGACAGGTATGACCACCACAGACCTATTTCGAACAGCTGCTAATAAAATACGATGGGCCATTGTGGTAGCCAATATCCATAGAGGATAGGCACTAGCAGAAGAAGAATCTCTTTTATGCCCTACACCACTAGGTGTTAAATGGATTAATTGATTGATTATAATATGTACGGGGTGTCAAATTGGTATGTTTTGCAGGGTATACCGAAAACTAGATGAGATAGAAAAAAAGTAGTTAAGATTTCATGACTTCCTTTTTCGTTATAGTAATGATTGCCAAATCAAATTATCAATAGTAACGCACATTAGCGAGATACAGGGCGATTATTGAAAAATGTCGAAAACATTATATAAAACATTATAAACTATATAAATCTTCACTAATAAGAAACATTTTTAAAAACTTTATTGGAACTTTTGATAAATATATTATGGTAATGTTCAGTGGCGTACAAGAAATTTGTTTAGGGGGTCTCACTATGGAAATATACCAACTTATGTTTTTTTTTTTTTTATATGGGACACATTTTATAAATATATTTTGACATCTTTCGTTTACATTTTTAATTCTCTTTCACCTGATATGACATGCTATACATATAGTTTCAGTTGTCGACGTTACTGTGCAAATAAAAAAATGTTTATAGTTGACGACATGTTAAAGGCACTTAAAAATTAAACACTCGCAACAATGGTAACGCATTTTAACATCTTATCATGAGGATACTAATCTATTGACGGTTTTACTTAGCAAAAACAAAATCGGTACCTACCTAACTTGAAAGTAGAATAAATACTTAACTGCTTTTGGTTTGTTCAAAAGAAATATTATTTTTGAAGTATTGATTCTACATTTTATAAAAAAAGTTGTCACAAAATAGAACACACTGTATTTTATTACCTTTTTCGTTTCTATTTATAATTTTTAATCAGATATAATATTGTCTTCTATTTTTAAGCCCTATTATATTGGGCACCGGCCACAGGCAAGTCGTTCTATCTAATCCTTTAGCTATTGGAGCTTGACCAGTGGGTGTATTTGAGACAAGTTTCTCTGAGTTCCTAAAACGTTGTGGCAACAGTTAGTATGAGAGTAGTTGCTCAGAAGACGTCGGGCTGCTTGTGTTACTTTTTTGTATGTCGCGCATTTTCAGAAATTATCCGGGGTGCCATTAGCCATCAAAAGAGGTGCGTTTCGGCGATGACGATTATGACAAAACTCTTTTAAAGTGGTACAATAAGGAATGTGATACTAATAGTGATGTATTTCGGAAGATCATAACATTGAATTTGAACACGAGACATGTTCGGAATTATCTGGATCTGACGAGCGTGCAGATTGTGAAGAATTAGCAGTTAGTGATAATAACAAAAACTATGTTTATGGTAAAAATCGACACAGGTGGTGTACGTCAGAAGTTATCCCTTCATCTAAAACAGGTAAACACAATATTGTAATAAAAGTATCCATTCTAAAAATAAAGGCAAAATTGCTGGGCGAGGCTGCGATCCCCTTGTCTGTTTGGAAGATGTTGTTCAGTAATAACATTCTAGAACAAATTACGCAGAATACAAACACAAAATTACGAGCAATACGTGAGAAATATTCTGCTAATTAAATCCACCATCTTAAAGAAATGTATGTTATTGAGTTAAGAGCATTTTTGGGACTTCCTGTTTACATTGCCATTTTCAATTCTAGTCACGAAAATATAGACCGTTTATTTGCAACAGATGGAACTGGAAGAGAAAGAAGTCATGAGCAAAAAAAATTGCTGTTCTTTTACTTGCTATTTGATTCGATAATCCTGAAGACAGGGAGGAACGCAAAAAAGATGATCCAACTGTAGCTATTTCATTTATATTCAATACTTTTATAGACAATTGTCAAAGTGTATATGGACTCCGTCAATCTGCCACAATCGATAAAATTCTTGTAAGTTTTGGAGGTAAATACCGGTTTAAACACCGGCATTTTTGTTTTTTTACTTAACAAACCGGCTATATACGGACACAAAATACAGACTGTCTTACGTAGACACGTAATGGTTATTTGTATAATGCTTATATCTACAGCGGAAACGACTCAGATGGATTTGGTATCAGTGACGAGTACAAAAAACTTCTAAAGCCTGCACCAGCTATGTTGCACTTAGCTGAACCGCTTTTTGGTAGCAACGGAAATATCACAGCTGATAATTAGTATTCTTTTATTTAATTGGTGGATATTTTGCAAAAGAAAAATTTGACTTACGTGGGCACATTAAAAAAAAAAGCTGGAATACCTCCATCTTTTATGCCCAACAGAAACAGACCTGAAGGGTCAATCATTTATAGATTTAGAAAATAATGTACCTTAATTTCTCATGTAGGAAAAGTGGAAATGGCTTCCGTACTTATATCTTTAATGCATAATAGACGTTATAGTGATCCCTCGACTTGCAGCAGTAAGTAAACTATCATTTCATCTAGAAAAACGTACGGAAGAGCAACAAGATTTAATTTCTTTATTAAAAGATAAATATAATAAAAATTCAGCCATGCCCGTTCCAACGTCATCTAGTGAAAAAACTGTAAATAAAGCAGGCCCGACCAACTCAGGTTCTACCAGTCAAGAACCCATTAAAATGTCATTAAACAAAAACACAAGTCTACCGCATTCATACATGAGTGATAAACAAAAAGAAAATAAAAACAATCTAAAAACAGGACACTCATCTTGGAATACCCAACCGAAAAAAGAAAATAAATACAAACCGATTATTGGAAGCAATGAAACGTCTACTGTAAACACCATTCCTAGACAAGGTCATGTACATGTGTCCCGCATTGGTGTTGATATGAAAGCCGATGATCTTCTAAAATTTTTGGGTGAGACAGTACCCAATATTACTTTTAACTGCGTTGAATGGCATAGAACTGACAAATACTCCACATATAAGGTATCTTTCCCTTTCGATAAAATTGACGAAGTCTACAGTCCTAATATTTGGCCCAAAGGAGCTGCCGTTAGGAGATTTAACTTCAACAGAAATTTTCAGCACACAAAGAAGACGGAGGAAGAAACCTAGAAGCTTCTACGAAATTTTATCAAAATAAACTAATTCAAAAAGGTACGGTAAGCATGTTTCATGTTAATTTGCAGTGTATTTCAAATAAAGTCGATATGATAAATGCTTTTCTTGCGGATCAAAAATTATACGACGTCATATGTTTTTCCGAGCACTGGCAATGTGAAGAAAATTTAAAATTAATTAACATCTTCGGCTTTTCATTAGCTAATTTCTTTTGTAGGGTAAAAAAGAAACAAGGCGGAGTTGCAATTTATGTAAAAGAAAATCTTATGTATTCTCCTCTTAATCTAAATGAATATAATGTAGAACAAAGTTCTGAGTTTTGTGCAATTTATGTACCTTCAATAAAAACCAATATTTTAACTGTATACAGATCGGGTAAGGGTGACTTTGACTTATTTTTGGTGAATTTTGAAAATGTCATAACATCCTTGCTTAGTAAAGCAGACAAACTTATCATACTTGGTGATTTTAATATAAATTTTAAACTTGAATCTGAACCTTTTTTTGATATTCAAAATCTATTAACATCTTTTGGTTTAAAAAAAACTATAAACGATTATACTAGAATCACATCCCAGTCCAGTAGTTGCATCGACAACATTATGACAAATTTTTCTGAAACTATCTACAGAGTGGGCGTATTTGAACCTTGTTTTTCTGACCATCGAGCTCAGTTTTTAGTTATTGACTCTGAGCATAAAGTTGTTGACACTTATCAAACATTTCAGCGGTTTATTACTTCTTCTGGTTTACAGAAGCTTAAACGTGCGCTAGCTAGTACAAGTATGGACTTTTTCTATGATATTAATAATGATCCTGATTTTTTAACAGTCTTTCTTACCGAAACTTATAACAATTTAATATTAAAGAATTTTCCACTAAAAAAAGTACGACAAATGGCTGAAAAAACACCTGTGCAATGGTTTAATAATGAATTAAGGTCTTACAGAACCAATCTTTCTCTTGTTAAACACATTGCAGATGCCACTAAGGATCCCGATTTGTTCAAAGTATATAAAGAACAAAAAGCTGAATATAATCGGCAATTAAAAATTGCTAAAAAGTCAGCTTACTGTAATTTTATTACTAATTCCAATAATAAACCTAGAGACTGCTGGAAAATAGTAAATTTCGAAAGAAACTACACAAGATCCAGTTCGGTACAACCTGATCTACGTCCAGACGAAATGAATCAATTTTTTACTACAATTGCAGAGAATATAATTACATCTCTTCCCAATATTAACGTCGATGTCCTCGTCAATTACAGAAATTATCCTTCTCCGAGCAAGTCCTTTTTTTTCGTCCCGTTCTGGAAGAAGAGGTCTCTCAAATAATAAAGTCTCTTAGTAATTCTAATTGTAGGGACGTTCACGAAATTAATAGCAAAATTTTAAAAGAAACTTACCAAATAATTTTAACACCTTTCACTCATCTTATTAATTTAATTCTATCAACTGGAGTATTTCCAGAAATACTAAAATACTCAAAAGTACTACCAATCTACAAAAAAGGCGATTCTTCAAAAACTGACAATTATAGACCCATAAGCATTGTTTCTACTTTTGGGAAAGTGATTGAAAAAGTTATCAAACAACAATTTTATTCCTATTTTGAGTCAAATAATTACTTTAGCAACTCACAATATGGATTCAGAAGTGCTCGTTCTACTACGAACGCGGTAATTAATGTTGTGAGCGAGGTGATTGAGGGGCTTGAACGCGGCAATCGCATAGCAATTTCTCTTTGCGACTTGTCGAAGGCTTTTGATTGCATTTCACACGACATTTTGCTTCACAAATTAAATTACTATGGAATCAGAGGTATCCCTCTTAAGCTTATAACTTCTTATCTATGTGGCAGACACCAGGCGGTAGTGTCTAAAGGTCATCTCTCCGATTTTCTATCCGTAAAACATGGAGTCCCACAAGGTTCGGTCTTAGGACCTCTTTTGTTTATTATTTATGTCAACGATCTGCCAAAATTCATATCTCCGTACAAAACCATACAATTCGCAGATGATACGACATACGTTATATCAGGAAAAAATAATGATGATTTAAAAATATCTCATGAGGAAGTTTCTACTAAATCTAGCTCATGGTTTGCTGCAAACAAACTAAAACTTAATTCTGATAAAACGCAAAATTTGGTTATATCTGCAAGTAATTTACACAATGATCTAGTTAACAAAGAGACTGTTAAACTATTGGGAATAACCATAGATAATCGACTTAACTGGTCGGCTCATATCTCACAACTTAAGAAAAAACTATCAAGTTCATTATTTGTTATTCGCCAACTAGCAAGGGTTGTCAACTTTGAAACATTAAAAATGACATATTTTTCCTTATTCCACTCTCATCTAAACTATAGTGTAATTATATGGGGCAATTCAACAAATGCACTTCAAATTTTTAGAATGCAAAAGAAAGCTATCAGGATTTTAGCAGGGGTTAGTTATCTACAACACTGCCGACCTTTCTTTATCAAATTCAAAATTATGCCGCTACCTACTCTGTTGATATTTCAAGTTTTAACTGAAATTCACAGAAAACGTGCTCATTTAATAAAGCAGTCTGATGTCCATGTTCACAATACGCGAAACTGTCACTACCTACGAACAAATCGCTGTAGATTAAGTCTTTCAGAAAAAAATAGTCTTAATTATAATTATTACAATATTTTACCAAAAAGTATAAAACAGCTAAGCTGTAATAGTTTCGATAAAGTTATAAAAAAATATCTTCTAAAACATTGTTTTTACTGCTCAGAAGAATATATGACTCATTGCAGAACATCGACTGAACTGCTTACCGTAACTTTGCCATAAATGTTTTTCTGTTTATTATATATGTTCTTGTTTGTATATATTAATTAAGTTACGTTTTATATTCGTTTTGTTAATACTATGTATGTTCTTTTTGATTTGCTACAAACAATATTTGTATTGTTATGTAGTTAAATAAATACTCTACTACTACTCTACTATTCTACTACTCGACTAACAAACCAGAAAATATTTCTTATTATAATGAGAATAAGGGAGCTGTAGATTCATTAGATGAGAAATGCTCCAAAGGCACCTCAAGCCGTCGAACCTGAAGATGGCCCTTAACAATTTTTTTCCGCCTATTGGACATTTTTATGGCAAATTCTTACATTCTCCATCAGTGCTACAAAAACAATCCCGTAATGAAAGAAAAAAGTGTTTTTGCTTTGGAGTTGGCTATGCAGTAAGTGCAAAGATCACATGGAAAGACGAATCACAATGACGAACATCCCACGTCAATTATGTATTACAATTAGCCAGATACCTGGAGTTCAAGAAGAACAACACGATAATCAGACGGACGTTCTTATTTTTAAAAAACGTAAGATTTGCAGTTTATGTCTTAGTAGAAAGAGCAGGATGACAAAATACCTGTGCTTACGTTGCAAAAATCCTGTGTTTGGGATTTACAAAACCACTATGTAAAAATTGTATATAAAAATGGTAAAGTTTGACTGATGCTGGAAACAAACATTTTTGATCAAGTGATATTTTAACAATTTTTTTGTTTAGTGTGTAGTTTGAACGTTTATCCTAGTAATCCTTTTTTTTTCATGCTGTTTTTTATATATTTTTATTTACTTTACACAACTAAGTATGTACTTTTTCACAAATATTTGTACGGATTTCAGTTTTATTTAATATTTTTTTCTTAGCCCAAATCTAATACGTTCATTTTTGTATAAATATGTCAGGGTATGTTTGTAACATGTATTTTGAATAAAAAAAAAAATACTTTTGTGGGTTTTTTTGCTTTCTTGAAAACAGTAGTGTCGCAGATTACGCAGAACCAGTTACGTTATTGCTATAGTACCGGACCCGTTAAGGGATAAAATAAGTTTATTTTGACGTTTGCGTAAATTACATTATTTTTTTATCTAAAATGACATATTGTTACATCTTCTTTAAAGTTCATTTCTTGAGTAGTCTTTGGTAATGTTAGCTTTATAAATAAAACAATACCTGTGTCATATGTGTTATCTGTCACAATTACTTGATTACTTGATGAAGAAATACTTCCTCGTTGCCAACTTTGATTACCTTATTCTTAAAATCCAATTGGAATCCATGCATATTCATTACGTCCATTCCTAATATAATATTCTCTTCGATGTCAGCAACAGAAATTTCTTTAGCCGAAGTCACCAATTCCTTTCCAATTATGATTCCACGGCCAACCTCGTCGTCATGGTTCCAAGGCTCCATCATAACAGGTGCCCCTTCGTCCACAATTCCCTGTAGCCGCGCTACTATGATCGTTTCACTTCTCGCAGGCATGACTGTATCTTCTTTAATGGCTGCTTGCACAGTGTTGTCATTATGTCGACGGAGAAATACCTCCTCGTTGCCAACTTTGATTACCTTATTCTTAAAATCCAATTGGAATCCATGCATATTCATTACGTCCATTCCTAAAATAACATCCTCTTCTATGTCAGCAACTATAACAGTATGGACGAACTTTTCTGCTCCAATTCCCAATTGTACCTCGATTTCTCCATGAATGTTGGCGTTTTCACCTGTAGCGGTCCGAAGTCGCAACCTCGTTGGTAACAGTTTCTTACGGCTGTTTATAACTGTCGGGCTTATAATGGTTCTGGTCGCTATGTCTTTTACCATTTACTTCTCCATCTACATATACACTATCTTCATGACATTTCAAAGAAGCTATTAGTATGAGAGGGTCTTTGAAAAAGTTCCGGGTCGAAGCTGCTCCCTAAGCTGCTACCTAAGGCCGACCCGTTCTAGTTTTCCTGATGGTGAGTTTCTTGATTTGAGTTAAGACATCAACCAGCGTCTTGTGACGAGCTAATCGCAGTGTTCTCTGCGTTTCATGATCACGAAGACCATCAATAAACGTTTGAACGGCCAATTTTTCCATCATGTGTTCGGGAGCTGTTGGATAAGCATATCGTACTAATCTGGTAATATCTACCTCATATTCTTGAAGAGCCTCATCTTTCTTCTGTCTTCGATTTTTAAGCTGCGACTGATATACATGCTGCAAATGTTCGTGGCCATATCGCATATTTAACCTCTTCTTCAGTTGTTCGAAATCATCCGTCTCCTCTACGGCTATGGTCTGAAGCACATCTAAGGCATCTCCTCGAAGAGCGATAGTCAGGTTTACAGCCTTTTCTTTTTCAGACAATCCATTCGCTCTTGCAGCTGATTTGAACTGTTTCATCTAGTTGTTCCATGACGATTTTCCGTCGAAAGTTGGGACTTTGACATGAACAGAACCTCCACTTCCTTTAAATTTCGGCCGTGTTTCCAACTTACATTTCGTCTCGTCTTCTTTTGTCTCTAGTGTAATTGAATTGTTTCCTCTCTCTGCTATCCCTGTTTCCTCCATCTTCCGTTCCATCTCTTTCATCTTTTCTTCAAAGGGCAACATATCGGCAGCAACTTGGTTTTTTAACGTAGACATTCTCTCGTCGAGGGCAGACATCTCAGAAGTGACTTTAGAGATGTTAGCAGAAACTTTGCTTTCCAGAGAAGAAATCTCGTTAGAAACTTTGTTTTCTAAAGAAGCGATGTCGCCGTAAACTTTCGAAATATCGCCAGAAACTTTGTTCTTCAATGATGCGATGTCGCCGGAAACTTTCGAAATATCGTCCGAAACTTTGTTCTCTAATGATGCGATGTGACCAGAAACTTTGGCTACATCACCAGAAACTTTGGCTACATCAGAAGAAACTTTCGAAATATCGTCAGAAACTTTTTTCTCTAATTTCGAAATTGACGAGATGACAGCATCATGTTTATCTTCAAATATATAAGTTTCTGGGTTTAAACCATCTTTCTCCAAAGCGTTCTTAAGTCGTTGGACTAACTCAGCCTTTTTTCCGGTAGAAGCTAACTCTCTAACCTCGAGATGTTTTCTTAAATTCGTCACTGTGAGCTCATAAATCATAGTCATTTTCACAATTTATTTACTATTCCACTTTTGACACCAATTGTTATATTTTTATTATTAATCTAATTTATTGTTTTTATTTATTATTAAAGGTTCTACACTTATAACACTTATAAGTTTATTTAAAGTCTTTATTTGCACAATATAACTAATTTATATTACACTTATAATTATATAATTTATCTACGTGCGTTACATTTTAAAAACTCGACGCGATGTTCAAAAACTAACTGTTTCCCAAAAACTAAAATGTCTCATATATATATATATATAAAATACAGTTATTCTCGAATTACGGCGAACAATCGATGACCTTCCATCCAAACCAGGTAACTTTTATATCGGAGGGGGACCCATACGTTTAGAAACTCGTCTATCTTCCTGACCCTTGGCGAAAAGACTGGAAGGTCACGCCATACTGGTTTTTTATAGCGGTTGCTGCCGGCTGGTATAATATCTAGAAAAGACTTGAATGAGAAGGATATTAGTAATAAATATGTTTACAGTTTTGAGTCATATGACACGTCATTATCTATCGCAACAATAGGTATTTGAAAGATAAGATAAGATAAGATAAGATTTTTTTTATAAAGTATATTCAGCAATATATTAGTTATAAACATTCTAATAATAAGCGTCTTTGGGATTCGAAATATAAATTGACTTTAGAGAGGCCAGTCCAATGACTGGACCTCTGTTATGGAACAAACATAACATTCCGATAATAAGCTATATACATACACTTTTACACATATTTACAAACGATACATATTATATCTAAAATATATACATAATACCATAGATAAACAGTGGAAAAAGACTGGGACAGAGTTAGAAGTACAGATATACGATTTAGATGCAAGGTGGAGAACATCAAGCACTGGTTAAGAGTAGAACGAAATGATCATATAAGCCGAATGACAACAAATAGAGTAGTAAAGACGACAAGAGACTGTTCCCCAATAGGAAGACGATCAGTAGGAAGACCACGAAAGCGATGGAACGACAACTTACTAAAGGCACATTGAAAAATATCATCAACAAAAACATCATGTATTTGATGATAAACTAACTGCTGCCGGATATATGGGTAGGAATCTTAGAAATGAATTTAAATAACATTTTTGATGAAAATTATTTGGCTGAGAGGAATACATTTTGATTTCAACAAGATGAAGCACCTGCCCATAATGCCGAATGCGTTATAAAGTATTTAAATAAAAAAGTTCATAATTGGTGGATTGGAATTTATGGTCTTCGTTCACCAGAACTAAATCCTCCTGATTTTTTATTTGGGGATTTTTAAAAAACAATATTTATAAAACTGACTTTAACACTAAGGAAGAATAATTATTACAAAGCATTCATCAAGCATTTAGAAAACTAAAGCCAATGCATATCTCAATTGTGCAAGATATGTAAGAAAAAGGCCTCAATTATTATCTATTATAAAAAACGGGGGGCATTTTAAATATTATTTATTTATAAATTTTTATATAAATATTTATTATAATTTTTATATTTTTGTAAAATTAATTCTAGTTGTTGGTAAATTTGTTATTCCTATTTTTTAAGTTGATTGATCTTATTTCTAATAAATAAAACTGAAGGATTATTTATCCGCATAATACAATGTAAGAATGTGTTACTGAGTGGCTTTTTACGTGTCTTTAACGTGATGTCAAATAAACAATTTATTTGCAGAGAAGCTTTAACAACTGAAAATAGATATTTAACATGTCTTATCAGGTGAAAGAGAATTAAAAATGTAAACGAAAAATGTCAAAATATATAAGGTGTCCCATATAAAAAACATCGGTATTATATTTCCTTAGTGAGACCCCCTAAAAAAAATTCTTGTACGCCACTGAACCGTACCATAATATATCTATCAAAAGTTCCAATAAAGTTTTTTAAAATTTTTCTTAATAAAGAAGATATTATAACCTTGCAGTTTTCGACATTTTTCAATAATCACCCTGGGCAATGATGATTTAATTGGACAATTGGTACTTTAACAAAAAAAGTCATGACTTCTTAACTGCTGTTTTTCTATCTCCTCTAGTTTTTGGTATCCCTGCAAAACATACTAATTTAATTTGGGACACCCTGTACACCTCTTTTTTAAAACTCAATTTTATAAAGATGACCCCTTGTTTCCCCCAATTTTTAATTCATCCATTTATGTCATTATCTTTAAAATATATTTCCGAAAAATATGTCAATGAATTTCTATTTAAATTGCAATCCTAAAGTATATATACGCGTTTGACGTTTTCCGTATTATCTATACTTAATCCAATTGAAAGCTATAAATATCAAAAGAAATCAACCAACTGTCAAAGGAAGAGAGTAAAATGCTATATTTAGAACAAAAAATAGACAATAATGACTAAGACAACAACAATAATGTTGTAAGAAGTTTTGGGACGCAATGCACTTGAAATTGAATCGATAAATCTCTCTTGCGCAAGCGCTTACACAAAGTTGGAGGTACTGACGCCTCCATCGGATGTCCAAGTCAGAGGCGCGCAAAACATAAATATATAGGAAAGTATTTTCTCCAAAAGCGGGGTAAAAATACCTATTCTGACACGTACAAATACTATATTATGTTTTTAAACTTTACATTGGAAAAGTTTTGTTCTTCTAAGTTTCTCGTTAACTCAATCTTGTTGAGAAATTGAATAGCCTCGATGTGTGTGTGCGTGTGTGTGTGTGTGTGGGGATAAGGATGGCATTAGACAAAAAATCTTTTTGCCATAAAAACTTTGTTATAAAGATGTTTAAATTTTTATCTTACATTCGTTTATAAACTTAATTGAACTATCAAATATATATTTGTCTGAATAAGATATAAGATAACAGATTGTTGATGTTAACTGGTAGATTAATTTTGAGATAAATTAATTTGAAATATAGGTCCCTCCTGTGATTTCTATAATTGAGACATTAAAAAAATACATGATTTAAGTCTCCAATACTTTCATTATTACACGAACAGAAAGAAGTTTCACAGATCCCAACCCTATGAAATATTCTTACAAGAGCCATCGTTAAATTTTAGTCGGGTTATGAACAAGGGAATACTTTTTCGTAAGCATGGATAAATAGTAAAATATTGGTTTCTGGATCTCTTCATATTTTTTTTGACCTCTATCTCCCTGCTAATACTCCTGATAATAGAAAAAAATCTTTAATGTTAAAAAAGTTTGTAATTACTGATATCTCAGATGTACATTTTGCTATTACATCCACTATTTCGTTTCCAGTTACTTCGTAGTGTCCTTTAACCCAGAGTAAAGTTATTGTTTTCTTTGTATATTTTAGATCGTATCATATGTTTTTAATATCAAGGAGTTGGTATAAATTTATTATCAATGGAGTTATGGAAATTATTTAATGGATGGCCAGAAATAGTGTGTAATACTGCCCTAACGGGCAGTATTACACTATTACAATGTTCTCATAAGAATTCATGACACACGAAATTACTGCTTTCTGTATAGCAGCAGCCTGGGCTGTAAAAATGGAACAGCAATCAGGAATTCGATATTTTTCAGGATAATTGTTGTTTAAAAAAAATTCGAAACCAGTACTTTCTTCAATTTTTGATCAGTCTTTATAAATTATTGTTAAATCTTCCCCTAATCTACTTAGCGTGGATTTGAATATTAGATTGGTTAAGATTGAGAAGTTTGAATAAGATAGCAATATGATGGATGGTTTGTCTATCAGAATTCCAAGATCTTGATCATAAAAAACAAATTTTGGTAGCTGTAAAATATAAAACTGGCATACATTTGTATGGATAAAAGATTCTTTAAGAGGAGAAGAACTTTTTATGCTCAAGTAAAAATTTGTTAAATTTTATGTCAAAAGTAAACCTATCTTGTGAACGACCTGCATTTTAGTTAACGTCTATTAGTTTGTATATATAAAGGGGGTTGTTGGGCTTCTGCTAAAACTGCTTGGTTTGGGGACGATATCATAGCTCCTAGAGAGATTCTTATTGATTTAAATTGTATTTTGTCTAGTTTAAATTTGTTTTGCATTGAACCATAAAGAATATAACCATCATCCAAAATGGCTCTTATGTAGGATCTATTAAACATCATGAAAGTATGTTGATCTGCACCCATCTTTTCTTGGAGACGAAATGTAGAATCTTAATTCCACGTTCGCATTTTTGATTTATATAGTCTATATGACTAGTCTACAAGAGTTTTTTTTTATTTAGGATCTTTTCCAGATACTTTAACTCTCCTGCTAAGGGAAAAGTATAATCACCTATCTGGCATTAGTCTGAGATTTTTTGTTTGTGTCTTATGAAACATGTAATGGATGTTTTTTTTGTGCTGTACTTTTTTCACTTATTTTTTTTTAACTTCCTCGTCTGTAATGTCACAATTATGTTTTAGATTTAATGTACGGAAAGTAGAGTTGAATATCCGTAACTAAATGTGTGAGTGCATCAATAGTACCCCGACCTTTACGAAATCCATACTGTAAGCAGGGTAAGAGTGATCTACTTTCAATAAAATGTTCTATCAAAATTTTATTAGCCTTTTAAAACATTTTCTCATCCATTATAATAAGGAGATGGGTCTATAAGAAGTTTCGGTTTTTGGTTGGGTTTTAGTGAAGAACATATGATAATATTTTTTGAGTTATCGCAATATTCTCGTTTCAACCACTAACTATTAAAGATTTGTAATAGAAGATATTTTGCATTTAACGGCAATTTATCTAATATTTTATAAGTGAACCCGTCTTATCCAGCTGCTGTTTTTCTATTTATTTTAAAGAAAACTCTATTGCAAATTTATTAATGAGAGTATCAGAAAATTGTGGTTTTTTATTATACTGATAATTACTAAAAAATGATCTTACGGTTGTCCAAATTTTTGAGAGAGGTGTGCTTTTGTTTAAATTATTTAAAAATTGTATCCAACCAGCTTTTTTCTTTATCTTAAATAATCATCTCGTTTGAGCCGTAATATTCTTATAATTTACATAGTTATTATAATTACCTTGCTTTCTATATGCCTTCAAAGCTTCTGAACGTTTTTTATAATATATGTACATTACATTCCTCACAACTCCGCCTGCATGACGGCTGGGTGAATTGAGTAGTTCAGCTGTTATGTTGCCGGTCCCAAGTCCGGATAAAGGAGGATGAGGGAGGAGTAACAACCTCGAAAAAAAACCAGGGTTCATCTGGCCCGGATGATAGTACCCTGTAAGGACTCCTGCCTAGGATTACAGACGAAGGTCAACGGTGGACGGAGCCAACGAGAGTTGCTCGGAGTGGACGAGAGAAATCCAATGGTCCCGAAAGCGGAAGAACCGAGCTAAGGGAAGACTAGTCTCTATAGTCCTAGAAGACAACTAGTCTAAAGGAAGAACACCTTGATTACAAATTGCCCGGTCCTCCACGTAGGGGGTTAAGACGTCAGGCCGGTTCCCTGTCACTTGTAAAAATTAGAAAAATACCAAAAAGCCCAAAGATTGCCTCGGAATCTCGGACGGATTAAACAATAAACGACTTCGGCGACGGAAAAGGATTATGAACATTGGCACCTGGAATGTGAAGAGTATCAGCGGAAAGATGGAAGAAATAACTAAAGAAATTAAAAAACTAGATATCGATATAGTTGTCTTAACCGAAACAAAGAAGAAAGGAATAGGTATATAAAAAGTAAACAATTATGTACATATATTCAGCGGAGTTTCAAAACACGAGAGCGAAAAGAGGAGTATCCGTTTTAATACACAAAAAACATAAACATAAAATCACTGACTTTGAAGCAATAGACGAAAATATAATAAGAGTAAATATAACGAAGAAACACCTATACGATACTTGGGATTTATGTAATCAGTGATGATGAACCTTACACAAACAAAGATGAGTTCTTTGCTAAAGTTAACGACGAAATTACGAAAATTGGAAATAGAAGAGAATTGGTAGTTATGGGAGACCTGAACAGTAGAGTAGGTCGTAAAGTAGATAATAAGGTGGTCGGTCCCTACGAAGAAATAAACCAGAATGATAATGGTGCGAGGCTAATTGAAATATGTGAAAACCATCAATTAAAAATAACCAATGGATTTTTTAAACATAGAGATGTGCACAAGTACACCTGGACCCAAACTACAAGAAATCTAAAATCAATTATAGACTATGTCATCATAAAACAAAATACTAATATGCAAGTACAGGACACAATAGCATACAGAGGAATAACATGTGGTTCAGATCAATATATCGTAAAATCAAAAATAACCTGTCCATTTAGATATAAAATAACACATAATTAAACAAATTGTCAACCCCAACAAGAAGAAACTTTGGAAAAAAGAAGTTATAATTTGGATAGTTTGGCCCAAGAGAGTACAAGAATACTATATCAACAAAGACTGGATGACAAACTAATGAATATAACTGAAACATCAACAGTAGAGAAGGTATATATAAACGTAGTCGTTAGCGTTAAAAAAGCTGCAGAAGAAGCACTCGGCTCTAACACTCAAAGACAAAGTGAAAAACTATGGTGGAACAAAGAAATAAAAGCACTCGTAGAAGAGAAAAAGCAAGCGTATATCAGATGGCTGAGCAGTAAACAACAAAAAGATAGAGATGAATACCTGGAACTCAAAAGAATAACAAGAAGAACAACAGTAAAAGCAAAAAGAGAAATGTGGGATAAGAAGTGTCAGGAAATTAATACCTATCTGGGAGGCAGAAAATGTACAGAAACATGGAAGTTCCTCAGTAAAATAATAACTAACGAAAGGAAGAGCACAAACATTCAATTAATATCCACACAAAAATGGGAAAAGTACTATGGGGAACTACTGACAGAAAATAGGGACGAATACTTAACTCAATCACCAACAGAGGTTAATATTGAAGGAGAAAATATAACAATACAAGTGACAGAAATTAGAAAAGCTATAAAAGAACTGAAAAACGGTAGGTCTCCAGGACCAGGGGATATCCCAGCCGAACTAATAAAATGTGGATCACAAAAATTGTTTGAAACCGTCACTTGGTGCATAAATCAATTTATAAATGGTTCTTCCGTACCCGACGAGTGGAAAATGGCTTATATTTCGTCGATCCATAAGAAAGGAGATAAGCTTAAATGTGAACACTATAGAGGGATATCAGTCACTAGTACATTCAGCCATTTGTATGGACGAATAATTAGAGACCGCATTGAGAAGGAATACAAAGACTAAGAGGAAGAAGGACAATCCGGTTTTCGAACAGGAAGAAGCTGTACTGATAATATCTTCTGCCTCAAACAACTAATAGAAAAAAAATTAAGCACAAATCAAGAAACCCACCTGATGTTTATTGACTTGCAGACGTACGATACAGTTTCTGTAAACAAACTCTGGAACGTGTTACGACAGACGAATATTAGTGTCACCTTAATAAAAGCCTTAAGAAATTTGTATGAAGGGTCAACATCACAAATAAAAAATGGGAACAGACTATCGCAAAGCTTCCTGGTTAATAAAGGTCTACATCAGGGGTGTTGTGTATCACCGACCTTGTTTAAAATATATGTTGCAAAAGCATTGAAAGAGTGGAAACGAAAATGCACAGGCATGGGAGTAGACCTTGGAGAGATTGCAGACCATTGCAGTTTGCTGATGACCAGGTTGTTATAGCAAACGATAAAGATAATCTGGAATACATGGCAAGGAAATTACAAGAAGAATATAAAAAGTGGGGACTAGAAATTAATACAGAAAAAACAAAATACATACCAATAGGTACCGAACTATCGAACATCACATTAGAAAATAACGAAATCATCATGCCCTGCGACCATTACACATACCTAGGAATCGTTTTTGACACAACGGGGAAAGAAAGATGAAGAAATAAAGAGAAGAATAATACAATCCAGAAAAACAATAGATTGTCTAAACAGCGTACTGTGGAGTCATGAAATAGGAAAAAGAAAAAAAAATACAATATCTACGAATCTCTTATTAAAAGCAGTCTATTGTACGGAGCGGAAACTTGGCGAATAACCGAAAACAACAGAAGAAAACTGGAGGCAGTAGAAATAGACGCATTTAGAAGATCAGTAGGAGTGTCACGCAGAGAGAGAATACATAATGATGAGATAAGACAGCGAATGGGGGTTGACGGCTCTCTAACAACAGACATAGAAAGAAAACATAAAAAGAAATAATTATGCAATGGATACCACCAAACAGCAGAAAGAGAGGAAGACCCAATAAATCTTGGAGAGAGGGAGTAACGAAGGCGATGAGCGCAAGAGACCTTAGAGAGGGCCAATGAGATGATAGAGTGTCATGGAAATTAGGCATCGGACAACGTCGCAAGACGTTTTAAAACCGATTGATATAATATATATATATATATATATATATATATATATATATATATATATATATATATATACATTCCTCACCCCACCAATAAGGTTATGGAGTTAAAGGAGTAAGTGGCTGGTCGGGTTATACTGACCAGTTTATATGATTTGTCAATGAAACTGAAGTGATGATGAAGTTAAATCAACGGTAGAATGTTTTCCATTTAAAGCAGCAGGTTTTCCATCATTTAGAGAGACTAATTCGAGCAAATCCATGCTTTCGACTAATACACTACCGTTACGATCATCTCGAATCATACCCCAACTGCGGTGATGAGCGTTAAAATCACTACAAAAAATTATTTAGTATAATCGAATTGTTCAAATAAGTGTACTCAATCAGATTTTTCTACCCTCATATCAAATGGTCTATATATAGACACAAAGGATACATTAATTGTAATCAGTAAGACTGCTCGCACTTCTGTTCCGGTATTCAAATTATGGTTATTAATAATTACTTGATAATCTGTGCCCTTAAGAATAAAATGCCTACACCGCCGTAGCTACTTTCACGGCATTTAAAAACAAAATTAAATCCCCTTAATTTAGAATCCATTTGGTCCTTCAACTAAGTTTTGGATAAAATAATAATATCTATTATTATAAAATATTTAAGAAAGATCGAACATGCTGTTTGGGCATTTTAAAAGTTATAATAGGAGTAATGTCGTTACCTCTTTTGCCACACTATGCCATCGTCTAGCACCATATATGCAGAACGAATAGTAGGAAAATACCAGGCTGGTTTCAGAGGTGGTGAATCGACAATTCATCAGATTGCAATGAATATCGCGGCTTTGTTCCGATAAAATGATTAACTTATTACCAATAATTTCTTGATGTCATTGCATCCATATAAACGTTACTTTGTTGTATCCTGTCCGTTACTTAGGGGTCTGTTTGCAGATTCAAGTTTTTACTGACTCATAAGTTGTAGACTTCAGAGGCTTGGAAGTCCGAGGCAGTACATATTTTAGCTGAATTCACGCGGTTTTCAGGTATTTTTAAGTACAAAATCGATTGCTAAAATTCTGCTTGAATTATTATAGGAGTATTTCTCCGAGGGCTACTGACAGTCTGGTAGTAGTACCAGTAAACCCTATTCTTACTCCCTTTCGTGTTTTAACCCGTCAGTATAGAAGCTGAGAGAACTTCATCTGATTTTTGTATTTATTTTAGATTTATGATATTTATTTTGAGTTCGAAATTTTGATTAGAAGACGTAATGTTCGTGGGCATCTTAATGGATTGCGTTGTTCCAATTGCGCGTATATATGAAAGGTAGAGAACTAGTCTTTTATATTAATATCGTCAAAAATGTATCTTTTGTTCTATTGTGCTATTTAAACAATGGGAACAACGCCCCCTTCCCTGTTTATTGAAACGGCTCTGTGGTTTCTAATTTTTCGGCGGGAATCGATGAGTTTCGCCAGAAAGCGTAATATAAACACAAACGTATCAGCATCAACGACGTCGTTGCACAGACGAGACATGACGCCGCTCCGCTCCTTTCGTGAAAAGGCTCAAACACATTAGAGATGTTCCAAAATACCTAACCGTTACACATATACCTACTGGGTAATTTCGAATAACCAAATAATTCCAAAACAGTGAATGATCCTATCTCCGAAATTCTAATTGAAGTTCATTATACCGCTCAGCTAATTAGTATTATCGACCACAAAAATTGCTTTTATTTTCAAAATATTATCATCAATCGGTTTGTTTTTCTCTCAATGCTGGGTCGGTTTTATTGATTATAATTCTCCATATGTTTCTATTTTGGCAATATTAATAAGCCTCACGAGCATGTCGGGTTTAACTGTCTCCCACCAGATTTTTTGGCATTTCTTTCTTACTTCTATACAAACTGCTCGTTCGTTTATTTAATTTCTTCTTCTTCGATAGAAACGCTAAAAAAGAAAGTTAAAGAATTTAAATTGAGGGAATAAATTTATATTCTGTATAAGCGACAATACAATAGGTACATAATTTTACAGCTAAAATAAAACGTATATGCAGGAAGCTATACACTGATTAATTTTTTTTTGTTCTCATTAATTTTATGAGCTGAATTCGACTGAATTGAAGGACCAGACAAGAAGTTCACTCTACTGGACTTTGAAATATATTAGGTAGATCGTATTTATCAAAACAATTTATTGTTAATTATTAACTTCACTGTTACGGGGTTTGGATATTAACGTAAAAGTTATTTTAAGGTGTTTTGTCTCAATTCCAGGTGAAGAAATACTTGAAAAACGTGTTCAAACATTAGAGCATATATTTTACTATTTTTACTAGTAATAAACCACAATTTTAGTTTAAAATACGTTTATTTTGACGTTTCGATTTCCACTTCGGAAATATTTTGAATATTCGTAAGTATTTTGAGAACGAGTTCCGAAATGGAAATCGAAATGTAAAAATAAACATATTTTAAATTAAAATTGTGGTTTATTCCCAGTAAATGTCGACTATGCAACAAAATAACTTGGAGGTGCAACACTGAATTATAGAAACGAAGGAAGAATTCTGCTACTTAGGGTCACTGGTTGACTGCATCCAAAGAAATAAAAAAAAACATTATGCGTAGCAGGAGGCTGTTATTTTAGACCAGGCCCTCAACTAAGAGCCAAAAATATGTTAAGAGCAACAAAGTTCAAACTTCATAAAACAATAATGCGTCCAGTGCTCACTTACGGATCGGAAACATAGGCAATGACGACTCGAGATGAAGAGTTACTACGAATCTTTAAAAAAAAAAGTATTGATTACCATATATGGCGGAGTTAACGAACAAGGTCTTTGGAGAAGGCGATATAATTTCGAACTTTATAGACTTTTTGGTAATGCAGATATCGTGAAAACCATCAAAATAAACCGCCTAAGATGGGTGGACCACATTATACGGATGGATGAAACTGATCCTGCCAAAACAACAAAATAACTCTGCTAAATAGGCCTGTTTGAAGAAGAAAAACGGAGCGATCTAAACTCAGATATTTGGACGATGTGTAGAAAGATTTAAGGGAGATGGAGGAGACATACACTTGACAGAGTAGGATGGAAGAATGTTTTGAGGTAGACCAGGGCTCACGAAGGGTTGTAACATCAACTGATGATGATGATTTACAGTAAAAATAATAAATGGTATTAAAATGCCACAAGAAAATAGTTTCAGAAGAAAAATTAGAACATATTAGAAAATCTTGAAATCATAGCAAAACACCAGTTCGGGATCCAACTGCAACACATCACAGAAACACAGGACAAATTCATCTATTAATTTATAATTAGAAAACTTTTTCCTAAATGACTATAAACACTTCTTTGTACCTCATCACTAAGAGTACTCTAGTGTCCGCTCAGTCCAGAAGGGGGTCCATAAGGGGGACCCAAGTGTACTTGGTTGCCTCCTGTACCTCATATATACTCTAACGACATGTGATATTACCATAGTCGCATATGCTAATGATACCAGCAGTTCAACCTCTCACTTTAACCGCAGCATTGCATCGCCACATCTCATAAGAATCCTAAACCATATCCAATAATGGCTGATGAAATGGTTCGTCAAAGTAAATGCAGGTAGGTTCATATAAGTGATTTTCACAAGCCAAAGATACAACTGGTCACTGGTATCTCCGAACAATCAACCAACTTGACAAGAAGATGTCAAGTATTTGGGTATGCAATAAATAGGAGACTTTAATGGACACAAACATATCTTCGCTTATAGAAAGCAACATGGGACTTATACTAGGCAAAATGTCTGATCATTTAGTATCCAAACATAGGCTGGAAGCATCTTATTAGGTGCATATCAGCCCACAAGATGGATAGAGCAGAGGAAACATTCAACCCAAGCTGTATAATTATACCTGATATCCAGACAGGTCTAAAACTTCAGAATGGGTGGGTGCAGGAATCTACAGTACTGGTGAAAATGTAAACATTTCAATTCCGCTGAGAAATTAACACGAGACCATTTGAGCTTATACGGATCAATATACGCACATTATACATTCTAGAGTCCACAGAAACCTGGAAATGGACATCAATAATACCAAGTTTGGATTCCAAAATGGACTTGGAACAAGAGAGGCGTTGTTTGCACTGAACGTTATGTCTCAAAGATGTCTTGACATAAATCAAGAATTATTCATGTGTTTCATAGATTACAACAAGGCCTTTGATAAAGTGCGGCATGATCACCTAATCAGACTCCTGACAGAAAAGAATTTAGATAAACGAAACATCCGACTAATAGCAAATATGTACTACAATCAGAAAGCAGTAGTGAGAGTAGAGAATAATACCACTGAAGAAATTGAAATAAAGCGAGGTGTGAGACAAGGGTGTATACTGTCACCAACCCTGTTTAATCTCTATTCCGAAGACGTAATGAATAGAACACTCTCTGAGCAATCCGTAGGTATTAAAATAAATGGTGTTAGATTAAACAATCTGAGATTTGCCGACGACACCGTTCTGATCGCAGAAACACTTAAAGAGCTACAGACATTGGTGAATAAGATAGCAAACTGCAGCGAAGAATATGGACTATCTTTGAACATAAAGAAAACTAAATTTATGGTAATATCGAAATCAACACAAAATGTCCAAAATTTATATTTACACAATGAAATTATCGATCGAGTTGGCAAATACAAATATTTAGGCACTTTTATAAATGAAGACAACGATAGCTCAGCAGAAATCAAAATAAGAATAGAAAAAGCCAGATCCATATTCACTAAAATGAAGAGAGTGTTCTGCGGAAGAGATTTGAGCCTTGAAATGAAACTTCGCCTGATGAGATGTTACGTACTTTCTGGGCTGTTCTACGGAATGGAGTCATGGACGTTGAAAAAGATTGATACCAAAAAATTAGAGGCATTTGAACTGTGGATGTATCGCAGAATCCTGAGAATATCATGAACCGAGAGAGTCACAAATGTCGAGGTCTTGAGAAGAATGAATAAAGAAAAGCAAATCATATTTACGATCAAAAAACGAAAACTGCAATAATTGGGACACATTACAAGAGGCGAAAGATATGAACTGCTTCGAATAATTATGCAAGGGAAAATAGCAGGAAAAGGGTCCATAGGAAGAAGACGAAACTCCTGGCTAAAGAATCTACGGGAATGGTATAGCTGTAGCAGCAACGAATTGTTTCAGTCAGCAGTTTCGAAAATACGTATAGCCCTGATGATCGCCAACCTTCGGAACGAAGATGGCACTTGAAGAAGAATACGCACATACAATAGCAGTAATGGGGGCTCCCAGACGCCCTTAGGTAGTCTCTAGACTAGTATGCCAAGAAAAACTTGATCGACTGGCGGAATATAATAATATCACACTGGTACGGGTGCCAGGTCATCGAGGAATCCACGTCAATGAGAGAGCTGATAAACTTGCTAGAAAAGGATAAGTTACAAAATACTTCGGTCCAGAGTTGGCCTTAAGAGTTCCAAAAAGCACTATCCAAACATAAGCACAACATAACTCCCACTGAGGAAGTATACCCAGTCAAGCTCATAGCAACATGTGTATTGTCAGGATAATCTTAACAGACTTTACTAATGAGGCTATTTCATGGGGGCTTAAGCGGCAAACTCTGTAGCAGAGAATCTGAAACAGTCAACTATATTTTGCATAGTTACGAGGCATTAGATCGCAGGTGGCAAACACTTTTTGACTACAAAGGTATATGTTACCCATCCACTAGACCTGTACAAGCTTGTAAGCGGCTTTAGAATTCTGGGATAGGTATCATGAATAACAGCTATGACCTGTCAAGACACGACTTTTAGAAAAAAGCAGAACGCAGAATACGCTCCTAATATACAACGTAATCATGAAGTTCATCTGGTGCCATGGTATACAACTCTGGGGCTTATCTTGCAATTCTAACACTCAAATAGAAATATTCCAATCAAAGTCTCAGAATGTCTTTGGTCAGTCATACAACAAATATTGAAATTTTCCAAATAATAAGGAAAAAGGAAGAATCAATCTATTAATGAAAGAAACTATAAATATTTCGGACCAATTACGAGAAATCATAAGTTACCGAATAACTTTCTACAACTCGGCATTGGAATCAACACCAGCTCTCTTAAATATTTGGCCTATCTTCTGTAACTTTTTTGCTGGTTTGAAGATGGATTTTATCACGTTTTGGTAAAATTTGTCAATTACATCCATGTATATTTAGAAAACACCGGCTGCGACTGCTCTTTAATACTTGGTAAATTGCTACTTTTTAAATATCTGCAAAATAACTGTATTCCCACTCAATAACGTTCCTTAAACGGCTGTAATATAATAAATATAATAATCAAATAATTTTGTTGATGTTTTTCGAATTAACCTTAATATTATAAAACTGTAGGTGTTATATTTACTAATAACAACTAAAAATAATGATCAGTAACGAATATTTAAAGCGGTGCTAGAAACACACAACTCTAATAGAGGCCAAACCTTCATTTCCCGGCGCGGCCGCCTCGCCGCTTACTTCCCTTCTCTCTCTAACGCACTCTTACCATTAGGACCGTCGCGTCGCCTTGACGTCGCTGCGCTGCGGTAGTGGTATAGTGCTCCAGATTCCGATTACATGCTGAAACTTTAAATGAAGATGGTATAAGATCGTGCGCACACCTTTTCCTTATTTACATTATTGTAATTGACATTGTGCACAGTGAGAGTCAAGCATGTATGGGTAAACGGACATCTGGATGCAATCTGACCCCCGACTTTGTGATTGTCACAAAATAAACAATACCGTGGCAAGAACTCACGTCAGTCAGCTGGGCTTCCGAAACCTTTGATTATTGCCGATGAGTGAGTGATCTTTTTGTGGTTCATAGTGCATTATAAGTAAATCTATAGACTTTAGAAGAGATTAGAAGATAGTTGATAGTGTGCGAACATTCCTCCTCACAGTATGGCCTCGGTCGCCGCTTGGCTGCCATTCGCGCGGGCGGCGGCCATAGGTTGGGTGCCCATTGCTACGCACCCTTTACCACCACCCCCTGTACCAAAAGACCGCAGAAAGACCGATGATGAAAAATTACTTATCAATGTATCGGGACGACGATTCGAAACTTGGAGGAATACGCTAGAAAAATACCCAGACACTCTTTTAGGTTCTAATGAGAGGGAGTTCTTCTACGATGAAGACGTTAAGGAATACTTCTTTGATAGAGACCCTGATATTTTTAGACATATTCTTAATTATTATAGAACAGGTAAATTACACTATCCTAAGCATGAATGTTTAACTAGTTATGACGAAGAACTAGCGTTTTTCGGTATACTTCCCGATGTTATAGGAGACTGTTGTTATGAAGATTATAGAGATAGAAAACGTGAAAATGCTGAAAGACTTATGGACGATAAGCTTTCAGAAAACGGAGACCAACATCTTCAACAACTTACAAATATTAGACAGAAAATGTGGCGTGCTTTTGAAAATCCGCACACTTCAACTGCTGCTCTAGTCTTCTACTACGTGACAGGATTTTTCATAGCAGTTTCGGTTATGGCCAATGTTGTAGAAACAGTACCATGTGGAAGTAGACCAGGTGGAGCAGGATCTCTGCCTTGTGGAGAACGTTACAAGATAGTGTTTTTCTGTTTGGATACAGCATGTGTCATGATATTCACAGCAGAATATCTGCTCCGGATGTTTGCTGCACCAAATCGTTATAAATTCGTAAGATCAGTGATGAGTATCATAGACGTAGTTGCTATTTTACCCTATTATATTGGACTAGGTATTACAGACAATGATGATGTATCGGGTGCATTTGTAACTTTAAGAGTATTTAGAGTTTTCAGAATTTTTAAATTTTCAAGACACTCTCAAGGGCTTCGGATTTTGGGCTATACGCTCAAATCTTGCGCTTCCGAGCTAGGGTTTCTGGTATTCTCTTTAGCTATGGCGATTATTATATTTGCTACAGTGATGTTTTACGCGGAAAAAAACGTCGGAAAGACCTTCACATCTATTCCAGCTGCATTCTGGTACACCATCGTCACTATGACGACTTTGGGGTGAGTAAATCTTAACTTTTATACTTTTATTTCATCAAACGTTTTGTTTTCACATAAATTTGGTTTTATTCATGTAAACTAAATATTAAAAAAATAGTTATGTTTATATAAAAACATTTTTTCTTGTGCGTTTGTATAAGCTATATAAAAATCAATGTTTTAAAATGTTAACATTAAATAAGTTTTTTATCTATAACCCAATTTTTATAATTTTTTGGATAAGTAGAAGTAAAATCATCTTAGATTCATTCACATCGTCCATATATATTCACATTATACCAGGAAAAACAAAATTATGATTCTATCGTCTATGTTTATGACAATACAGCTTTTTGATGTCACTCAACTTTCTTATGTATTAGCCCAGTAAATGAACGCGAAATACGGCGATAGACTGTAATTTTCCATGTCACCACCGAATTGCATGAAAATTTGGATTTAGGTTCTACTTACCCTCCACTTCACTTTTGGACTTGTGCCGTTCGTTGCTTTTCATTTTTTGAGGGTGAAAACTACCCCTAGTAGATAACTCGTATAATTGTAAATTAAAGCAGGTAATTGATTCAAATCATTTTTAATGATGTCAATGAATATCAATTAACATTAAACAACATAATTTAAGATTTTATCACGTCAATCTGGTTAATCTCGTTAATTATAACCCCCTAGATTAGTTATAATTAATTCAATGTCAATGAATACCTTGTCTCTACTGATTTGCATGAAAATTTGGATTTAAATTATACTCACCCTCCACTTTAAAACTGAACTTGTGCCGTTAGTTCTTTTTTATTTTTAAGGGATAAAAACGACCCCTATTAGAAAAAAATCATATAATTGCAAATTCAAGCAATTTGGAATTATACAGTGACATTAAATTTAGATTTCTTTACTGTTTTAATTTTTTACCATATAATTTCTACCCTTATTGAAACCATCCCTTGCGAAGAAATTCGAATAGTTTTAGTAATTTTTTTCGTTGTTACTATAAACACAATAATTTTTTTAATCAAAATTTTATGAATTTATTTTATTTTAACTTAACAAACAACCTTTATTAGTTTTTAAGGATGGGTGAAAGTATGTCTGTGCATTAAAAGCAAATGATGTATATCTTACAATGCTCCAGTACACGCGTTCCGATTTCTCCTAAAATATGTGGTTGGTTTTTTACTCATAACTCGGTTAGCTTTTAAGCTATCAAGTACTTAAAAAAATCATTTTGTAGGTTTTTATTAATGGCAATAAGATCATTTAAATTTATTTTTTTAACCCTTATTTTTGAAAGGATTAGTTGAAAGGGCTCAAACTAGTCACTAGTCACGAGTGTATGCAAACTTTGAACATCCATATCTTAACCAATTTTTGTCTTACAGAAAAACACAAAAACTCACGATAGAGTACGATATCACGATATCAGAAGAAGAGCTACAAGAACGAATAAAAAAATTAAAAAACAGAAAAGCACCTGGTCCTGATAAGATAAACAATGAACTGCTAAAATATGGAGGAACAACACTACGCAAAAGGCTCCTAAAATTATTCGTCGATATAATAAATACCGGAGTAGTACCAACGGAATGGAAGGAATCATTTAAATTTATTTTTTTAACCCTTATTTTTGAAAGGGTTAGTTGAAAGGGCTCAAACTAGTCACTAGTCACGAGTGTATGCAAACTTTGAACATCCATATCTTAACCAATTTTTATCTTACAGAAAAACAAAAAAACCGAAATATTTAGAAAAGTAAAACCTATATTTTTTTACTATCTACTACTAAGATTTTGCGTACCTATCAATAATACTTTTGAAGTTATTTGAAAAAAATGCATTTTTTCATCATTAAAAATTTTTTTTTTACTTTAAAACCAAATTTTTTCAAAAATAAGCACTTTGAACCGGTCAAACTTACCGATCATATAAACAGTACATAAGTAAAATAAATTTGTAAAGCGGTAACGATTAATTTTATTTGTGGACCTAATTAGGGGGTGATTTTCACGATGTTTTTACCAAAAAAGGGACCAACTTTATTTTTAGCGTAACTCACTTAGTTTTAATGCTAGAACATTTTTTAAAACAACCAAAATAAAGCTTTTCTGAAACACTTTCAACAAGTTCTATTAAGTTTTTCCTGAAAGGTACCTAATTTTTTGGTTATTTCGCGTTGAAATATTCGATTTTTTAATTTGACAAATAATAACCTACTTTTCATGAGCTACACCTCTGCTTCTACTAGGTCTACAGATTTCATAAGCACACCTTTTTTTTGTTTTCTTATAAGCTACATTTTTGTTAAAAATATTTACTTCGATAAATACTTACATTTGAGTTATTTGTGAAAAACCGTCTGAAAACGTGGTTTTTATTTTGAAAAATGAACATTTTTACTCGCAAATAACTCAAAAAGTATTGACAATAAAAATACTCTATAGAATAAAAGTTGCTTAGAATTAGTCAATTTATCTATTTCTGGACTTGAGAACTTGTAAAAGCAACTCTGAACTTGAGTCCAAAAGTGAAGTAGACGGCAAGCGTAACCTAAATCCAAATTTTTAAGTAAATCCGTCGTGACGAGAAAAATGACACTCCAAAACTGTCATTAACTGAAGTATATAAGATGTTGGTTCATTCTCTTTACCTACATTGTTTTTACATTCATTCTATCTTGATTCCGTTTAAAGTTACGAATTATTGAATAAGGAGTTGCGTTTTCTTTGCATGTTTTTTAAGTTTTGGCAATAACTACGACGAATTTTTTTTGAAGTTTTTATTGTTAACTGAGCTTTAGCTTTAGGTATTTGAAATTCTATTTTATTGTTAAGTGTTTTATATCTTTTGTATTTGTTAAAGGCTTTTTGGAAGCTTCGATCGATGCCTTGCATTGTTCATTTCACCAAGTTATTATCCGCTATCGTTAAGTCCAACGGTGTCGATTCGCCTATTTGTATATGGAATCGTGTAGGGCGTCCGTCATTCAATTTTCAATAAAAAGTCCTCTTTTGTCATCATATCGTCCGTTCGGATGAAAACTGTACAATCTCAAAATTTACAAACTTTTCAGGAGAGCATTTTTAAGATTTATCGCTAAATAAAATTTTCCACAATACACATTAGCAGGTTTTTGTTTCAGTTTTTATTAGTTGTATCTTTTCTATGTCGAAAGAGCATGAAAATATTTTAAACATATAAATAATAATAATAAAATTTTTTTTTTTTAAAATAAGATGTTTTGAATTTTTCAGAGAAAATGTTATGAATTTCCAATATTATACAGATGTTTAAAAAGTACTATTATGATAAAATAGGGTTTGTCCAATGAAAAATTAGGATTATAAGCAAATTTTTATTCTCAAAAATATTATTACAAAGAGTAATATGGCACAAACGTAAGAATTTACAACGTACCTACAAAAAAAATTTAACCTTACAATGAAACTTAGTCTTAGAAATGAGTGTACCGAAGGCAAAACTCTTTATTTAACAAAGTCACATTTACTATTAAATACAAACAATCAATTAAAGTAAACACAAATTAAAAGGAACGGGAAAGTTTTTTAAAGATTTTCATAGAATCCAAGATAATATACCAGGAATGGTTTTTTTTTTCAGTAAACCCCATAAACTATTTTTCTTCTGCTGTGAGATTTTAATAGATACGTGGTATATTGATTTAAATAAATAGTTTTCTCTTAGAGCTTTTGAATTACCAGATGCACCTTTTACCATTTTAAAATGTTCTTGACTGTATGAAGTCTTATAAAAAAAAACTGCCACGATTAGCTTTTGTAACTTGTAAAATTTTTATATCATTCATTTTAACAGTTTCATTTTCCGTGTTTTTAGAAAAGTTACGCCCTAGATCATTACCGGTAATAGATCATTACGCCATAGATTACCGGATTTCTTATTAAAGAAACGTATTGATCAGGAGTATATATAGGTCCAGATTTAAGGGCTTTTTTGATGTTTCTCTCAATTACGGAATGAGTAGAATCATTTTTATTTTGCGTATGCCCTTTAATGAGAAATTTGTGGGTAATTGAATTAAGGGTAGGAATTACTGCCACATCTTGAATGTACATACTTATTAAAAACTTGTTTGAGAAAGAAAGAAAAATTTTTGACATACACGAACTTTTTGGTTATTGCAATCTTTAAATAAAAATTTCAAATTGTTTTTTCTTGGTCTGTTGCTAGATTTGTATACATATTTTGGCTTTATTTCTTGATGCTATAATCAATTAAGGTACGCTTATGCAATGCATCAGGTAAAGCATAGTATGCATCAACAATTTGTGTCCGTTGCTCTTCCGTAAATTTAGTTGTGCATTTTTGTCTACATTTATCTCCACAAGTAGGCTTAACAGATTTAGCATTCACGACTTTAGTTTTTGTAGCATAATTTTTACCTGAATGTCACAACCGTTTTAAGACATTTATTTTCCATGTATTTGGGTTAGCTTTGCGTTTATGTGTCTTTTTGGGTGGTGAATTTGTTTGTCTTGTTTGAGACTGCAACGGTAGTGATTGCTCTTCTGCAGTAGGCTGCGAATCTCAATTGTTTGGAGCTTTTTCTGTCAGATTAAAATCCGGATCTGCTATACTATCATCTGAGTCACAATCGTTTGAAGAATTAGGTGAATCAGAATCCCTATCAGTTGACGATGAATCTAAAAAATAAAAATATTTATTAACGAAAACATAATAGAAAACTAACGTTAAATAATACGTCGAAAAGAATACAATATCATAATTAAACACAGTCCGATGTAAAGTTTGTGATTAAAACAATACAATTACGAATTTAAATCAATTTTTTGTTCAACTTTATCTGAAAAAGTATACAATTACGGAAATATACTATTACACTGATAAAATTTGCATCATATACCAGTAAATTTTTTCACGAAAACTATACAATTTCAAAATTACATGATTTTAAATAGAAAAATGTTTGAAAATATTATGAGCCAAGCTAAATAAATTCGAAATTATACACTATTAATGAAAACCAAAGCTTACCTTTAAGTTGATATTTTTGTTTTGTATACTCTTTAAGCGAAACAGCGTGCGCACCTCCTCGATTCGTGAACACAACTAAAGATTGTACCGTTTTAGGTTTTAGGGCGAAAGTGATGCACGATTCTTCTAATTTAAAACTAACCAATGCGCTCCCTAGCGGATATTTTTTGAATTACGATTGACTGTCACTATTCCAGAGAAAATATTGATGATACTGAGCGTTTCTATATACTTAACTCAATTTCGTAAAAATTTGGAGATTGTATACTTTTCATGCGAAGGGACGATATGTGGAACCCAAAATACTGTTTTAAGCAAAAAATCACCTGTTAAAATACGTGGAGAAGATATTTGTGTCACGATGTTAAAAAGATTCTGTTTATCAGTTTGTTGTCCTTAGGATAAGTAAATAGTACAAATATTTATTTTTGTAATCCTTTCTAGAGAAATGGCTACAGCTTCTAAATGTGTTTGCAGGGGTAGCTTACTTGCAGTTAAATTGCCATTTACAAGAATTGTCACATCCGCTTGCTATCCTTTGGTTTACTCTATTTTTTTTTAAAAAACTTTGATAATTATGTAAACAAGATTCTTGATTGTCCTTAAGATTCGTTTCTTAAAGACAAATGATATCTGGTGAATACTCTGACTGGAGAATTTTTAATATCGGTAAGTTATTATAGTAACCGTTTATATTCTATTGAAGAATTGATTTAAACAACCCCATTTTTAATTTCTAGTTGTAGAATAGTTTTAGTTTAATTGAGATTCTTGGTCTGTGTCATCTAAAAAGTTACTTTCGTTGTCGGAGGAAGGGAGTTCGTTATTAAGGTGTTTTGTGATTTTTTTGTGTCTTGAATCAAAATAAATTTTGGTAGAGAATTTATAACAGGGTTGTTTATAACTTGTCTTCTAAAACGGTAAAAAATTAAATTGAATTCCTACAAGATAGAGTTAATACGAAGAAACGTCATTGATGACATTAAGACCTAGGCTTTCTAATTATTCAATAAGAATATCATGTGGGATTGAAAGACATACATTTGATAGAACTCACCTATCCACTATAGTAATATATTTTCTAGCTTGAGCTGGTTTTGAACATATATTACTTATAAATCCTACATGTACATGAATAAAGTTACCCACGATTTATTTGTTCGCTAGATACATGCATACTCGATTATTGGATAACCTTGAAGAAAATAAAATTTTTTTGGACTGTACAAGTGCTCCTAGTGATACGAGATAATCTTGAAGACGTAATCCATCTTTTGAAGAAAATACAATTGCTTGTTCAGGGCTTGGGTATGTTTGTTGAGTTAGTACTCTTGAATAAGATTTAGCAGTGTTGGAATCTTGTAGAGAACTATTTACATTGGAACTTCCATCTGATATTTTCGACACGATAAATCCTCTATTGCGATCTTCACAGAAGTTTCTATTATATATAAATTAAATTAAGTGAAGTCCGACTCTGATTCTTTTAATATGAGGTGATCGGTGTGTTATTTTTATAAAATAAGCTAGATAACGATAAGAATTAAAACTAGGTTTTTGGTTAATCTGTAACTAGAGAATATGTTCTTGATATTTACGATTACGATATTTTTAATCATACCATGATTATTTGAAAGAAGTATTTACGGCACTTATGATGACTCGCATGATGTTTCATTGTTTTTTTGGAATATATTTCTCTATGTTTTCTTTTACCTTATTCCAGTCCTTCCCATTTATTGTAACTTTGTTGTATTATATTTTTACTTCCTGTCCCTTTTCTTTTTTGTCTTTAGTAAGTTTTCGGATTAGGTTTTGTAGTTACTTACCTCTCTTGTTTCGCCATGTTATTTAGGAATATTTTTTTCTTTTCTTATGTTTTTAGTTTATATTTATTTTCCATCATTGTTTCTTTGTCTTCGCCGTTGTTTAATTTTACGAGGCAATGGTTTTCTCCCATTTTTATTGCATTGCATAAATCTTTAAACTTAAGTGAGAGTCATTTATAATTTTACCAGCAGACCAGAGCACCGCAATCGTTATCATGGACAAATCACAATATCAGGAGATAATTCAAGATCTAGTTACAAATAGACTCTTTACAAAACTACAGAAATACCCAACTAAACCCATAACAAAGTATACAGAACCTTCTCCCTATAAGTTTAAAGATTATCTAATAGACTAGCAAAGAAGAACATTAACGCCCCGTTGGAGTAGGACACCACGTCTGTGCAGAGTCCCAATAATACATATAGCCAATGTGCCACTTAAATCAATACGTAGCAGCATGGGCTCTCCTAGCAGCAGATATAAATACAATATAAGACTAATAGGCTACAAGCCCATGGGATATTTTTAGGGGGTCACTTGACTCAACAAGAATCATATATAAATCAATACTACAATATGTAATAACAACTTTAGAAGCTATACCGCCAATTATTATCGGTACTCAAAGCATTAAGGGTTACGCCTTAGATTTTTCACCCCTGTTCCAGCCGAAATATACGGCGTTAAACAAATTAATCTTTATACCGATCCGAAACTTTATGTATGAATGCCGTACTGTGTCAAATTGCCGAAAAAGGGGGGGGGGGAAATTTTCCCTACTTCTGGTGCCAATATTTTGGTACGGTATTGGGTCGCAGGTCAGTAGTATCTCAGATGTGAGAAAACGACAAGGGATCAGACCATCTTTTACTCCAAATCAAATTTAGATGTAGAGTTAATAAAAAAAGAAACGAAAGACAACAAAGAACAAACAAATTGGACCTGGAAAAACTGAAGATTCAGGAATGTAAAGAGAAGTTCGAAGAAGAAGTCGCAAATGAGTTAAGGACGCTAGAACTGCACTCCGTAGAGGGCAAATGGAATAATATCAAAACAGCAGTACTGATAGCGGCAGTATATATGTGTATATAACAAGACAAATGTATATAACATCATTTGAAGTCACAACACGAAAAGCAGACATAATATGTAGAAATAAAACAACACAAGTAGACAGGGAAAATGAAATGGGTACGAACTAAGTAGAAGAGAATGAAATAGAGAATGGAGTAGAAGCTCCAACCGTAGAGGAAGTTCTCGAAGCTATTAAGGCCCAGAAAAACAATAAATCCCCGAGAGTTGTCGAAATACCAGCAGAATTGTATAAAGTAGGTGGCGACCACCTAGCAAGTCACATCCACGCGCTCATCAAACGCATATGGCAAGAAGAGAAAATACCCGACGACTGGAAGAAAAGTATAGTATGCCCGATCTATAATAAGGAGACAAACTCCAGTGCAAACACTACCGTGGAATTTCTCTACTATGTACAGCATATAAAGTCCTCACGTATATTATAAACCATTGGCTCCAACCACTAGCAGAAAATATTATTGGAGAGTATCAGACGGGCTTCCGACGGGGGTCAGTACAGTCAAACAGATCTTGAGTAAATCATGGGAACATGACGTTGATGTTCACAACGTGTTTGTAGACTTCAAACAGGCATACGACTCAGTCAAAAGGAACAAACTCTACAATATATTGGCTGAATTGGCAATACCACACAAGCTAATTAAATCCACAATGGGTGAAACACAGGCATGTGTACGAATACAAAACCACCGGACAGACTTTTTCAAAATTTCGCAGGGACTAAAGCAGGGAGATGGGCTGGCCCCAACTTTGTTTAACCTGGCACTGAAGTATGCGGTTAGGCAAATACAAACTGGATAAGAAAACCTACTGACCAACAGAACAGTTCAACTGGCCGCTTATGCCGATAATATTAATATTATGAGTAGAACATAAACAGGAGCACAGAAAACATACGCAGAGTTAAAAACGCAAACAAAAAGGCTAGGTCTGGAAATTAACACGGAAAAAACAAAAATAATGATACAGACGAGAAGAAATATTATACATGAAGGTGACATTGAAACGGTTGGAAAGTTTACATACCTGGAAGTAGAAATACATATATACCGACGGATCAGAAAATGGAGAAATACGGAAGAGAATAACGCAAACAGAGCTTATTTTGCCCTCTCCCATGTATTTCGGTCTAAAAATGTCCACCGAAATACAAAGATGAGAATCTATAAAACCCTAATTCGACCAATAGCTATGGCAGTGAAGCATGGGTCCTGAAAGAAACATCCAAAAGTAAACTCAACACAGTCGAAAGGAAAGTACCGAGGAGAATACTAGGGCCTGTGAGGGAAAACGAAATCTTCAGAAGTGATACAACAACGAGCTTTATCAACTTTAAGGCAACACCACTGTTAGACTTCATTAAAATACAAAGATTGCAATGGACGGGACATGTGATACGAATGGGAGAGGATAGGCTACCAAAAAGAGCCCTAAATGCTATAATGCAGGTAAAGTGACCGGTTGGAAAGCCAAGAAATCGATGGGAAGACACAGTAAACAGCGACGCACAAGCCCTTTTAGGAGTGCGTGTATGGAGAAGATCAGCCACAGACAAGCAAGGGTGGAGGCAAAAAATAAAAAAAGCCAAGGCTCAATTTGGGCCGTAGTGCCGTAGAAGAAGAAGATTAAGTCGCAGGTCATTATTTTTATATTACCCAACTAAATAATAAATGCCGTACGAATATGTTTGGCCAAAAAGTCCCCTCCACCTGAGTTATCTTACCTGTGACTCACCTATACGAGTACCGATAAGAATTGACGGTATAGTTTCTAAAGTTGTTATTACATATCTTAGTATTGTTTTATATGTGATTCATGCTGAGTCAAATGACCCAATAAAAATCTCCAATGGGCTTGTACTCAATAAGTTTCTATTAGATATAATACAACCATTGGTACATAATACGAATACTTTTGTAAATAACACACAGCACTTTACATATTACAATCCCAATAATATGCTATTCAGCTTTGACATTACAAGCCTATTCACTAATATTCCTCTCGAAAAATATTTACAATTACAACAATATTGTGTAAAATATCCTGGACTAAAAAATATTCAGAGAATTGATTCTTCCTATCCTGAAGAAGCTTGGAATCTTTTGTTTGACCACGAAATTCTTGCAGTTGTTTTAGAATAGACAAAGTATAGCATATTTTTCCGTATATCAAAAAACTGAAATTATTATAAATTTAAATCAAAACAGGTATTCACTCACAAAAATATTAATTAAATAAAAAACAATAACAAACGTTATTAGAGTTATTAAATTCGACTTTTTTCATTACGGGTTAATTGTGGTTTAACGGACATTTCGTTCATAATACAAAATAAATCGTACGAAAGAAAATCTCGACAGTTTCAAAGTTTGTTTAAAATATACTAAATCTTATATTTTCGGTCGTCATTTTATCAGTCCTTGTCACATTTTTAAACCAACATTTATATACCTCAATATCGCCTGACTATTTCGAAAATGCGGCATATGTATGCCATTCATCCAACAATAGGGAATTTCTATAGGTCCTGATGTAATTCCACGGAAGTTTCTGAACTCATTGATAAAGTGAAAATCAATAATTTCGTGACGCTCTCTCTGGTCAAATCTGATTTAAATATTAGAAGTTATGAATTTTCCGATTATATTCAGTAGAATTGGTTTTTACTCGTATATAAGGAAACGTACTATTTTGATAAGTCCATTATAATTTGATATTTTTGAATGTTATTAAAAGTTTCGTTTTCACTTAATTTTTTGGAACTATCTATCGTGTCGTGCTCTACTATTATGTGTAAGACACCTTCCTTTATAAAAAATTAATTAAAATCCTTTGTAAAAGGTATATATTTAAAAATCCAAACGGGCTGTGTTAGACAAAACGTTTTCGGAATACATCATTCCATCATCGGTGTCTAGGAGTACATGAATGTAGCCACTAAATATATGGGTAAAAACCCGTTAACAAATAATTAGTTACATTTGTTCGACATTATATCTTATAAATACTTATGATGTTAAAGTTACCGTTGGATTAGGTAACATGGCGACATATGACTCCACGTTGAAGTTGCAAGTCCTGAGACGGTCTTCACCGTCCTCACCGCAGCATTTACATTTGTAGTTCGTGGTAGAATAGATTGGTTATTAGTTCATGTTCATGGATATTAATAATTGTAATATTATGAAGTTTACCCTAAGGCGTATTTTACGTATTCTTTCATTAACTGGAGTGAAATCCAATATCAACCTGTGGCATTTATGGTTTACCATAAATTTCGCTCCAAAGTCTCCTTGTCTTTCTGTTCTACAATAGTATAAACAATAGTCTTTTTTAAAACCCGTAAACTAATTTTCGAAACCAAATTCAGATTTTTGCTTTAATCTGTGCCTTCTAAGAATTGCAAGGCAAAACAGACGTTGATAAAGATGTTATTAGAGACACGGGGAATCTAAAAACTGCATTCCCCAACATATCTCCTCAACTAAGCAAAAATCCTTAACGAATTTGTTTCTAGTACTCGTTCAGAGTATATCGAAATAAAAAGAAAAATACAGTTAAGATTTGATTTCACGTACAGTGCGTCTGTGTATCCCCCTTATACGTATTTCGCCCTAATAGGGCTCTTCAGAGACAGTTATTCGCAGTCGCTCTGAACGTGAAAACAAATCTTTTCTGTCTTAGGAAACAACTCTAACATGGCTTCGTATAGACGCAAATAGCGACATCTGATATTAAAATCCGTAAACTAATTTTTGAAACCAAATTCAGATTTTTGCTTTAATTTGTGCCTTCTAAGAATTGCAAGGGAAAACAGACGTTAATAAAGATGTTATTAGAGACATGGGGAATCTAAAAATTGCATTCCACAAACATCAACGTCTGTTTTGCTTTGCAATTCTTAGAAGGCACAGATTAAAGCAAAAATCTAAATTTGGTTTCGAAAATTAGTTTACGGATTTTAATATCAGATGTCGCTATTTGCGTCTATACGAAGCCATGTTAGAGTTGCTTCCTAAGACAGAAAAGATTTGTTTTCACGTTCATAGCGACTGTGAATAGCCGTCTCTGAAGAACCCTATTAGGGCGAAATACGTATAAGGCGGATACACAGGCGCACTGTACGTGAAATCAAATCTTAACTGTCTTTTTCTTCTTAATAGTCTTTTTAATTTATGCATCCATGTCCTTTAAATCTGATTTCTTGGAGAGCGGCTATTTCTACTTCGCATTTCTGCAGTTCCTGGCCAATATTTTGCATTTTGCCTTCCAGCAGCATGGTTTGGACATTACAGGTCCCCAATCATGGTTTGGACATTCCATCATTAAGTCCTTATTCCGTAGCTATTCTCGCTGTCCGTTAGCCCATCCGGTTTGTATGTTGTTCATAGCATTCGTGATAGCTGAATTTAAAGTGAACCAGCCTCGGTTTACTCCGGCTATAGTAACTAGGCATCTTCTCTAGGGCAATGGTGTTATGTTGTATATTAGGTTAGTGTTATACCGCCCATGTTCGGTCAGGGGTTGGGGAATAGGAATAAGGGTTTAGGGTAGCAGGAGCGCTGCTTCATTCAGTCGCTTTTACGACAAGCAGGAGAAACTCTGGGGATATTTTTCTTTGTTGGCCCAACTGGAAAATATTTCATGGCACTTATTACTACAATTACAATTTTTCCCAGAAAAGATTTTCCAATAATTTTTCCATATTGTAACATTACAAGAATATGTCATATCACTAGAAACACTAATTATCAGCAATAGCGTTATTGCTCGTTATGAGTCGAAGTTTTCTTTAGATTAATCCTCCCTTCTTCCCTGTATCGAGCAACCCTTTTACTATACTTTTACTGTGCTAGCTTTTAGTCTATAAGTCTCTTAGTTTGCGTTTTTAATTTTATGTTTTCCAAGTTTTATAGCTATCTAAGTTTCGGTCGTCCTTTGGCTCGTCATTTCAACGGCCCTCTTCAATAAAAATTTTCTTCTGATTGTTGCTCCTTCTTTTTTCCTGGTTACAAGCTGTATCAGTCTGGCACGTGCTACTTTATTGAATTTCACAAGGCCAGGCTTCCTGTAACTTCTATACAACTCAAAGTTATAACCTTTTTTTACTTCTGAAAATTCTCTTCTCTGCTTACCTAAAATTTTCACATTCTTCTATGGTTAAACGTGTGCTATATTGCTGAAGCCGATTATATTCTCCATTTTTTTGCTGATTTATAGCTCTACACTCATCATTCAACCATTCTTCATCTCTTTTAACCTTGTTAAATATTATAAGATCTTTAGTCGCTATTTTTATTGCTTTTTTGGATTTAAGTTAGTGTTCTGCTAAGCTTAGTTTCCATCGATTCTTGGTAGCTTTCCGTTTAAAATTTGCACGTAGCTATCTTTTAACAATTTGAAATTTTAGCAACATAGTATTATATTAAAGACGAATTTTATAGAACTATAACAAAATTGAGAAGACACTATGATAGTCAAATATTAAGCAACAGTAGAAGAACTACCGACCACAAGCATGCAGTCTGCATATAAAGTTATTCATACAGATTAGCATCAAATACAAATAGGCAATAATTTTTCTTTCCGTAATATTCTTTCAGCATCTTTCAGCATCATTTCGCTACTTAAATCTTCAGGCATAAAGTTTAGATCCAATGTACGAAAAAAAGGAAAGTTATGTGGATTTCCTTTGTGTCATGGACCAATAAAACACAATATTGTTCATTGTTATAATATTTTTCTTATGATTCTTCTTCCTCGCTATAAGCAATAATTCTGGTTGTTAATTCGAGGATTAATACCTCTACGGAAGGTTGTCACTCCATCTTTTGTACGGTTGGCCGATACTTCTTTTACCGTTTAGTCAAACGGTATTTCTTGCTATTTTGTAATACACATTTGAATATTATTTGAAAAAATCTATTCCAAATGAACAGCATTTTCTACAAAAAATAATGTTGGATATGGACGTGGCAAAGCCGAATTGAAAAACTAGAAAAGAGATCGATTTTATGATCACTAAAAAGAGGCAAATCTTTAAAGATGTTACAGTCCTGAACCAGTTTTTAACAATTGCCGACCACAGAATGGCGAAAGCGTCGATAGAAATAGATCTTGGGAATGAATGATATCGCATGACCAAAAAGAAGTCTACATCTACCTGGACAGAGCCTAATAATATAAATGCATTTGAAGAACACATCAACAGAATTCTCGAAAGCCATAAGAATATAGACCAAAATATCAACACCCTGAATGATATTATAATAGAAACTATAAAGTAAAGTCAGAAGATACATTGTTAAACGACATCACATAAGGAAAGAATAAGTCCCCTAACACAAGCATTAATGGAAGAGAGGAGTAAAATACAAGGTAATAGAAGCAAAGAACAAGATGAACTTAGAAAGATAAGTAAAATAATATAAAAATCTATTAGGAAGCGTAATAGTGAACAAATCCACAAGCGTTTGAAAAGAACAAGTCTCAAAGTCCTAAGGAGAAAATTGACAAATGGCAAAAAGAAATAATGAAGTTAAAGGATAAAGATGGAAATATCATTACCAACAGAGATGCATTACTAGGGTAGTAGAAGATTTCTATATGGAAGTCTTTGTTTTCAAAACTTCCACAAAATTTATTTTAAATTCTTATCACTACAGCTGTTTCGGCTGATTGCCTTTCTCAAGTGATCTGTTTTTGGCATGGGTTTACACTTTATAGTTTCTAATGAAATAGGTTGAGGAGGGGAGAACTGTTTGTCTCAAGCTGGTCATTGAGAATTATATCTGTGTTTTTTAATTTGTTGATTTCCATAGATTCTAACAAAGATAGCTTAAGGCCTTTATTTTGAATGTGGAGAATTTTAAATTCGTCATTAAAAGAATGATTATGATCTAGGAGGTGAAGTGCGTATGTAGAATCTGTTTTTCTATTATTGAAAGCCCTTTTATGTTCTGCTATTCGTTTATTAAAATTTCTACCTGTTTGACCAATGTAAGTTTTTGGGCAGTCGCCACATTTAAGTTTGTACACACCACTGTGTAAGTGTTTTTTATGTTTGCTCTTGTTGTTTTTAATATATTTGCCTAGGTTGTTATTTGTTCTGAAAGCTGGTGTTATTCCTTTCTTTTTTATGTGTTTGGCTATTTTTGTTGATATTTTGCCTGTATATGTAATCGAGCAGAAGGTACTGGGTTTTTTCTCTGGTGGTGGAAATACTAAGTTCAGGGCTTTCTTGTGTAGTTTTTGATTTAACATTTTATTAATTGTTTGTTCGTTGTATCCATTGTTTATTGCTATTTGCTTAATGATATTTAATTCTGTCTCAAAATTGTATTTTGACATAGGAATTGCTGTTAATCTATGTAACATACTATGATAGGCTGCCAGTCTATCGTACTATGATAGGCTGCCACTATGATAGGCTGCCAATCATAGTATGTTACATAGATTAACAGCAATTCTAAATGGAAATAATAGATTTGCAAAGTAAAGTATTATTTTGTTGAAATATAAACATAATGAGCTTGTTTGAAGCACAAGGAATTCAAATTATAGTAAATTTAAGAAATACGTTTCCACAGCTGATTTTTCATATCTTCACAATTTTGCTTTGTGATATTTTTGTTGCAGTTCGATGTATGTGTTTGTGAAAAAATGTTTTTAATTCTAAATGTTGAATAACAATATCGTTTAAAATTAGTTAATATTCATTAGGAAAATCTAATTTTATTCGCTGTATTATTATTTATTATTAGAGAGTGGAATTTATGTAACACAACATTACCAAAACATGCGCATATATAGGGTGGTCTTTAAGTAAATGTACAAAAAGAAACAGTAGATTCTACACTTTAAAATATTACGATTTACGCCAAATTGCTTTAATAAAATGTTGAAATTAACAAAGATACAGGGTGTTAAAGTGCAAATTTAAAATTTTATTTTTCGCTATTACTTTCATGTTTGTAAACATTTATGTATAAAAATTTACAACTGAGTACTTTTAAATATGAGAAATTATAATTTGATGCACACTTTGATGTTACTGATAGAGGGCGCCACATACGCCACATATGTGCCATAAATTTGCACTTAACTTTTTTGCTCCTTAAGTTACCTATATTTGGGACAAAAAATATTAAAGATACATTATTACAAATACAAAGATACATTACAAATCAGCTGCATAATTCTGATTTAAAGCAATTACTCCAGGCACCGAAGGAAAAATAGACAAAAACATTAATACTTCTGAATTTTGGTATAAAATACCTTAAACTAAAGTTATTAGTTAACGAAATAATAAATAAAAAAAATATATCAGCAGGATAATTAATAATAGGATTTGACAAAATAACAAAATAATAGAATTTTACATCAAACATTTTACGTTTTATGTTAAATTAAAGTCATAATCAAAACATTTTATTTACAAACCAAATTAAGAAATAGTTAAATTAAATAACATAACTTTTTGTCAAAGTAAGTGTTTGATATGTCCATCATTTTATTTAATTCATTTGTCGATATATTCCATAAAAGATCCTCTCATATTAAATAGCATCATTGGATCTAAAGAAACTGCTGCAGTATTTATTTCTTCCCATAGTTGGTTGCGAAAATTTATGAGATTCTTATAGACACGTTGTTTTAATGCGCCCCATAAACCCAAATCAAGCGGATTAAATTCTGGGCTACTTGGTAATAATGTATAATGTATGAATATATTCTTTTAAATACATATCCAAATCTTATGGTATATTATGGAACTACATCTTATTTGTCGCAGAGGTTAAATAATGTATTAAACTGTGATGTATCTCGTCCATTGGTTTTGGTTACTTATATACACACGGAATAACCTACCGATGACATTACTTATTAATATGATTATGTTACAGTTTACGAGTAACTATAATTACATCTCGAACAAATGGACTATTATTAGTTACTAACGAACTAATATTATGCTAAACTAAATTGCCCGTGTGTTTACCATATTTATAAAAATATCGGTTATTAGGCCAACGATGATGTTTTTGTAAAAATGCTGAGTCTTTAAGGCTAGATTTGTAGAAAAGTATTATGAAACAAGACACATATGTGTTATTCAATACCTGTGCTCTAGTTTCTATTATTTGTCCTAATAAAAATGGGTAAACAATTTACGTAATGAATAATAAATACTCTTTTCTGATTTTTTATGAATTAAATAATTATATCAATATCTCACCACATTGCCAAGGAATATAACTACCACTACCAATCCAACGTTCAGAAAAGTTGTATTAAAGTATGTTCTTACTGCCTTCTCTCTAGAATGTGGTGGTGTACCATTTTGCATAAACCACATATTTTGGGTTTTTATCATTTTACAATAGAGAAAAACTAATACAACGTCAGTATAGAAACTTAAGAAGCGATAGAAAAGGGAAATTGTAAACATGATGACGGCCAACGTCTGAATACGGACACGGCACCTAAGGAAGAAGATGTATAACAAAGCATTTTGTGATGTTACATTATCAACTTTAAGTTGTTTTAATAAGAATAAACTACGAATTATGCTTATCTAGAGGTATTCAGTGCTTTACCGCACAAATATCAAACTAAGAATTATTATGCAGCTGACTTATAAAATGCGATTATCTCGAAAACGGTTGAATTTTGAGGTTACTAACAAGTATACCTTTTCTTTGTAAAAACAACGTATCTTTAATATTTTTTTAACACAAATAGAGCTATCTTAAAGAACAAAAAAGTTAAGGGCAAATTTATGTCACACATGTGGCATATGTGGCGCCCTCTATCAGTTAGATTAAAGTATGTACAAAATTATAATCTATCCTACTCAAAAGCATCCAATTGTAAATTTTTGTCCAAAAATATTTACAAACGTAAAAGTTATAGCGAAAAATAAAATTTTAAATTTCCACTTTAACACCCTGTATCTTTCTTAATATCAACATTTTATTAAAGCAAGTTGGCTTAAATCGTAATATATTAAAGTGTAGAATCTACGGTTTCTGTTTGTACAATTACTTAAAGACCACCCTGTATATATATATATATATATATATATATATATATATATATATATATATATATATATATATATATATATATATATTTATATGTATATATATATATATATATATATATATATATATATATATATATATATATATATATATATATATATATATATATACCGGGTGTTTCAAAAAGGTATGTCATAAATTAAATCACGCATTCCGGGGATAAAAATAAATTAATTGAATCAAACTTACCTTAGTACAAAAGTGTACACAAAAAAAGTTACAGCCCTTTGAAGTTACAAAATAAAAATTGTTTTGCATTATCTCCTAAACTACTTGACATTTTGTAATAAAAATGGACACGTTACTTTCTTGTTCTGAAAGCATTTTTCATACAAAAGAAACAACAAAATCTAAGCGTACAGAAAAATTTTAAGGGGGGTGTGCAGCACTAAATCACCGCAAACTTTTGAGTATGATGTTTGATGTTTTTTAAATACTAAAAGTTATTAAAAGGAAAATACCAGTATTGGTAAGTCAGTAACATATATAGAATACATCATTTATGTTTTTTTAAATAACAAACATATAAAATCGGAATTTGGTGTTTATTGAAAACTAAACTTTTGTTTAAACTAAATGCACGATCAAATACTTACCATGTCGGGATAGTATTATGAGGTTTTTTTCCTGGTTTTTCCCTCATAATTTACTATGGAATCACCAACAGGAGAATTTTACTGTCATCATGGCATGTATTTGTCTTTTTAAAGACGAATTACATGTTATGATCTTTTTATGACGGATATTCTCAAGTTAAAGTTGATTTCATGTAATGGAATGAACTATCTTATAAGTAAAGTCGTCCCAGGAACGCAACTCAACAATATTCGCAATATCATTTTAAAGTCGTCTACTTTAAAATGTATAAAGTATGTCTGAATTGTCAATATAGATGAGTCAGATAAAATTAAATTATTAGAAGAATTTTTCACTAAGTAACAAAAAACAAAATTTGTTTAATTTACTAATGTTTGTATTTTGAGAACGATTTCCGAAGTGGAAATTGAAACGTCAATAAACGTATTCTAACCTTTAATTGTGGCTTATTCCCATTTAAATAGTAATTAATTTAAAATGCCACAAGAAAATAGCTTCAGAACAATATTAAGAAAGTAACGTGTCAATTTTTCTTACCAAATGTCAAGTAGTTTAGGAGATAATGCAAAAAAACAATTTTTATTTTGTAACTTCAAAGGGCTGTAACTTTTTTGTGTACACTTTTGTACTAAGGTAAGTTGGATTCAATTAATTTATTTTTGTCCCCGGTATGCGTGATTTAATTTGACATACCTTTTTGAAACACCCTGTATATATATGCATTACTTTTACTAAAAATATGCAGCTATATTTTTTAAATATGCCCAAATATGCAAACTCATATTAATAATAAAACTTAAAAATAAATCAAAACGTTAAATATAAACATTTATAAATCAGGAAAGTAGAAACTCAAAGATTTCTATTGACGAAACCAAAATTCACATTTTTGCATAATCTGTGCCTTCTATAAATTGCAAGGCAAAACAGACGATGTTAAAAGATGTAAGACTGTATTTTCTTTTATAAACATTTATGTTTAATAGATATTTATTTTTCATATAAAAACAAATGAAATGACACACAAATACTGATATTATAATTTATTAAGAATTTAAAACATTTAAATTCAGTGAATGTATCAATTTCCAACTATCTATAGGATTCCAATAGTAAGTTTTGATGTGGTATTACTTTTTAAGTACTAATCTCTACCTGTGGTTTTTTCTTTCCTACATAATTATTGGAATAAAATCCAAACCCATTGGCCTTTTGGATGGGAAACTTATGTCGAACTTGTTAAATTGGTATTTGACTCCAGCTATTTTGTCTTCAATAATGGTTTTATCTGCAGGTTTTTGGGAATCCAATTTTATTTTATTTATTAATAAAACACCTCTTAGTGTACGTTCACACCGACTGCTATGGCGTGATCAGCGATGCGATGCTTTGCTATGCGATGATATTGTATCACTTGTATCTTAAGAGACTTGTTTAAATAGCACGCGGTTTAGTGCGATGCGATGCGATGCTAGTGCGACTAGTATGCGCTTCGGTTTGGTTTTTAAGAATGTTTGATTCCATCGCCCGTAGTCGCATGTCTATCGGGCGATATGGATATGAAAAAATTAATAAACAATGTTAAGGCGCGTACAGACTAGCACACGCATGCGGTGAGAAGCCACGCATACGCGTGTGTACTCAAACCAATCGCGCTCAGAGCATTCGTTAAAATTAGAAATCATCGCATATGTTTGCGTGCTCAAGGCGCTCCATCCATTCGTGAAAAAATGTCTGAGGACCTGCTTATGGTTAGTGCCGCGTTTGTGGTTATTAGTTCATTAAAAAAGAAAAAATAAAGGAAAAATAGGCGATGGTGGACGACGCATTTATTTAAAAGAAGAACCCTACAAGTGAAGCCCGATTTACTAGAAGATTTGGCGTTAGAACCTAATACTGGACAATTTCAAAATTTTACACGTATGTCAGTAGAAGACTTTGAACGCCTTTTAAATGATATAGGCCCCGTAATAAAGAAAAACAACACAGTCTTAAGAAAAGCTATACCTGTTAAGGAACGTTTACTAATAACATTAAGATTTCTGGCCACAGGGGATTTAATGATGTACCACATTTGTATATTTATACACGAATTTTTATTTTTAACTAGCATCTGAAAAACTTTGGTAGCCCATTTTTGTTTACAGCATTAAAAGTTAGACGAAAAATTAGCACAAGTTCGTTAAAATCGCAATGCTTTATCTTCCATAACAACCGAAATAACCTATAAAAGTGTCCGAATTGGGACACCCTGTACTTACTGTAAAAATACGATACCTTTGCCTGTACCCACGGATCTCTTGCAGTTGCTCCTTTGAGCCATAAAAAACCCAAGTAAGCTACTCATTTTCTTCTTCACAACTGCTGAATCTATATTAAGATTTCTTGAAATCGACTCCCATGCATCTTCTTTTTTTGTTTTTGAATAATAAAACTTATTTTTTGGATTCCATAATATAGAGTTTTCTTCATACAAATCCATTAATTGCAAACATTGTTCATTTGACCACTCCATTTTACACATAAATCAATAAAATGAATAAAACTCAATAAATCCGAACTTGTCTTGCAAATGCAATAAATCTCCACGCTATCCGTCTAAACTGAGCGCGAACGCACACGTATGTTTCTTTGATGTGTGCGAAAAAACCGACACCACTCTGGCTCGCAGCATGTGTGCTCAAGTCATTCGCGAGAAGCAACGCATGCGGCGAGAGGTTACGAAAGCGCCGTCCACATTTGCACACGTATGTGTATTCGTGGCTGCTCACCGCATGCGTTTGTAGGTCTGTACGCGCCTTTAGAATTCGTTTGGCTCTATGAGATTAACGATCAAAAGATTATCACAATAGGGACAAGGTGAATAAATTATGGGTTGAGGTTGCAGAGGAGTTACAAGTGTTTGTGATTATTCTTGTGTATTTTTTATACGTATTATAACAGTTGCACCATTGAGTGACGATATTGGATAGACACCCCACTTTTTATATTTTTCAATGAAATCTAATTAGTTCTAAGTAAGTTTCTAACCCTAAAGTGTGATCGTGTGCGAACGAGATTTATGAAAATATTCGATGTACTATTTTAATCTTCTAATTTACCTTAAAGTTATTGTAAGCCGTTCTTTAACGTCTAATGGTTTCCTTCAGTTTGTGTGCATTTTCTCTACTTCTTCTTCATGTACCATGTCCTTTCAGAACGTTGGTGACCATCATAGCTATCTTAATTTTATTCACTGCTACCCTAAATAGCATGCTTGTATCAACACCATACCAATCTCGCAAGTTCTTCAACCATGAGGTTCTTCTTTGTCCTGGACTGCGTTTGCCTGCTATTTTTCCTTGCAAGATATTTTGTAGCAACCTATATTAGGGACCTCTCTTTACATATCCGAAATACTCCAGTTTTCTCTGCTTGATGCCTTTTATGATCTCAGTAGTTTTGCTGAGACGTTCTAGTATTGTGGAGTATCGGATCTTCTCCACCCAGGAAACTTTTAAAATTCTTCTATAGCACCACATTTCGAAAGCCTCAAGGCGATTTAGATCGATTTTGTTCACAGTCCAGAACTCGACACCATAAAGTAAGACCGAGAACACGTAGCAGCGAAGTAGGCGGATCCTCAATGCCAATTTTAGATCTCTGTTACATAACACCTTGGACATCCTTTAAAAGCCGCACTAGCCTGCTCTATCCTAGATTCAATTTCGTCGTGACTTTCTGCGTTACAATTTAGTTGCTGTCCAAGATAAACGATTTTATCAACTTTGGTCAAGTTTGGTATTATTTACATATATAGACGGTTTTATATGCTGTTGTTTACTTATTACTAGTATTTTGGTTTTCCGTATGTTCAGATTCAGACCTGCCTTCCTACAACTCTCAACGACACTATCAAGTAGTCTTTGCAGATCTTCTTGACTAGAAGCTAGGAGGACTGTATCGTCATTATTGATGACTTCACCGTAAAAGTATTCTTTCTTGTTTTTCAGAAAGTGCTTTTCTGAAAATTCTTTCGGAGTAAACGTTGAAAAGCAGGGGTGACAAGAGGCATCCCTGCCGTACTCCTCTTTTAATATTAAGAGACTGTGATTCCACGCCATCTACTAAAACTGATGTTGTTTGATTCCAATATAAATTTGCAATTATTCGAACATCTCTGCCGTCCAAGCCAATGTCTTTTAGAGTCGATCAATATAGAGTGCTTAACATGATCAAATGCCTTTTGGAAGTCAATAAAACAACAGTATATGTCTATAGATATATCTTGACATCTTTGAGCAAGTAAGTTCATTTCAAACAGTTTCTCTACGTAAAGAGTTATACCTCTCTCAATGTAGTCGAATGTTTCTAAAGACATCCGAAAATATTCTCGAAATTTATCAGGATGCATAATTAGTTTAGCAAATAAATAATGAAACTCTCCAATTGTCGCCATTTCTCTATTAATTTTATAAATTTTCCGCCGAACAATGAATTTTCCGCCAATACATATTTCAGTTTTCTTTCCATCGTCACGTCCGACACAGAAAAGACTACGGTGGAGACTAGCTCACAAGCATATCATTGTATTGAAATACCCTCAGATAATAGCTCGCTATGTAACGCAAAGCATCCCATCGCTGATCGCGCCATACGGTCTGTGTGAACGTACACTAAAGAGATGTCTGATTAGAAAGATCAATGAGCAGTTCTGTTCCGTCCTAAATTAATACTAATCTTAAAATCGTAAAACAATAGTTACGTTCAATAATGTTTCTACAAGGTCTTTCTTACTTACAGTAGTTAAGTATTTACACAAACACTCGTGTTTACTAATCCACGCTATACTCTGGTTTTGAATAATTAGTACACTAACTCGAAAAGCTTCACCCTCTTCAGTCTTCTTACTAACTCTGTATTATCCAGGAGTTGGAGAGCCCCGATATTCACATGTTGATGCAATCTTTGCTCATGATTGTTGGCGCCATTCCTTATTATCTCTTCAATAGTCTCCATCTTCAAGTCTCGGTAAATGTACCTGTTTTTAACGTACCAAGGAGAATCAACGCTGCTCCTTAACAGTTTGTTCTGAAAGTGTTGTATCTTCAAAATATTGTTCTTGCTGGCACAGCTTCAGAGCTGTGCACCATATGACCATACCCGTTTGAGTATTAGTTTATAGATCAAAAGTTTATCTATCAAGAGATTTGAGTTTCTTTCAAGCAACCAGTACAATTTTTTGTATTTCAGTTAAAGTTTCTCTCGTTTTATCTTTATATGGACCTTCCAACAAAGTCTCGCATCCTGATGCATACCCAGGTACTTCGCAGTATCTGCAACAGGGATCTGGGTGTCATTTATTTCAATTGGCACGTATTGCTTTTTCTTATTAGTGAAGTTCCCATGCACTGATTTGGTCTCATTTAATTTTATGCTCCATTTTTGGGTCGTATCATCGATGTTGTTCACTGAAGATTGTAGATTTCTTGTAGTTTCTTCATGAGTATTTTTTACTGTCAAAACAGCTTCGTTGTCCGCAAATAATACGATTATTACATTATTGAGTTCAGGGATATCGCTTTCAGTTAAGTACTACTCTATTAATTGTGAATACTGCTTCGGTAGTGCTCTATCAATTTTATGGATCAGGCCTTCATGCCATACATTATCGAAGGCTTGGGCCACATCCAACAAGATAGCTGTATAAAGTACAGGTAATAATAAAATAGGCCTATAGGATGAACCCTCATTTGGCGGCTTTCCTGGTTTTTCAATCATTATTACTTCTGCCACTTTATACATTTTGGGTGATGGCTTTCTTTGGTAATTATTTTAATATTTAGCCTATAATTAGATCGAACTCTGGATCTTTTCTGGAATCGATTTTCTCTTTCATCTCTTTCGCAATTTCTTTTGTATTAGTAGGTTTAATTTCCAAGAGATCTGGTTCAGAACTATTCACGTTGACCAAGTAATTTCCTTTGATTGGTTGAAACGTGTTTTCGAGATGCTGTGCAAAGCTGCTGGCTTTTTTAGCATCCATTAGTCTATTTGATTGGTGGGTTATGTAGTATAGGTCTTTTGAGAAGTTTGGTGGCCTTTCAGAGAGAATATTCACTACTTTTTTCAGCTGTTGACTCGCTAAGGTATGTCCCAATCGATTCATTCTTAATGCGTTGTATTTCTCGATTGAGATGTTGTGACGCATTGTTTAAACTTGTCTTGTCCTTAGGAGATCTAGTTCGTTGCCATTTAAGACGCAATTTTTTTTAGAAATCAGATTTCTGATTTCTTTCGGATAATTTTTTTCATTTTGTCCTAGAAGGGATGATTGGAATACTGTTCCAAGCTGCTGGCTGAATCTATTTGGTAAGCAATTAAACTTCTGCATCTAACTGGTTTTTAGTTTTCAAAGAAACCGAAAGATTAACGCAGTGTTCCAGTTCATTTCTGAAGATCTGCCAATCTGTCCTTGCATCTACCAGTACCAGTCTAGGGGATTCTGTTTCCGTATTATTTCGTCACTAAGTGTGAGGAGAATGGGGGAATGATCCGAATTCATATCCTAGGCCTCTTAAACGCTCAAGAAATTAGAGGAGGCAATATTCTTAATAATGAAACAGTCAATCAGGTCAGGGATTTTATTCTGATCCTTTGGCCAATATGTTGCCTTCCCAGTCGATACTACTTCACAGTTCAATTATCTGCAGGCTTTTGCTAGCTCTCTTCCTTTAGTGGTGGTTAATCTTGATTGCTATTTACTATGTTTCGCATTGTAATCACCTTCGAAGATGAGTCTACTTCAAGTGAGTTCAAAAATGTTGTATACAAATCTGACTGTATTTTATGTTTTGGCGGGTAATATATAGCTGAGACTACTAGGTTATAGGTCTTAGATTTGATTTTCATAGCCGAGACTTGTAGTTCTTCTATTTTCCATCATATCTCCTAATGTTGTTGTATGCTCTGTTTTATAATTATTGCGCTTCTTCCTTTAGCTGAATTTTTTGGGTCGATACTATGGTATACCTGATATCATTTAAACCTTTGGTGTATGAGCCTTTAGTGAAGTGGGCTTCTGCGATAAAACATATATCAAGAACAGTTTGTAATTCTTGTTGGTGTTTCAGAAGGCCATTGGCATTCCATTCTAAAATTCTTAGATATCTAGCCATTTTTGATTTTAGATTTTGATGTTTTGTAATTCTGATTATTTTTTTCAGTGTTATTTGCAGTAGTTCGTTCTGCAGTTACCTGACTGTATTATCTTCTGCTCTGATCATTAGTTTGGATTTGCTCCAGGTTTTTGACTCCTTAGGTTCTTTTTGCGATTGTTCAGGCAGCATAGGTTTTCTCATTTCCTTGTTTTTAATTTGTTGAATTTCCTTGGCGACTATGCATCCACGATAATTATCTGGATGATGGAGGTTGCTTCGCATTACGTATGCCCAAGGCTTGGCATTTTTTACATTGAGAGATTAATTTTTGGTTGTAATCTAAATGAGAACTGGGACATGAGCAAAGAAATTAGAATACGGATAGAGAAGGCCAGAGCTGCATTCTTTAAGATGAAGAAACTGTTATGTGGAAACAATATTACTTTAAGTCTGAAAATTAGATTAGTGAGATGTTATGTGTTCTCTACTCTTTTGTATGGCGTCGAAGGTTGGACTTTGACGGATACACTTCTCAAGAAACTGGAAGCCTTGGAAATCTGGGTGTATTGGAGAATCCTACGAATAAGTTGGGTGGATAGAGTTCGTAACGAAGTTGTTTTGCATCGGATGGGAAAAGTTACGGAATTCGTCAAAACATTTAAAAATCGCAAACTTGAATATTTTGGCCATGTTATGCGCCACCCAGAGAGATATAATATACTCCATTTATTAATACAAGGCAAGGTAGACGGAAGAAGAGGGCCAGGTCGAAGAAGAACGTCATGGCTTAAAAACCTGAGAGATTGGTTTAACAGATCCTCTGCATCGCTTTTCCGAGCTGCCGTCAACAAAATTACTATAGCCAATTTGATAGCCAACGCTCGATAATCGAGCTCGGCACATGAAGAAGAAGGGATTAATGTATTATTTTTCATCGGGACAATTTCCACTCTCATTCTATAATATCTGTAATGCCAAATATTTTATTGACGACTTCGTCTTGTTTAAACGTCAGTATGAACATGTTTAATGCTTGTTCGGTTTTGTATTTTAGCTTGGGGGTAACTGCTAGAAATTTGTAGCCTCTGTTCCTTAAACCTTGTTCTATTTTCTTACTGGAGCGAGAATGATGCCATTAATTTCATAGGGTGATTCTGCTTATTCTTATATCTATGCCATGAGTAGTTTCTCTCTTTCAATAAGGCAGCTATGATTCTGTAACCATCGCTATGTTTTGCATTGATTTTAATATTCTCATTTACTTCACTTTGTAAATCAAAAAGTAACGTATCTCAGTGGATTCCATGGTGGCTTAACAAGCGGGAAAAATTGTGCTTGCGTGTTTACGTCTAGGACACACAAAGTGAACGCACTCTTACCTTTTTACAAAAAATAACTTACCCATATGTGATCAGTGTAACGTTCGATTAACAGTCGGACACTTTTTAATCCATAATGGAAAATGTCGTCTCCGGTGTAATTAATAAACGTATGAAAATGTGTTTCCATGTTTATTAATTTGTCCAACTATTGCGCAATATGGTGTAATATTGCGTAGTTGGCCGGTACGATCTTATTGTCGCATTATCTTGAAGAGACAATGCCATTATGGTTTTATTAGAGGTGGAAATAAAACACAACACAACACACAAATAAATTTTGTGGAAGTTTTGAAAACAAAGTTTTCAGTGTTTTATTGTTACATAAAACACATTCTTTCTAAGAAGAAAAAAACTCAGCTTCAGAGTCTTAGAAAGATTCAAAGTGCTCTAGGGAGCTACCCTACACGGGTAAAGCCATGTACTGTACACTACTGACTTGAGATCCGAAAAATGTCCCATATTTAAAAATAAATTAACTTTTATATGAAACCTTTTCATTTCTCAACCAATTAAATTTAATTATATGTTCCAGAAGGAAGGGCGATGAACATCGAAGTGCGTGATTAGGTGGCACTTGATGACAAAAATATGATCAAGAAAGACGTCGTTACAATATCTCGAATTCTAGCAGAAGCTCTAGGTCAAAAGTATTCCTATGATGATATAGTTAAATTTCTAAGATCTATAGACATTTTCTATAATCTGTAGTTATATACTTTTGTTATTTATATTTTGTTCCGTCGCTAATAACCTTTTGGTGGATGCGACTTTTTTTCTAATAAAAAAATAAAGGCCATTGCTTTCTTAATTAAATTTAGGTATTGGCCATCCCACTTTCGAAGTTCGGTAGGTGCGATAGTAAACTGCGCACAAATAGGAGAGGGTGGTTTTAGTTGGTAGGCAGGATAACAGGAAGGCATCTGTTTGCAGGACCTCCTTTTTCTAAGGGGAAATAGGCTCGAATGTACTCCTCTAACCTGAATCCAACACACGTCAGCCATCCCTAGAGATGAGTTAACCTGATACGGTTTCTTTTAGAAATTTCAGCCCCCAGAAAAAAAAAAAGAAAAAGTCGCATACGTTCACTTTTGTAGTAACAGTGTGTGGAGAGAATTTTCATTTTGTGGCTGAATCGCGGTCATTTTGGTGGATAATGACGCTGCACCTACTTTGATTCAGACGAATTTACATAGTGAAAAGCATCTAATGATTTTATTTTATAATTAGAATCTTGGGTTAATACACCATTTATGGATATCGTAGATGATTTAGGTTTTAGTAGCTAACAAAATATTAAGCAATGTACCTGTCGTACATGTTTATTATTAAAACAAATATCAAATTAAAAGTGCCCAGTTGGTTATTTATTATATAAATATCGGTAATTTTAATGAAAGATTTATTTATTCATTTTTTAATTATATATAGAAATCGGTAAATATGTACTATGCAATTTGGCATATTTGCCAAGATTTGGTCGTAAGAAAATTCACATATTCACATAAGATTCGTAAGTTAAAAAAATTAAATTAAGAAACAATTAATATTATAAGAATTGCTTAGACAGTCTAAATAGCACATGCTTCACCCACGTATGTTTACCTTTTGTACAATAGCTGTTATAATTTAGGTTTAGAAATATTTCAAATAATTTATTAAATATAAAAACCCGTCCAAATTTTTGACGATAGATTGAAATTTGCCAGATTGTTAGTAATAAAATAATGAAACACCAACAATGGTAGTTTGGAACTAAATATAAAAGGACAATCAACTTAGACGGTTGAAGAAAATGATCAAAATTATACAATATATAGATATATATATATATATATATAGATTTATATATATATATATATATATATATATATATATATATATATATATATAATATATATATATATATATATATATATATATATATATATATATATATATATATATATATATATATATATATATATATATGTATAAGGAGCAACCACTGTCAAACTCAATAAGCAGTGATAAAACAATGAAAAGCTTTGGAAACCTTTCAGACTGTTACTATTGAAGGTCTTACTCAGATAAGAGGAGAAAAGAAACAAAGCAAGATGTTACTATTCCATATATTAGCGGAAACGTTTCGTTTTGTACTTACACAACAGCATCAGTTCAACTCTGCAAGAGTAATACTCTTTTAGAAGGATTAGCGAAGCTCTGTAAATTAAAAGAGAAGGCCAATAAGTGACCTCTCATGTTGATAGAAAGGAGATTAATACACATTTTACATTAGTATTCATCCAGTTTTGGACATAGGTCTCTCTTTCCTGTTTTCCAGCATAGCCCCTTTCCTGTGTTATGCTTGTCCATCATGTTCCTATATATTCTTTGATGTAATCTGCTCATCTTTTTTGCTGTTTTACTTTTCACGTTTATATTTCATGATCTGAATTCTTTGTCTGTTCTATCTACCACCTTTCTGTCTACTGCTGTGGTTCGAAAATATTTCCATTTAAGTACAGTTATTATTTTACTGTGTATATATTATAGCATCTTTTACTATAGTTCTGTTTTTTATCCGATCATTGCTCTTTTTGTCTTTTAGTTTTTTGTGACAATATAGAGTCGCTAGCAACAGAGAGTACAAAATGGGGTTACAACCAGAATGGGGAGGAGAAGATACTTGGCAAAAAATCAGGAAATGCATCAACCAAGCAGCGAAAGAAGCAATTGGAAATCGGAAAATTAACACGAGGGCGATAAACCACACCAAACCGTGGTTTTGTCAAGAGGTAAAAGAACTCTCTGAATTAAAACGCAAATGCTACCTGAGATATAAAAGCACACCATCGGAAGAAGCTCTCGCAGAATATGTCCAAGTAAGAAACGGAGTAAACACAAGAATAAAAGCAATCAAAAGAGAACATTGGGCTAAATTCACCAGAGACATGGACTACGACCTACATGGTGTTCAAAAGAAAGTATGGAAAATGCTTCGGAATAGGAAAAAACCAGGTAACGAGTTCGTGCAGACCAAGGGAGTACCTATAGAGACATGGCAACAACATTTTAAGGAGCTATATAATGCTGAAGAAACGCTGAATATAAACGAATATGAAACAGATATAAGTGTGCTAATCAATGACGAAGAGGTGGAAGCAAAGATCAAGAAGCTAAAAAACAGAAAATCACCTGGAACAGATGGTATACCCAATGAACTCTTAAAATATGGAGGCCCTGAACTTGCAAGTAAACTGTCACAACTATTTAACAACATCTTAAATGACACAGAAACACCAGAGGAATGGCATAAGAGCATCACAATCCCCATATTTAAAAAAGAACAAAAAACTTGCCACAAAATTACAGAGGAATAACCCTCTTAAATGCAACGATGAAACTTTTCACGAGTATTCTTAAGGACAAATTAGAAAGACAAATCACTAATCCTAAAGAACAACAAGGTTTTACAAGAGGGCGGTCTATAACAGATGCAGTATTCATAATAAAACAAATAAAAGAAAAAGCTATAGAGTTCGGCATGCCAGCGTATATTTGCTTCATTGATCTAACGAAGGCATTTGACAGGATTGGCCTGGGAGACGTTCTAAATATATTAATAGAAAATAAAACACCGACCAACATAACAAAGATAGTCCTTAACCTAAATAACAACAATGTAATCAAAGTTAGAGCAGGAGACCAATTCACTGACAATATTCCAACACCGGGAGGAATTAGACAAGGCGACAGTTTAACTTCTTGTTTAACCTACTCATGGCCAAAATTATAAACAAAGTAACATCTTTTAATCTCGGATACAGAATGGGCAAAAAAAGAATTGGTATGGTGTGTTACGCAGATAATGTAGCAATTATTGCCGAATCAGAAGATGATCTTCAGAGACAGCTCTTTCAGTTCTTTCAAATAAGCCGCCAACTAAATACGACCATTTCTACCAACAAAACTAAATGTATGACAATAGCAAAAGATCCGCTCAGATGTAAGTTAGTGGTTGAGAACAACCCCATAGAACAGGTGATGCAATTCAGATATCTGGGCATAGATATATCAAGCACACACGACCCAGTAAAGGACCTAAGGAGTCAGATCAACAAAGCATCTCCATTGTCGGGATGTCTGCGGGAGATAGTCTGGTTAAATCCGTATATGCGCACAGATAGTAAAATTAAAATCTACAAGACTTGCATACGACCGATCATAAAATATGGCATAGAAGTGCGCGAAGATACCAAAAAAACGAAACAGATGCTAAGGGTAAATAAAAACCCTAAGAACAATAGTGGGCAAAACAAGAAGAGACAGGGTGAGAAATACAAACGTCAGAGAGCAGTGCAAAATTCAAGATATTGTAAGATGGGGAAGGCAGCGTAAGAGGATGTGGTACAATCATGTAAGACGAATAGATGAGAATAGACTCCCAAAAATTGCCCTAGAATAGAACCCGCCCGATTCAAGACCTCCCGGAAGACCAACTAAAAGATGGAGGTATAGTTGGAAATCTACCTCCCAAGAAATTAACCAGAGGCAGCTTCAGAATTAAACAGATCGAAAGATCTCCAAAAAGTAGAAGAAGAAGAAGTTTTTTGTGGAGATTCTTTCCATAACTGTTGATGTTTTAGCTATTTTTTTCATGTTCTCTTTCTTCAGCGTGCATGTTTGTACTCAGAATGTTAGAACTGGTAGACTACATTGGTCAACTATTTTAGTCTGGAGATTCTGTGTGGATATTTTTAGTGTTTTAATATGTAGCATCCTGTTTTAGCACTTGAACGAGTAAGACATGTGCCAAGTACAATTAAAATCCAGTTTGTCTTATCGGTAGTAATTAGTGTATTTAATTATGATAACAAGTTTTGTAGGTATTGCTTTAATTAAATTATTAAATCACTAGCGGTCCAACTCGACATCGAGTTTTTTAAATGGAATTTTTATTTTGCGAGAAAAATATACAATATATACAATGACCGGAAGTAAAAATATTTTTATCAATAAACTATAAATGATAATTTCGTGAACTTACATTTTTGAACTCTACGTTGAATTCTTTATTGATTTGACTAATAAAAACGAAACCGAAAGTCGACCTCAAAACCGGAATGCAATTTTTAGTTCATCAAATGTCGACATGGATATCATTTAGCAGTTAATTTTGCATGCTGATCATGAATCCGGTGTCAGATTTGCTCTATCTTGACGTTTTATGCGCGTTTCGGGTCACTTCCGGTGTCGGATCGCAACCTACATATTTAGATTCGTCTCGACGAGACCTTTCGATCCATATATACATTGTGGGGTCTAAAACTTAAAGTAAATTTTAACTTCCGGTCATCTCAAAACCGGAAGTGAATTTTTGTACCAAAAGTATATCTTGACAATCTCATACGTAATAGTAATAATATTCAGAAAAAAATATTTTAATTATCTAATATTGAGTAAAGTGGTGGACAAGAAAAGGGCTTAGCGTTTTAGTATATAAGATTATAAACTATATTTATTTATATACAGTGATTACCAGAGACTGGTTTCACCAGTCTGCTGGCTCTTGCTGGCCATCCAACTTAATGGATTTAAATAAAATTCTGATCGCAAAACCATTTAAAGAAGATATATAACACGAGGTTATTGTCTGTGACTACATAAACAGCACAAACATAATCAATACTTCTACAGCTTTGCCTTAATCATGGCCATTTAAAGGGCTACAAACAACATTCCAGCAACTACACCCCTCTCATACGTAACCGCTTCAAAATCTACACCGAAACCATCTTTTCCAAAAAAAGAAACAGAACAGGCAATAGTTCTCCACGCAGAAGAAAACCCTAAACTTCTAGACTACGTTAAAGCCATTGGGTAGCATATTATCGGAACAAAAAATATTTCCTTTTATCTCCAGAATCTCCAGAATCTCTAACAGTTGCAACTGCATATATCTAGTGAACTCAAATCTTGTAGATCAACTGAAATCCCACCCAACTGTCCATTCAATATGTCTTCTATGAACAGGAAAGAAATCAGTTATTCGCCGACTACGAATAGGGCCTACACATCTCACACTTGGATACCGTATGGCATTAGAACACCCTCCAGTATGCCACTACTGCGATACTCTCGTTTCCATCAAACATGTGATAATGGACTGCTGCCAATATGATTATTCTAAAGTAAGCACCACTTAAAACGGAATCTAAAAGACATTCTTAGTGTTCCAAACCGTTTTGACAGTTTCTAAAATTTCTAAAAGAAACATGTTTATTATGTCCACCGCTAAATGATTTCCACCAGAGTTAATTCTAGTGGGAGTACCATCATTTATTACAACAAGGTCTAGATGATCTATTGCGTCTGCTAAAATTTTTACATGTCGATCATCAGGTATAGGTCCCCAACTATCATGGTGGGCGTTAAAGTCTCCGCAAAAAAGAGTATGGGCCTTGAACTGCTGAAATAATTCTATCCAATCGGTAAATTTGACAACCACGTCAGGTGGTCGGTAAATAGATACTATCGTTGATTGAATAACCCAAATGGGTTATTGGGTTATTCAATCAACGATACTATTGACAAGTTTATAGTAGATAAAGTAATTGCGCAAACTTCTAACTCTTTGTTTGACGATTGAATAGTATTAACCTCTTTAAACACTAACCCTTCAGCTATAAAAATGCCTACCCCGCCATAACCATCATTTCTACATTTTTTTACTAAATTGAACCCTCTCAAAAAAAAGTTTTCGTCAGGCTTAAGCCATAATTCTGATAAAACAATAATGTCAATTTTTGTACTGTGAACAAAATTAATTAAACTTGCCTTATTTCCTTTTAATGATCTAGTGTTCCATTACAAAAAACCATAGTTTTTCTTTTGTAATTTTATGGTTAGGAATCGGGAAGGTTAATATTATTCGGATTCAGACCCACTAATATTAAAGTCCATTCCATCAGTGGGATTATCGGAATCAAACATATTATTAACAAATTCTCTTATATCTGAATCTGCAAAAGTAACTGAATTAGACGGAAAATTTTTTTGAAGTTTTTTAACGAATGTAGATAGTATAAGTACGGACTTTTCTTTCATCATCATCATCATAAGTGGCTCGACAATCCGTTGTGGATCTTGGCCTGCTCACAAAGAAGTCGCCACTCCTGTCGATTTCTGGCAACTTCCCTCCGTCTTCTAACCCTTAGAATCTGTAGGCCTTCTTCCAACATCATCAATCCATCTCATTCGTGGTCGTCCTCTGCTTCTTGTGCCCTCTGGTTTTGAAAACGGACTTTTCTTTATAGTTCATATATTCATCTCTATAAGGATTAGGAAGAACAGTATTAGCATCTAATGTTAATTGAGAAGTTTTTTTTATTGGTGAACTTTCTGTAGTGGGGGATAGAGGGGAAGGTTTTCGTTTTTTTTTTAAGTAGGCATAATTGTTTTGATAGAGGGTTTCCTTAAGACTGCTGAAGAAGGTTGAGAGGATTTTTGCTTATCAGGTAATGGTGGAAAGTTATTAATATTATTTAATATTGAGAACTTGTTATTTTTGCATAAGAAGGATTTATATACTTATTTTCAGCTTCTTTAAAGGAAATATTTTCCTGGGCTATAATATGTTTTATTTGTTTTTGTTTTGTGAAGACAGGGCATTTTCGCGAGATTGAAGTGTATTCATTGTTTTTACAGTAAATGCAAACATTTTCTGATTTTTTTTTTTTTTTTTTGGCTTAGACTTATCGTCATACAGCCAGACACAAAAGGACTAAGACAGTCATCATTATAATTTTTACCTAAATGCCCTATCAAAATAAAAGATTATTACATCGATATTAGGAGAACAGGGACACACTCTTCTCGCCTAGGGACCTATCAAGGCATTTATTTATATAAGACACAACAACACTAGGTCACGGGGAGGAGGAAGTTATACAAATGGTTTAAGACAAAGGTAACAAGATTAACTAAATAATTTTTAGAGAATTATAATGATAATTTGCTGTCTTTTAAAAATTTAATTAAGGAGTTGTAAATATCTACAGAGCCAAGTGATAATAAATATAGTATATTCCAAGGAGCTGCTATTTTATATTTTAATAAATCATTTATAAGTTTGGATGAGAAGACTCTGTTTTTAGAAGAACCAAAAAATATATGATCTAAATCACTTTCCTCTCCACAATGCTCACATTTGTCATCATCCAAAACCTTTATTTTAGATAAGTGCTTTGGATAACATGCGTGTCCGAAACGTATTCTAATAATGGAGGTTATGTGCCTCCTGGAAGCTCTAAAAGACTTGTACCAAGGAAATTTGGGAATATCTGGCTGAATTATAGAGTATCTATTTTGGTTCACAAAAGAGTATTCCTTCCACTGGTAGCTCCACTCTCGAAGTAATGTTAACTTGCAAGAAACAATACTGTCAGAAAGCGTTACTTTATGTAGAATACCAGTATCGGTTAAAATGCTTTCTTTGGCTAATAAGTCGACATATTCATTATGTTCAAATCCTGCATGTGCTTTAATCCAGAGAAAATGTACATTGATTCCTTTAGTTAAAAGAGTTTGAATAATATGTTTAATTCTATAAATGTATGGGCAGTCTTGTAAGTTAGGTGGTCCATATTTACCAATGGATTTTAACACTGCTAAGGAGTCCGACAAAATTAGAATATGGGCAAACTCAACTTCAGCTACATATAATAAAGCTTCATATATTGCAATAGCCTCTGCTGTATAAATCGAAGTTTCCGGGTTCAGTTTGAATTTCTTTTCTATATGTTCCGATGGTATAAAAAAAGCGCATCCGGTTCCATCTGGAGATTTAGACGCATCTGTATATAGAGCTATTGCCTCTTTGTATTTGCTTGTTATAGATAGAACAATATTTTTATTTAAATATATATTTTCACTATAATTTGGTACAATAATATCTGTATGTAAAAAAAAGAAGAGTAATTTTTGAATATGTAGTTCGTTCTATCTATATTTTTTAAAAGTGCTATATTTTGATTATACGCTTCGCAAAGTAAGGGAGATTTCTTTTTTTGCCAATATTTATTTGTCAGGTCATGGCAATTCAAAGTGACTATCTTTTCGTATAGAGATGAGTTCAGTATGTATACTTTCATTAAATATTTTTTGGACAAAAACCTTCGTCTTATATTTAAAGGAGGTTCTAAGGCTTCCAAATATAAAGCTTGTACTGGAGTGGATCTCATGGCTCCTAAACATATTCGTAAGGCTGAGTTCTGTAAAACGTTGATTTTATTTAGTAGTACATTACTTGCTGATCCATACAAAACACTTCCGTAATCCAAAATAGATCGTATGTAAGCTTTGTAAAATAATAAACTTACTTCAACATCCGATCCCCACCAAGTTTTATTAATTGATTTAAGAAAGTTTAATCCCTTATTGCATCTGTTCAACATGTCATCAATATGTAACTTCCAGGTCAATTTCTGGTCGAGTATCATTCCCAGATATTTAATTGTGTTTTTAAGGGAAAATTGGTGCCCACCTAAATTGATTGTACTAGCATTAGGAAAGTTATGTCTCGTAAATAAACAAACTTGTGATTTACTGCAGGATAATTCGAAACCATTTTCTATAAACCATTTTTTATGGAATCCGTACACTTCATTCAGGTTTTCAATAGATTGCTGATATTTTTTGTGTTCTGTATACAAACAGAAATCGTCAGCATATTGTACAATATTAAATGCAATATTAGTAATAGTGATGTTGTGTAGATCTGCTGTGTAAATGTTAAACAAAATAGGACTCAAAACGGAGCCCTGAGGTAATCCTTTGTTATTAAGTCTAGGTCCTATAAGAGTATGATTGTCTTTTAAATAAATTATCCTATTTGTGTACAAGTTCACAACGTTAGAAGCAAACTGCGCTGGAATATGAAAAAATTTAATCATTTTTTCTTGGAGAATTGTAAGAGATACCGAGTCGTAAGCACCTTCGATGTCTAAAAATAAAGCAGGTACATAACTGTTCCTGGAAAAACTATTCTGAATGTCTACAACAAGTGTTGTTAAGGAATCTAAGGTTCCATAACCTTTCTTAAAGCCATGTTGGTTAGCGGGTAAGAGACTTTGATCCCTTAGCCACCAATCTAACCTAATTTTAATCATCCGTTCAAGAGTCTTCAATATACATGATAATAATGATATAGGTCGGTAAGCTTCAGCTAATTTAGGGTTTTTTCCCGGTTTGGGACTAGGGACAACTATAATACGCTTAAAATCGATTATGCCTTTACCCTCAAAAATTATCTGGTTAAATATATTTAAAAGTAATTCTTTTGCGATATCTGGCAAATTTTGTATCATAGGATATTTGACTGCATCATATCCTGGTGAGGTACTAACGCGATTATCAAGGGCAAACTCTAATTCAGCTCTTGAAAAAGATGTTAAGAGAAAATGATTCTGATCAGATGAGAGAGTTTCAGGTGGTATTACATCTATCTGATTATTTACGTAAGGTGGAGCTATTTTATCAAAAAAGTCGTCTACCCATGTGTTACTTAGAGGCAGTGGAAAGTTAACTTTTTTCCTGTTCATTTTCCTTGCTTGGTTCCAAATAAGACTAGATGGAGTTTGTTTATTTAATTTTGAACACCATTCAACCCAACTTTGTTTGGCCTTTAATTTCAGGAATTTTTTGACACGAGCATTCACTTCTTTGCATTTACAAAAATTTTCAAGAGAAGGATTTTTTTTGTAGTTTACTAATGCTTTCTTTCTTTCCGCAACGGATTCATCACATTCCGAATCCCACCACGGAGCGGGAGTACGTTTACATTTAAATGATTTATATTGACAAATTGATTGTTTAGAAGCTTCATTAATACAGTCAATAAGAAAATTATATTTTTCTTGCGTGTCTGAGTAGGCGTGAGGGTTGTTAGTTAATAAGGTTTCAATAAACTGAGAGTATAATGACCAATTGGCTTTTTTAATGTTCCACTTACTGCTGGGATAAATGATATTCGCATCAGTTCCCAAGATATCGATTACAATCCTTATAACGAAGTGATTTGATCCCAAAGTATCAGTATCTACAGACCACGAAATTTTATCAAAGAGAGAAGGTGAGCTAAATGTGACATCAATCATGGAATCTGTGTTTCCTGGTCTCGTTTGGCAAGTTGGTTGTCCATTATTCATTACCACATAATCTAGATTCTGAATTGTCTCCACAATTTGATGGCCTGTTTTATCATTTTTAGATGAGCCCCACAGAGAATTATGTGCGTTCATATCTCCTCCAATGATACAAGGGTGTTTTAATTGAGAAAATAACTTATCCCAATCTTCGGTGTTAGTTTTAGCTTTCGGACACCTATATACAGAGAGTAAAGTTAAATGACTTTTGTTATAGTTGATTTTAATACCACAAGCAAGCAATTCTTTATTATAATTTTTTTTAATTTTTATGTTTTCAAAGGGAATACCAGTTTTAATTAAAATAGCAACTCCGGAATAGCCGTCATCCCGATCTTCGCGTATTACATTATAACCTCTATAACTATAAACAACATCCCGTTTAAACCAAGTTTCACTTATTAAAGCTATATCAATATCTTCGGTTATTAAAAAGTTGAGAAGGCTGTTTTTGTTAGCAACAGCTGATCGAGCATTCCATTGTATTATTTTGAGTTTAGCTTTGAAAGTAATTAGATTAGTTATTTTTTAAAAATATTATCTAAAACATTATTAATACCTTTGGCTAACATATTGATATCAAGTGATTTTGCCTGTTCTAAACAATTAATATTTTGAATAAAATCTGAGAAAAGAATTACTAAAGAATCTACTAATTTATTTTTATCATTGTCTACAGTTGAAAAACTTTCCTTGTTTAAGGGTGGTAAAGGTTGAGATGGTCCAAATCTGAAAGGGATGTGAGGAGATGTAGGATATTCGGAAGTTGGAGATGATACTTTTCTTTTTTTATTTTCTCTATAATCAGTGCTTGATTTACTACAACTTGGTTGACTAATATTTTTGCTTTTCTGTAAATTAGGCCTCAATAGGTTGGAATAAGCAGGTTTATTAACTTCAGATGTGTTAGTTAATTTTGGAAACTCTCTATCTGAATTTGACAATATTTCAAATCTGTTATTACAAATAAGACCAGAAAAAGAAGAATCGTTTAAATTTTTGGCCTCCAAATATGAAATTTTATGTTCAATCATGATATTTTTTATTTTTTTTTGATGTTCGAAAAAAGGACAGTTTTTAGAGATCGATATATGCTTATCACTTTTACAATGTATGCAATACATTTTTTTTTCATCACATGTATGTGTATCAGTTTTTATTTCTCCACATCGTATGCAGTATTCCTGTGTACCTTTACATTGTCTAGAAATGTGTCCAAATTTGAGGCATTTATAACATTGTGTAACTTTACCTAACAATTTTTCAACTTGAAAATATACATAATTAATTACAACATAGTTTGGTAAACAATTGCCTTCAAATGTAATTATAACATTACGTCTAGGTACATATTCTGTATTTCCATCTTTTTCTATTTTCCTGTGCATTCTTTTAATATCAATAATTTGTGAACTAGAGGTCATATATTTTTTCAAATATTCAATGTTGTATTTGGTATCGACATCACGTATCAGCCCTTTGATTTCTAAGAGGTGATTGGGAATGTACGCCTTTAAATTATCGTCTTTTAAATGACTATTACTGACTAATTAATTTGCATCCAAAATAGATTTGAGGATTACTTTAACACGGTTTCTTCCTATACTTTTAATTTCCTTAATATTGTTGATTTTTAATTTTTGATGTAAAATATCACCCACAACCATAGGGTGCAATCGGCCTATATTCTGATCATTGGTCTTTTCAACATATACACAACAATTTTGAAAGTCGTAATTATTAGAATTAATATTAAAAAGTTTTACTTCCCTCGTAGCAGGAGAAACGGTGGTATTAATTCCTGTATCCATATCTTGTTCACTAACAACTTCAGCAGTATTTAGTTCGCGCATTGGCGTCTTATTGGTATTCTCCCCCATCAGGGGAGAATATTTTCACTTTTTATCACTATTTTACAATAATATGTAAATATTTTTAAACACCACGAAATTTAAATATTCTAATTGTCACAAAAACTGGGAGCTTAATGACTTTATCGATAAACACGTCTACCCGATATCAATGTATCGCTTTGACTGAACATTTTCTGATTGACATTCATCTTCCAGATGATCCAAACTTGTGCATTTTTTTGCATCTGCTATCTTTAGATTTGCATTGTCTGACCGAATGACCATAACGCAAACACTTAAAGCATTGCACAACTGGTTGTATATATGGCTCTACTTGGAAGTTGCAGAGATTAATTTGTATGTTTTATTCTAATCTATTATTTTCCTTTTCATTCTTTGTACACTTACTACTTTTTTATTGGAAATAATAGAATTTAGTAGGTACTCATCGGAAAAAAAAGTATCAACCATTCTTATGATACTCTTTTTGTGGGTGTAGAATTTAGGGATATATGCAACTAGATTATTTTGTTTAATGGCATAATGATTAACTAGAGAATTAGCCGATTCCAAAGTTTTAAATATAACTTTCACGCGGTTTATTCCTACTGACTTTATATCCTCTACTTCTTTACTTCTTGCTTCATCAGGGAGTAGGTAGTGACCGATTTTAATTGGGAAAGGTCTTCCAATATTTTTTTCTTTGTGTTCAACAAACACGAAATAAGGACCTTTATCGCCTGGTCTATAACGATTTTCTAGATCAATAATATTATTATAATCATCTTTAATTCCCCTTTCAATATTGTTCATACCTTCATTTAAATAGGGCGGTTCCCCGCCCGTATTTTCCCCCATGGTTTAACTAATTTTAGACGTTTTTATCTACAGCTTCTAAATTTAAAATATTTGAAATTCTATCAGTTAATACAAAATAAAATATGTAATTATTACGGCTAATCTAACTAGTACATAGTGTTAAGTTTTATTGTTTAGCTTCTCCGTACCGTGTCAATGATCATAAGCTGTCGAGACACGTTAATTTCAAATAAAAAAATATGTAGTTTAGTTTCCCAAATGTTACGTCTTATTCGGCGTTTTATTTTAGCAGTTTGGTTTTCTCTGTTCAATTTGATAATTTGCCCCAGACATAAGGTAAAACGGGCTAACATGGACAGGGAGCAAACATTGACACATTTTCGAATATCCCGCTTAGGTTTTGTACTCCCAAGAAAAATGGAAGTTTGACGGTTTTAACATTTCACATAGATTGCCGCACTCTTGTAAGAATAAGCAAAAGCTGCTTAATGGTACATTTAAAATTTTATAAGGTTGTTAAAATTAAGCATAAGAGAATTTGATTGTTACGTGATAAGTAAATCTTTATTATTCTAAGCCATCCTGGTGAATTTTTGCGTTTTCTGTATATGGTAAGTTGTTTTAAACATCCATAACTTGTTTTGAGTTTAACTTTGTCATGTGTCAATGTTACACTACTCTATAGTGTTAATTCCAAAATCTTGATATTATTAGGTACCTACTTACTAACTTACTTACCAATATAAGTTTTTTTTCAGCAACAGTATCGGAAAAAAAGAGATCCTACAAAACATACACTACAGAAAGGATGGAATCTGCCGTAAGTGCTGTTAACAACGATGGTATAAGCGTAAAACGAGCTGCTGAAATGTATGCCATTAATCGGACAACTTTATTGAATCATGTAAATAATTTCAAATGTAAAGATGTTGAAAAACCTACAGTACTTACCAAAGAACAAAAGCCACAAATAGTTCATGCATTAACCAAATTAGCAGACTGGGGATTTGGATTTGATGTAAATACAGTTAAAAATTACAGTTAAAAGATTACCCAAAACGAACTGACAGAATAAATCCTTTTAAAAACGGATTGCCGGGAAAATATTTGATAACTGGTAACATATTTGTTTTGAGCAATAATGGTAGCGCAATGTGTTAAAAGGTACTACGAGTACGTCTAGCCGCCATACAGAAAGATGTGACACCAAAAAAAAACGTTAGAATTCTCATTATCAGCACTGAAGAGGCAAGAAAAAAGACCAGAAACACTGAAACGAAGTAAAGTTCGAAGAAAATTTGCTGAATGTCTTACTAGCGCAGAGGTTCTGGAAAGAATTCGTTCAGAAAGCACTGCAAGAATTTTGAAAAAAAAACCAATAAATAGCCGATAATGGTGAAAAAGAAAACAATTAAATCAAGTTCTGAGAGCGAAGTTAGTTTAAGAATGGATGACGATTCAGATTTAGATGCGCCTCTATTGGAAGATGAAGATGATATTCCCAATACAGTGGCAAAAACGAAAGAACACAATTCTACCAAAATTGGGATTAACTTCTGGGTTTTGGTAAAATTTATAGTTGATAAGCATAGGAATGAAATCCATCATTACATTGGAAAGGTAACAGAAATAATTTTCGAAGATATTGAACTAGCAGTGACTTTACTGAGAAAGAAAGAAAAATGTTTTGTATTTCCTGCCGTTGCTGAAAAAGCCACAGTTTTGCTAAAAGATATAGTAAGGGTCCTGCCAAATCCTACAACTCGGTGTGAGATGCACGTATTTAGTTTAGATTTTGCGTTAATACAAGCTATCAGTATTTGTCAATATTGATTCTTATTGTTTTCGAATTTTTTGGGGTTTGAATAAATTTTGTACCAAAAACAGTGCATATTTAACTTATTGTATGTCAGTGATACTCAACCATTAGTAAATATTGGCTTATAACGTGGTTAATATGGAGTGTCGATGTTTTCTTAGAGTGTGGGTGACATTGACATCTGACACATTTAAAAAAATAAAAAAGTGTATCAAAATGTTAAAACTTACAATAAAACTTTTACACTCGATTTACTCCTAATATAGCAACCTAACAATACGAGTAATTTGAAATTTCTAAGTAGAGTCATATGCGAGAAAAAAAAAAAATTTTGTGAATATGAGTCAATTTTACCGGGATTTAACTTACGCATTCTTCTACTTTCTCTATTGTTTCTTCTCAAATTTTTTTCTTCTGTAGTATTAGTCATTATATTTGTTGTGTTACAGTTCATTTTCATTTCTATTTTCCTTGCTTCCTCGTCTAAAATAGAAATGTTTCGGCATAGTGTCTCTGCCGAAACAGATGTGATAATAAATTATAATAAATTTTTTGGAACTGTCGAAAACAAAAGTTTTTAGTTTTTATTGTTAGATAAAATGAACTTCCATCAAGTAACGGCCGAATACATCACATATTTATCTCCTCTCATAACCTAATCCAGATAGTCCAACTTTCTGATTCTTAATTGGGTTCATCATTTAATTTTTCTTTTTTATTCTTCTAAAACCCTCTGCATTTTTCCCTATCTCCTCTACTTATTTTTAATATCTTTCTTCAGGTCACATCTTAGTTACATCAAGTTAGTCACTTGATAAAACGTCACCACTCCACAGAGCAGAACCTAATATGAACATAATATTTACTTTGAATGAAGGCACGATATTGTAAGATTTGTTAAAACCCAAAAAATGTTATGGCTGGAACATGTCCAGAAATAAGAAGATACAAAATCAGCAAAGAAACTATTACAATGCAAGCCGATAAGAAGACGAAAAATAGGAAGACACAGAACTAGATGGTTGGATAACCTTCTGATAACTTTTTCTTTTGATAACCTTCATATTTAAAATGTCTTGTTACTCTGTTTTGCAACTGTTAAAAATTTCGTTTTTTTTTTTAACGTTAAGTTCACTTTCCTAGCTAGCACCTGCTGATAAACCAGAAGATCCTGTAAGTCTTGTACAGTCTTTGTAACTAGTAGAATGTCATCGGCATTTCTATAGCGTAACAAATACCTTGAAGTAGATCCACAGTCACAAAAAACCGATAGCACACATACATCCACATATCTAATATTATTGATAGGTTTGTCAGTAACTTTGATTCCAATCGTTATTTCTTCAAGTGATTTTTGAATTATGTCTTCCGAATATAAATTGAAATGAAAGGCAGAATTTACAAAGCAGTCATCAGACCAATATTGATATACGCGGCAAAAACACGACCTGATACAGAGAGGACAAAAAGGATGTTAGAAACAGCAGAGATGGAAACACTTAGAAAAATTGATGCTAAGACACTATGGGTCAGAGCTAGAAATACAGATATACGACGTAGATGCACGGTGGAAAACATCAAGAAATAGAAGAGTGGAATGGAACGATTATATAAGAAGAATAACAACAAATAGTAAAGAAGAAATAAAGACAGCAAGAGACGGTTCCCCAATAGGAAGACGATCAGTAGGAAGACCACAAAAACGATGGAACGACAACTAACTGGAGGCAAATTGAAAAACAGAGTCGTGTCTACATAAAAACAAGAAGAAGAAAAATATTGCAAATTCAACTACAATGGAGAAAGCATGGGACATTGCGTCATCATCATCATCTAGTCTTCTGCGTCCAAAGTTGAACGTACGCCCCCAAATTTCTTTCAGTTCTATCTGTCTTGAGCTTCCTGCAGCCAATTCCCAGTGAATGTTTTGACGTCGTCTGTTCATCATGTTGGTAATATACTTCTGCTTCTTCTGCCTGATCGTAGGGTCCACACTGTAATTTTTGAGTCCTCCGACTTAGTCGGTTGGTGTCTGCGGACCAACCCTCATTTGGGTGTAGTTTCGAGTAGGAACATACTGTTCCCAATGCAAATTTCATTAATTTGTACATTCCTAAAGAGGAGAAAGAAGCAGCATAGAAGGAAATAATGCCAGATTAGACCAAAAAGTGTCAAAGATAAACAATTTAAGCGTTACAATTAGGAGATTTAAACGCAACAATAGGAAGAGATGAATTAAATCAGGAAATAATAGATATATATAGATTGCATGAAATAAGTAACGACAACGGGCAAAGAACTATAGATTTCGTAGCAGACACCAAAATTGTGATAAGCAGTACACAATTTTCACAACAACATATTAACACATGAGTTTCTCCAGATATGAAAACAAGAAATCAGATCGCCCAAGTCTTAATAGAAGCAAGACATGCTTCAGGCATTTCAAATGTAAGAAGTCATAGAGGGGCAAATAGCAATTCTGATCACCACCTTGTACTAATTTAATATAAACAGAAAATTAACGCAAGGAAAGAGAGAAAGATCAAAAGATCAAATATGCTTCAGATATATTGGCCTATAATGATGAAAAAAGAGCAAGATATGAAACGAAAATAAAAAACATAATTGAACAATATAATAAAGTATATGAAAATCAGGTGAGAAATATCGAAGATAAATAGAGGGTTTTAAAAGAAGCAGTTATAACAGCTGCAAAAGAAGTAGTGGGGAGAAGCATAGAACCTAGCAAAAAATGTGGTATGACAAATACTGTCGGAGGCTAATGGAAAAAAATCAAGCTAGACTTAAAATGCTGATCCACAGTTCGGACGAAACCAAAGGGAAATATATTGCAAGTAGACGGCAATTTAAAAAATCTAAGATTTAGAAAGAGGAAACAAAATAATAAAAAGATTGAAAGGCTAGAAGAACATGAACAGAAATATGATATAAAACAATTCTATAACATAATAAATTTTGAGAAAAAAGGTTTCCAACCAAAAAGCAGTACTAAAACGGTGGAGAGAATATTTCGAAGAACTGTTGAATAAACAAAACCAACGTTACGAAATTGAAGAGCCAAGATTAGTGAGCGAGGTTGATGCAGACCTATATGTACCAACAGAACAACAAGAAATAAACTATGTAATAAAAAAAATAACAAGGCTGTAGGATGCGATACAATGACCGAGAAATGTTAAAATACGATTACGGATTACGAAGATATAGATTACGGATTGAGTTATTACGAGATATTGAATACAGAAATAATGCCGAAACGATGGAAAATTGCAGTAATATGCCCTACACATAAGAAAGGAGACAAGTTACACTGCAATAATCACCGAGGAACATCACTAATAAACGTTTGATAATTAAATATTTAGCAACATATTACAAGGACGGCTAAACAGTATAATGGAACAAACAACAGGCGATTATCAAGGTCGATTTAGAAAAATTAGGCCAACTAGAGACCAAATATTTACAGTAAATGTCGTACAGCCGGTTCATCCTCCAAGTTATTTGGAGTTTTAGGATGGTTTCAGACTGCCGCTCTGGAGGAGGAACGAAGGTTTTTCGATTCCATCCTCTTGCTCGTGGAGTTATGTATATTGAATTTCTTACATGAATTGTATATATATTTATCTTACATGAAATATTGGTTAGCGTTATATGCATGGTAGAAGCCTCGAATCTCACATAGATGCTGACCCCTCAAGCCTTAGCATGTAACCAAGTTCACACTCCTCGAGGTATATGACCGTCGGCGGAGTGTTGACTCTTCGACTTGATTGCGGAGTAATTATAAGTCCCTTCGGGTCTCTTATTTACTCTAGTACTCCATACCGCCGCCTCTCGTGAAATAATTTCAAGTCCCGTAAGGACCTTTATTTATTTCTAACGAATGGTTTGGCGACGAAGTGCTGCTTCAGCCCGGCCACCGATTAAGAAGTCCACCTGGGCTTTTATTTACTCCTTACTATCGGTGGTCTATTGGAACACTGTGGCAGTTCGACACGATCCGAAGTAGTTTTAAGGTAATCTGTCTTTTCTCTATTTTGAGGATCGATATTAGCCTGACCAGTAAGCGTTCTCTTCGTGCTGCTTGATGGCTTTTGCGAGGTAATTACAAGTCCGTTACCAGACTTTTCTTTACCTCGACCAAAGATAATCGAACAGTCAACAAACGCTGGTTCCTATACCTTCTATGGTTTGAATAATGTCGTAGCCGTGAGGCTTCGTATTTATTCAAACACTTAAAGAGCTTGAGAACCTTCTTCGAAATGAAGTCTTCTTAGTTCGATGAAGTTTTTCACATAGGTGAGAAATAAAACGCAGAAAGTTGAAAAAGGCTACTCAGTCAACTAGGTCTTGACGGGTGTCAAGGTGTAGACTGACTTGATCCCGATCGGAAGATGCACTGCCTTTTTATGCGTTTATTGATTACATCTCCGCAGCGATCTTCCGTCGGTAGGCCAATACAAATGCAGTTAATAACACCTTCTGTTATTAACCGGTCAGAGTGACAATCTTCGCTGTGATTCGTCCACTCTGGCGACATAAGGCAAACTCTGGTAATATGCACCTGAACATTGATATAAGAACACGAGTCTTGAGATGCTATTTATTTTCTACCCTTTTATATGGAGTCGAAGCCTGGAACTTGACGGAGGCAATATCCAAACGATTAGAAGGCTTTGAAATGTGGTGTTACCTCCGCATGCTCAGAATTTCCTATATCCATCATGTAACAAACAACACCGTGATCCAACGTATGAATAAAGAACTGGAAATTATGCGTATCGTGAAAATCAGAAAGATGACATACTTAGGGCATGTGATGCGCAATGAGAAGTATCAACTAACTCAACTAAAATCGTAGACTAATTTTTGAAACCAAATTTGGTTTTTGGTTTCGAAAATTAGTCTACGATTTTATTATCAGATGTCGCTACATTGCGTCTATCCGAAGCCATGTTAGAGTTACTTCCTAACACAGAAAAGATTTATTTCACGTTCAGAGCGTTTGCGAAAGTCGTTCTGATGAGGCCTATTGGGCCGAAATACGTATAAACGGATGCGCAAGCTCCCTGTACGTGAAATAAAATCTTAACTGTCTTTTCCTTTTTAATTTAACTAATTTTACAAGGCAAGATAGAAGGCAAAAGATCTCAAGGGCGCAGAAGGACATCGTGGTTGAAGAACATCAGACAGTGGGCAGGAATGATCATACATCTATTTAGAGCAGATGTCAATAAAGTTGTATGGACCAACGTGATTGCCAACATCCACAGATGATAGGCACCAAAAGTAGAAGAAGTTACAGAAGGAAATAAAAACAGTGATGAGGTAACAGCGAGAATTTTACTTGGAAACTGATGTTTCTACTGTCCACAGAATATTATTAAGTCAAAACTAGTATCTATTAATTTAAAAATTAAAATATACATAACAATTATTAAACCAGTAGTAATGTATGCATCAGAAACACGGACTTCGACTAGTGGAGAAGAGGAACAACTTATTAGATGCGAAAGAAAAAATTTAAGGAACATATATGGACTTATACAGGAAAATGAGCAATGTCTTATAGGAATGAACCACGAAATAAATAGAATATTTAATAGATTGACTATCACAAAAGAAATACGAAGTAAACGACTAAGTTGGTTGGGACACGTAGAAATGATGGATGAGAAGAGTAATATAAAAAAAGTACTTGAAAATAATTAAACGGGAAGAGACCGAAAGGTAGGCCCAGAAAGAGATGGATTAATGGTATTAACCAGGATTTAAAAGAACTAGGAATACGAGCATGAAAAAAACAAGCAAAAGAAAGAAAAAATGATCAACTATAGTCAAGGAAGCAAAATATACATGACACCCAAATGATCTTCTCAAAGAAGTAACACTTTTAGATATAAAACTTTAGACTTTTTGAGGAGCTATGCGTGTGGCTTGCCTTCACCCCAACGGGCGACTATGGCCCTCCAAGGACAGTTCGTGGTCATAGATGATGATGATAATGATGACATGCTGTTCCCAGAAGTTAAATTTGTAACCATCGACAATATGTCGTTTAATTTTATAAGTATCTAATATGTAATTTAGATACTTAGACTTATAATAATTAAACTATAAACTTATACTTTATACTTATTTACTGGAATAACGTTGACGAAACAAGCACAGAAAAAGGTTAGCCATAATACAAAAAAAGAAAAAAAGAGGAAAAAATGAAAACCGGACCAAAGCAAAAGAAAACATGTCGAAAAGAACACTTACTTTTAGGAACATGGAATGTAAGAGGCACATATGGAGTAGGCAAACTTAAGCATTTAGCGAGAGAAATCAAAAAGTTCCATTTTGACATAGTAGCTTTGCAGGAGACGAAACAGCTGGGAAATGATATCTTAGAAATAGAAGATACAGTGTTTTTTAACAGCGGCGGAAAGAATCGAACGTTAGGCACAGGTTTTATGATAAGAAAAGAGCTAAAAGAAGCAATAGTCGAGTTTAAACCAGACCGCATACGTAGTATCAGGTTCAAGGGAAAATACCAAAAAATCACCCTCATAAATATTCACGCGCCTTCAGAAGAAAAAGATAACGATGTCAAATAATGTTTCTACAGTGAATTAAACAGAACAATTGAAAATATACCCAGATATAATATGAAAATTGTTTTAGGCGACGCAAATGCCAAAATAGGGAAGGAAGAAGTATTTATACCGACAATAGGAAAATATAGTAAACACAGTGAAACTAATGACAACGGACAATTCCTGATAGATTTCACAAGAGAAAAAAATTTGATCATATTGAGCACATATTTCGAAAGAAAAGAAATACACAAGGAAACGAGGATATCGCCAGATAGAAAGCCTAAAAACCAAATAGACCACGTGCTCATCGACAAAGAAGAACAGCAATGTATAAAGAAGATAAGAACATACAGAGGTCCAGACGCTGACTCAGATCATTACATGGTGGGCATCAAAATTAAGCAACTAATACCAGAAAACAAAAAGAAAATAAAAGAAAAGAAATGTATAAATAACCCAATTCGATTAGCAACAAAGAGAAAGCAAGAAATGTACGAGGAAACAATGGAAAGAGAACTAAAAAAAAATACAAATAGAAGAGCAAACTGAGAACAAATGGGAAAACATAAAGCAAGTACTGAACAAAGCAGCAAAAGAGTGTAATAAACAAGAGAATAAAAAGAGGAAAGACTGGTTCGACAAAGAGTGCCAAAAAGAAATAGAACTAAGAAAATCATTAAGGATGGAAATGATCACGAAAGAAACAACAGAGACAAAGAATAGATATGTGGAGCAAAGACAAAAAGTAAAGAGGGTGCTGAGAGAAAAAAAGAGAAAACATAGAAAATAAGCTAAAAGAAATAGAAGAGAATTACAGAAATAAAGAAATACAAAACCTATATCAAGGTGCTAGAAATGAAAAAAGAGGTTTCCAACAAAAACCCATATTCGTTAAAAACAAAGCAGGAAATAATATAAGCGGTGAAGCAGAAATAGCCGAAAATTGGAAAGAGTAATTTGATGAATTACTAAATGGCAATAATAAGTCAAACCAAAAAGAATGTATGAAAGCAGAAGCAAGAATCGAACACTTAGAAGACATAGAAGATAATTCACCCAGCAAAGAACAAATAGAGGAAATCATAAAAAATCTGAAAAACAACAAATGCCCTGGAAGCGATAACATAACAGCAGAGATGATAAAATATGGTGGAAAACTGCTAAATGATAGGCTATATAAGATCATAAAGGAGATATGGATAAAAGAACGAATACCAGAAGATTGGAAGCAAGCAATTATTTGCCCATTACACAAAAAAGAAGACAAGAGAATGCAGTAATTACAGAGGAGTAGCGTTACTAAATACCGTATATAAAATCCTATCAAAATCCATAAAAGATAAGCTAGAAAAAGAAGTTGAAAAAAAATAGGCGAATAGCAGTGCGGATTTAGAGGAGGGAGAAGCACAACGGACCAAGTATTCGTAATCAGAGAATTACAAGCAGAAAGCTATGAACACAACTTACCAACGATAGCGCTATTAATCGAGTTCCAGCTAGCATACGATAGAATAAAGAGGAAGGAATTAAAAGAGACACTTGAGGAACTGGGAGTTAGCAGAAAGTTGCGTAATATGATACATCTTACTTTAGAGAATATAGAAAACAGAGTCAAAGTAAACAATCATGCATCGGCCAAATTTATAGTAAACGAAGGATTAAGGCAGGGTGATCCTTTGTCATCATTACTCTTCAATTTATGCCTAGAAAAAATAATGCGAAAAGCGAAAATCAATAGAGAAGGACTCCTATATCATAAAAGACACCAAGTTTTGGCATTTGCGGATGATGTAGTGTTGCTGGCAAGAGGAAAAAAAGAGCTACAGGAGATAGTACAGAGAATAGTAAAAGCAGCAAAGAAAATGGGACTTTACATAAATGAAACTAAAACAAAATGTATGTAGTGGACAGATGATCAGTTCAGGGATGGACAAAAGTTTATAGTAGAAGTAGAAGAAAGATCATCATACGAATTCGAAATGGTAGAAAGATTTACATACCTAGGTGCAATAATATCACGTAAACCTAACATTAAAGAACTACAAGTTAGAATAATGACAGGCACTAGAACTGTACATGCTCTTAGTGAAATATTGAAAAGCAAGTTTTTATCAAGAAAGGCAAAAATACAGTTACACAAAACAACTACACAACCAATAGTAACGTACTGCAGTGAGACATGGACAGTGACAAAAATGAACAAAATTTACTGGAGATAGGGGAAAGGAAAATCCTGAGGAAGATGTGTAGTAATAATAAGGACGGTTTATGGATAAGAAGATGATGTGTTAAAGGAATTATATAATCAACCTAATATAATAGGAGTCATAAAGGCACAGAGACTAAGATGGCGAGGTCACCTAGAAAAGATGCCGAACACGAGGACTCCAAAAAGGGTACTAAACTACACTATAGCTTCAAAACAGAGAAAAGGAAGGCCAAAAATAGATGCAATCAATAGGTAGAAAAAGATATGGAAAAAATTGGACTAGAAGGCCAGAAAAGAAAAATGAATAACAAGAAGGAATGAAGAAAAATCACATATAAAGCCAGAGAAGATCTCAGTACATAAAGAAAAGCGAAAATGAAGAAAGAATAAACTTTTCATCAAGCCATGAGCCTCTAAGGCCTTTAGTGTTATATATATATATATATATATATATATATATATATATATATATATATATATATATATATATATATATATATATATATATATATATATATATATATATATATATATTACACCCACTGCTTGGTGATCAGGATATTTTAACAAGTACTTTGAAGTTCACTGAAGATAGTCTGATAATAAGACTGTAACCGTTTTGAACAGTTTATTTTTTAATAATTCTGATCCATTTGTGTTTTTTATTTAATATTTCATTAAATATATTCCAATTACATTAGAAGTTATTACTTCATTGTAAAAGCTGTTTAACTGGTATGGTATACTAGAGCCAACTCGCGGAAACTTTCCCAGTTTAAACAAGAGTTTTGAAGTTTATGAAATATAAATTGTTTTTTTCAAGAAAAAATTAAAAACGAAAAAACCAATGTTTCAATTTTCACTCGGAAAACTTTAGATTTATAATAACATTTGTAGATCTTTTTATTAATTATCTACACTAAAACTTTTGCATTCAATTTATTTTCATCATTCAGGATTACTATTTAAACTGAAGAAAGCAATATCTCAACCGCTATACACGATACTAAAATCATACCTCGAAGAACGACTATTTTATGCAAGATACAAAGAAAGTATTTTTAACATCCACAACATAAATACAGGGGTCCCGCAAGGCAGTGTCTTGGGACCAATGCTCTACACAATATTTACAACTAATTTACCAACTGAAGAAGAATCCGCAATCGTAACATTCGCAGATGATACTGCAATTCTAGTCAAAAACCCAGATCCCATACAAGCAGCTGAAATATTCCAACAAAAAATACAATCAATTGATATATGGGCTAAGAAATGGAAGGTAAAGATCAACGAAGCAAATCAGATATTTACTTAATGTCACAAAGAAACACCAAATATCCTAATGCATAACAAGAACATTCCCGAAAATAATACTGTAAAATATCTTGCATTACACATTGACAAGAGGCTAACATGGAGGACACACATCTGGATGAAGACATTTCCAAAAGAGACATTTGGATGTTTTTCTTTAAAAATACTATGCATGGTTTTGACATCTAGGCGAGGTTAAGATACTCCAGTTTTTTATTTGCATAGTGTGTATGTTTTCTGGGAAACGACAAAATATAATCATAAATGATTATGAACTGCAGGGATTTGGTATTCGGTGAGAGCTCGGTGTCTCTGAACAGGCGCCTTTTCGATATTTTGCTGCAAGAGTATATCTTGCTCATTTTTGGGGTGGAAAAGTTGTTTAGTGTGTCAACACAAAAAGCCAATTCTTCTTCAGAAAATTTTTGAAAACATTTTGCTCTGAATTGAAAACAAAAGAAAAGAGATTTTTAAGGAATAACATTTCTGGCACATTAGAACACAAAATGTGTTTGTAGCTAATAAATTCCTGTTTAGTGGTATTAATCCTGTTAGAACTGACACTAAGATTATATTTTAAAAATTTGCCGAACAAGAACCTTAACGACAATATTACATTACTAAGTTTGTGTAATAGAACTGCGGGAAAAAATATGGTTTTATTAATGAATTATTAGTTATGAAAACTATTAAAATTTACCTATTGCTGATACGGTAATAAAAAACCCCTGTTAAACCTACATAACAGCATAAATTATTATTTATTTGCATTTAGGTCCTGTAGCTCTAGCCGGTACAATATTTCCTTTATAGTTAATGTGTTGTAAACCCTTAACTTTGGCATTACGTACAATATTCCTTTTGTATTTATCTGGATTAAGTTTTCTCTTTTTTAAGGGTACATGTTCTCGTTCACTATCGTTACATGAATTAGGCATATTAGTTTTAGATTTAAATAACAAAAAACCAATAAATTCAGATTGATCATTATCAAGCCTGACAACACCTTAATGAAAACTGAAATAAATATATGGTAACATAAATGACTCAACAATCATACAATCATCTCGCTTAACCAATCAAGTGCTTAGAAATTATGTTTATAAATCCACAGCAAAAACTACATACGTCCTGGATTCGTGTTATTCTTGCACAGAACTTTAATTTTGGTTGTAGAATATTTCGACACATTCTGTACAGACTGCTGTCGTTTTTGCACACAACGTGAGTTTATCTTAAAGGAGTCGATTCCGCTCAAAAAGTTAGCTATTATTTTCTTCTGAACATTGGCGATCAGTAACAGCACTTGGTAAGAAATCTATATCGCTAACTAAACTTGCATCATTCGGACAAATTCCACACTTCTTGAATGCGTTTATTATATTACTTGGTGTAAGGGTCTTTTCATGAGTTATACTAACGCATACTTCCACTTCATATATGGATAGCGGTTTACCTGGGTGTCGAAGCATCCAGCTATCCATCGAAGCAAATATTCTGTCAAAAATGACTTATAAACCACTACATCAAGGGGTTGCAATTTATTCGAAGAATGTAGTGAAATCGTTAAAATTGTTACAGCATTAGCTTTTGCTAGACTAAGAACAGCAATGCTAAGATTACTTTCGAGGTTATCGTAAATTAAAAGGAACGGATTTTCTTTGGAGCTGTTCGAATATCTAATAAAATGCGCCATTCATTTACAGAATAAATCTGCGTTCATCAATTCACTGGGTGCAGCAAGACACAAGGTACCAGGCAGGGCTCCATGTAGCATATGTTCCTTAAAATGGGTTCTGGCAAACACCATTTCTAGAGGTAAATACTGACCTGTAGCGCTGAATATGCAACATGTTGTTACTAGGGTACCTAGTACTGGTTACCTCTCAGCACTGGTTAGTCTATTTACCTGCTTAACCTCCTTGACAGCAACAATATTCTGTAGCTTCTGGATCGTCATAGTGGACGTTTCGTCTAGATTAAATACTCTTCTTCCGTCAGTAAATGCAGAAGTTCCTGAATAAATGGACTTTGGGTTTTCAAAAAAAGATCGCCACATTATGTCTATTAAAATAGGTAGACCTAGAGAAGCTACAGCCTTCTAGCGGTTTTAATGAGAGTTGTTTATATCGGTCGCCAAATCACCGAAACCATTTTAACCCTGCCCTCTCTTTGTTGTGCCTTTTTCGAGTATTTTCTTTTATTGTAGACAGCCAAGTTTAAGACAATCGGTAACAGACAACCCACCAAACATTCGGGAGCAATCTATTATATACTCAGTGGCATTAGAAGTGTTACACCCAGAAGGAGTAATTTCTTGAGTTTAATTTTTTGGCAACAGAATGACTATATTTAAAACATTCTATGATAACAATACCAATGGTTTATCTCTTCTACTTTTTGTAAAAATAAAGTTTTATCTTCTAAATTTTTTTGTGAGAGACCGACCTGTGAAAACCGGTTCGTATAGAAATTTTTAGTTATTGTTCCTCAGTCTAATTGTATTCAGTGTAATCAAATGCCTCGAGTTTGAATAAACCATAATTACAACCATTTTGGCGATTTTGACAGGGGTAGATGTATTGTGTATAAAGATATGAGTTTGTCGTATCGCGAAATCGGCCGTCCTGTTAATTGTACGGCAATGACGGCTATGTGTGTCTATCGTGTGTGGACAAACTAAGGCAGAGGAATACGAAGAAGACCAACTGGTCAACCAAGGCGTACCACAGAGCGTCAAGATAGGCGCTTTAGATTACTATCTCTGCGAGACCGTTTTGCTACTGCGTGTCAAATTGCTGACCAATGGTTTGGAGTAGTAGGTAGACCTGTTAGTATGCGTACACTATACCGTCGTATTCGAGCCTTTGGACTGGTTTCATTCCTCCCATGACTACTGCTTCCTTAGACTGCGGACCACGGTCATCAACGTTTGAATTGGTGCAGAGAACGGCAGCATTGGGAAGCAGAATGGCGTAATGTAGCATTCAGCGATGAATTACGATTCTGTTTAGGAATGCATAATGGTCGTAGGATGGTAAGACGCCACCGTGGAGAACGACGAGATATCGGGTTTGCTGTTGAGAGGCATGTACACAGGTCAGTTGGAGTAATGGTTTGGGGGGCTATTGCCTATGGTAACCGATCACTATTTGTGTTTATTCGAGGCAATATCACAGCTGCGCGTTATGTTGAAGACATCTTACAAACCAGTTTACTGCCTTATCTCGACGGCCGTCGCGACGTCCTTTTTTAGCAACACAACGTGCGTCCCCATATTGCTCATCAAACTATGGACTTTTTCCAAGAAGCTGGCGTCAATGTGTTGCCACGGCCGCCCCGTGTTCCGGATTTAAATCCTATCGAACATGTATGGGATATGATGTGAAGGAGACTCTCCACTTTGCACCATCCTGCACAGACTCTGGCACAGTTAATACATGAAGTTTAAGTTGCTTCGAACGAGGAGCCACAAGCAGACATTGAACATCTCATTTTGTCCATGCCTAGACGTATACAGGAGTGTATTCAGCTACGGGGTCGCCAAACACATTATTAATTTTTTTTTGATTACTTGTTAATAAAAATTCTTGACAACGTTATCGTTTCATTCTTGATGTAAATCTACCATGTTGCCAAAAAATTAAGTTCAAGAAATTATTCCTTCTGGGTGTAACACTTCTAATGTCACTGAGTATATATATTTTTTAGCAAGCAAATATTCTGTCAAAAATGACTTATAAACCACTACATCAAGGGGTTGCAATTTATTCGAAGAATGTAGTGAAATCGTTAAAATTGTTACAGCATTAGCTTTTGCTAGACTAAGAACAGCAATGCTAAGATTACTTTCGAGGTTATCGTAAATTAAAAGGATCGGATTTTCTTTGGAGCTGTTCGAATATCTAATAAAATGCGCCATTAATTTACAGAATCAATCTGCGTTCATCAATTCACTGGGTGCAGCAAGGCACAAGGTACCAGGCAGGGCTCCATGTAGCATATGTTCCTTAAAATGGGTTCTGGCAAACACCATTTCTAGAGGTAAATACTGACCTGTAGCGCTGAATATGCAACATGTTGTTACTAGGGTACCTAGTACTGGTTACCTCTCAGCACTGGTTAGTCTATTTACCTGCTTAACCTCCTTGACAGCAACAATATTCTGTAGCTTCTGGACCGTCATAGTGGACGTTTCGTCTAGATTAAATACTCTTCTTCCGTCAGTAAATGCAGAAGTTCCTGAATAAATGGACTTTGGGTTTTCAAAAAAAGATCGCCACATTATGTCTATTAAAAGAGGTAGCCCTAGAGAAGCTACAGCCTTCTAGCGTTTTTAATGAGAGTTGTTTATATCGGTTGCCAAATCACCGAAACCATTTTAACCCTGCCCTCTCTTTGTTGTGCATTTTTCGAGTATTTTCTTTTATTGTAGACAGCCAAGTTTAAGACAATCGGTAACAGACAACCCACCAAACATTCGGGAGCAATCTATTATATATATTTTTTAGGGAAGCTTCCTCTGCTGTTGTAAAAACCTTGTTTATGGAGAAATTAGGTGACATATGAACATTGCTGACATCATTAACTTCTTTAGCTTTTTTTGTGCACCTTGCCAGCAAGTTTGAAAAGCAATATATTTCAAAACTGTATAACTATTATTAACCCTGACGTAAGTCACCTATTAAAATATTTATTTATATTTGGAGTGTTGTAACAAAACAAGATAGCTAGAATGACTTTACCACGAGAAAATCAAATGACGTTCGACAGACCTACAACCATTCGCTTGGAAGTCAATACTGGCGTGAAGGAACCGAATAGATAGTAGACTCATTCAAAACAAATCAAATCAAAACAAATTGTTCCACTATAGGACTTGCCTGATTGTTGGCCCCTCTCTCTTAATTAAGAATTAGATCTATTATCACTGTCGTCGGTATCTTCATTTGGATTGTAAATGATGACTGGGTTAATTGCTTGGATGCGATTTTCACGCACTCAACATTCTTCTATTAACTTATCACATTTCCGCCCATCTTTTTCCCAAATTTCAGGAGTAGCAGTATTCAATGCTTCTTCTTCATTATTGAAGTTTGATATGTGGAGTTGTGTGTACTTTGAATTGGTTTGTATGTGGGTCCTGTTTTAGATGACTTTTGTGACCTTTTCGTAACTTATGTCACTATTGTGGTTTGTTGGGTGGTGGCAGTGGATACGTCGTCGGTCACTGGTGGTATTCGGTGGTGGTTATTGATGGAGTTCTGTGGAGGAGGTCGTCTTCAGCCGACGGTCAGGTGAGAAAGGGCTTGGATGCTAAAACGATTCTTTTCAGAGATTATGTTGTATTTAATTTGAGGGAATGAATGAGTTGAAAATGAAATTTTTATTTTGATGTGAGTTGAATTTATTTAGCGTTGAGGTCAGCTGTGACTGTATCCTCCTTATGGACAGGTATATTTGTGCAATAGGATCGGTAAACTATAGAAAATCGATGTCCATGTGAAAAGCTCGAAGTAGGCTATTTATCTGAGTAATCGGTCGAAAAGTGGAGTTGCCTTCAGGGTGTCAATGTATATATCAGGAAGTTCGCTGCAGGCAGAGGTCAGCAGTTTTGTAGGGAGGAAGAAGTTTTCGTTCTAAGTGTCGAAAGGAGGAAGATGAACAGGTAGTTTTGAATGTATATTGGGCTCTGAAGTTTTGGCCTTTGACAGTTTGTAGTTTATAAATCCTGCACAAAGAGGTGAGCCTCTTAAGTATGGTCTGGTTTGATAGTTAATATATTAGAGAGGAAGGGTAGTTTGATCGTTTGTAATTTACTTTACGCAGAATACTCCTTTCCAACGATAGCAGCTGTTTTGACAAATACTTCTTGCCATGTTTTCAAAACTATTTCAAAAACTGTTGCGTCACTGTAACCGTTACGCCCAATATAGTTATCGTGGTAAGTTTTGCATATTCCTCAAATATGTTAAATGGGATTTAATTCACAACTGTAGTAATTCTGATAACTATAACAAAACTATAACAAATGATTCATGTAAACTTGGATGCAGTTTTTCTTTAGACCATTTCACAAACATCAGATTTTGATTTTGACGAAAACACAAGATCCCCGCTTTCAATAAAACTATGTTTTCTCCCGCAAGCAATTTATCTCTTTCCCTCAGTATCCGTCCACTGAGTTAGTAAAGAAATCTGTATTATATTCGGCAAAAACCTATACAACCACCTCCCTTTACAACTTAAATCTGCAACATCTTTCCCCAAGTACCGTAATATGACAAAAGCGTATCTATCTGAAAGACTATATTATGCAGTAGAATAGTTTCTTAATGAATAACTAAGAAATTACAGGGCACCTTTATGTATAAGTAACTACAGTATTTTTATCTATATATTTTTATCTATATTTCGGTAGCCTATGCAGCAACTTTAACTTATTGGTTAGTATGATTTTATTATGCAATTTGAAATTTATTCAAATTTTGCAATGAATTGTTTATTTTATTATCTTTTATTCTGTGGCATTGACGGTTTATGTAATTTCAGTACCTAAATTGTCATTGTTATTTTATGGCTTTTTGTAAGCTTTGTCCATAAAATTGTACAATTTTCAGTGACAATAAAGCATATTTCTATTCTATTCTATTCTAAATCGATGATTTTTTACTATATATACTGGGGTATATAGTTTTCCTTTGATTTGTATTCGCTCTTGACAATTGCATTTACTTAAAAGAAATAATTTTTATATACATAGTTTAAAAATCGCTAAAAGATTTACCTCACTAGAAAAACACTTCCAAACGAGAAAGTTTCCGAATATTGGGAAGAAGTGAAACTCCAAAGCACGACCCCAATCTTCCCAACCTACTTCAGTTCATTCTGGCCATATCGATTTCTGACTTTCGACACACTGTAGGTCATTATAAAATTTATGTTAGTCGGTTGTTGAACATGGGAGGGTTGTACAGTCGTAATTTGAGGTCCAAGTTTTAAAAGGGCTAATTAATATTCAAGTAGCATAAAACGGAACGTTTTATTACAGCGGTAAACATGACTAATTGTAACAGGACGGACAATGAATGTTGGTATTGATAAAAAATTGATACCATGACAAAATTTTTAATCTAATAATGATCGGACTTACATCAATTTATGGAAGAATCTGAAAAACTATTTAATATTCCAAAATTTTGTTTTTTGATTTATTATCAGTCGCATCAACTACTAATGGTTATTAGCGACATGTTATATTAAAGTACAATTACTTAATTAATTTACAATTTATTGATGAAAAATGTGAGTTTCTTTAAGGAAATTTACAATATTGCCTATGCTACAGTTTTCATCTAATAATGTTTTTAGATCGCCGGAAAGATTATTGTTAGATTTTTCTTGGATAATTTTTGCAGTTTAATAAGTGTTTTACCTTTGGAGTTGTCTTACATGTATCACATACCGTTTGTTTGATTCCTTCCGTCAAATAAATATGCGTGTGTTATTCGTGTATGACCTGAACGTAATCGATCAATTCTAACCTGGCTAGCCCGACTTGTGTTTTGCTTCCTCCACGTTTTTATGGATAGTTTAATTTCTTTTAATTTCGATTGGGACTTATCCCATTCACTTTGCCACTTACAATGGATTTTGGATTTTCCCTGATAATCACTGTTTTAATATTAGTAGTAACCACTTCATTTACTATTGTCGACTTTTCGTTATTACTACTACTATACTACTCTCTCAAAGTGAAGACGGTTTACAACGTATGCTGCACCAATTTAATATAACCGCCAGAAAATTTAACATGTCAATTTCCCCAAAAAAGACAAAATGCATGGTTACAATAGCACATTTACTAAGATGTAAATTGGAGCTTGAGGGTCAGATAATAGAACAAGTGATGGAGTTTAAATATCTAGGCATCACATTATCTAGCTACGAAAAGTTCGAAACTGAAGTGAAAGATCAAGTGAATAGAGCAAACAGAGCCGCAGGCTGCCTAAATGAAACAATATGGAGAAATAAAAATATCGGGAAAGAAACGAAAGGCAGAATTTACAAAACAGTCATCAGACCAATTATGACATACGCGACAGAAACAAGACCTGACACAGAGAGGACAAAAAGGATGTTAGAAACAGCAAAGATGAACACTTAGAAAAATTAATGGTAAGACACTATGGGACAGAGCTAGAAGTACAGATATACGACGTAGATGCAAGATGGAGAACATCAAGAACTGGGTAAGAAATAGAAGAGTAGAATGGGACGATCATATAAGCCGAATGACAATAAATAGAGTAGTAAAGACGGCAAGAGACGGTTCCCCAATGGGAAGACGATCAGTAGAAAGACCACGAAAACGATGGAACGACAACTTACTTGAGGCACATTGAAAAACAGACAGAGTCATGTATATATAAAAAGAAGAAGAAGAAGAAGACTTTTCGTTATTTGCTGCATCTTTAGCACAGCAATCTGCTTCTTTGTTTCCTCAAATACCTACATGCGATGGGACCCAAAGTATTACGATGTCGGTGTTTTTTTGGTGTAAATAATGTAATTCAGATTTTACAAGGGAACCAATTGGACGCTTTAGATACATCTGGTGAATTATCAGAATTATAATGTGATATTATTGAGAAAAAGGACTGAAGTATATTTAATAAAAATAGACAGACTAAGATTAATCTATGAAACAAGTATTGTCCAAGATGGAGGTGTGTTAATATTAACTGAGAATAAGATTGATGGTAGTTCACTTGATAACGTATTTTGTACTGTCGAATCCTTTCATTGAAGGGAATATTTTTACTTTTATCTACAAGGAGTTCGGTGAAACAATTAGTACGACAGGATTATTTGAATTTGAGAGACCTGTTGTAGCATAAGATAGACTAAGATATTTTCTTCTTAAATGGAGCGGTAACTCTCCTGTTGGACATTGTAGAGTTTCTACAGGCGATGTTCGGAACGCTCCCGTAACAATTCTCAATGCGGTATTTTGAATTATTTCAGTTTGTTTTAATATTTTGTGGCTAGCTGATGTATACACAGTGGAGCCACAATCGATTTTTGTTCTGATTAGTAATTTGTATATGTTTAATAGATGGCGTCCGATAAGGATAATCGCGACAGTGAGAGCGAAAAAACCAAGTTTACTTGTTGCAAAATAACGAAAATAAGCACAATAATATATGTAAAGCGTGGAAAAGCCTTCCATAAATTATGCACCGCACAGGATTGGGCCGGAAAACTTCAAATTTTAGATGAAACGCGTGTGATTTGTTGTGATTCTAACATAACCTTAAATAGTGGGGATATCATGGAAAATACGATCATTCATCTGATAAATGAACTAATTTGTGAGTTAAGAAGTAAAAATCAAATCCTAGAGGAAAATAATAAGCTGCTATGGGAAAAAATAGAAAGCATAGAAAAAAAGTTAACAAAAATTCCATGGAGATAAAAAATGCTGCAAAAACTAAGAATAACAATAACAATCCATTAATTTTAAAAGAACAAAATGATTTGAAAGAGACTACAAAGTCAGTTGACGCAATCACAGAACAGCCACTTTGTTCTGTTGATTTGCCTGAGCTGCCACCTAAACCAAAAATATCAAGCAGTTCAATTACACCCGTGACGCGTGTTAAAGATATCAACCGTCCGCTGATTGAAGATGAAAATGATAAATGGGAAACCCAAAAAAAGAGCTTTTACAAAACAACTCGTCCAACACTTATAGAACGACCAGATCCACTCCAGGGAACCAATGGAATGGAACCAAAAACGGAAGCTCAGGAAATACTTAACTATCTAAAATAAAGAAAACTGGATGAAAACGTTATCTGCGAAAAAATGAAAACCAGGACAGATAAGTACAAAAGTTCATTTAAAATTACTGTTCCAGAACTAAAAATACCTCATTTAATGCAGCAAGAATTATGGCCGAATGGTGTAATTTTTAACCATTTTTAGAATGTACAGAGGCACCCCAGTGTCAAAAGACAGTCTACGGCACACACCAAAAGAAATTATCAGTAATCCACTTAAATACGCAATCAATTAAAACAAGTATTGATGCCATTAATTTTATCCTAAAAGATCATGATGAATGCTTTGCTCTTTGCTTAACTGAGCACTGAAAAACAGAAGAACAACTGCGGGACTACAATGTGCGGAATTTTAAACTGATCTCTTCATATTGTAGAAGCAGTTCACAGGAGCATGGTGACAGTGCGGTATACATCAAAGACACGTTTATTGCAAAAGCTCGGGAAGATATTTAGAAAGAACGGTGTTTAAGTGTTCCGCTGCAGAGATGCGAATTAATAAGAAGAAGATTGTAATCCTATCCATCTACTGAACAAAAGACCCACAAGTTTTAATAAACAAATTAGACAAATACTTTGTGATTTAGTTGACAATGACTCTATCATTTTTCTGGCTGGTGATTTTAACTTAGATATGCTGCTTGAGGGTGCGAGGTGGCCAGACACATTAAAAATGTTTTTGAGCTCCTTTGATATTCAACCTTCCATCAAAGACTATACACGCATACAAGGTAACAAAAAAACCTGTATAGATAATATTTTTACAAATCTTGGCATATTTGATTCTCTTGTAGTCAATCCTCATACATCTGATCATACTGCTCAAAAGGTAAAATTTGAATTAAATGAATTTGAGTCCAATATAACAAAAAAACGAATATTGAGCAAGGAGAATAAACGTTTTTTTTTTAAATTGATGTTAGGTAATGTAGACTGGGTATCTGTTTTTGAGGCATTAGAAGTAGATAATCAATGGGATGCTTTTATGAGTATAGTTCAGAAAATTTTTATACAATGTTTTTCACTCAAAGAGATAAACACAACAAATAAAAAAAATCACAAAAGTACTTAAAAAATGATGATATAAAACATTGTAAATCTAGGCTTGATGTTTTGTTTACACTGTTTACCAATAATGTTGATTATAAAGATATTTACAGGACAGAAAAACGCAAATACAATTCTTTACTCACTCAATCCAGAAAAAAATGTTATAAAGAACGAATTGAAAATAGCGAAAATAAAACTAAAATGGCTTGGCAATTGGTAAAAGAGATTAAGGGTAATTCCAAAAATCAAGATAATTTCTGTTTGGAGGGTGACCCTCAGGTGCTTTATAACGAAATAAATCAATTTAGGACAAATGCAGCGCCGGAAGGTGTAAAGAAAATAAAGCATGTAAAAAATGTTCAAATTAATATTGAAAAAACTAATCATTGCATGTTTTTAACTCCCGTTTCAGAGAAAGAAAGTCACATAATAAATAACTTAAAAAACAAGCATAGCTCTGGTTGTGATGAATTATCAACCAACTGAATTAAATATGTTTCATCAGAGATTTCTCTTCAACTTTCTTTTATAGTTAATGCTTCTTTCAGGCAAGGTAAATTTCCTCAAAGTTTAAAACTGGCAATTGTCAAGCCACTACATAAAAAAAGTGATGTTACTAAGATGGAGGACTATAGACCAATAAGCCTTCTTCCATCATTCTCAAAAATATTCGAAAATGCAATATATTTCAGACTACAAAACTTTTTTACTACAATTAACTTATTTAGTAGTTCACAGCATGGTTTTCTAACAGTGAGATCTGTTGAGACAGCTACCTATGATTTTATATCAAAAATTTTAGAAAAACTGGAGGCAAAGATGAAAACACTAGGTGCTTTTTTGGACCTATCTAAGGCTTTCGATAGCCTAGATTATGTTTTTTATTGCAAAAATTACATCTTTATGGAATACAGGGACCGGCATTAAAATGGAGAAAATCATTTCTCAGATAGGTCTCAAAAGGTGTGCCTGGAGAAAAGGGGATGTAAGGTTTACTTTGAACCGATCAATTTAAAATTAGGCATACCACAGGGGAGTGTCCTGGGCCTTTTCTCTTTTTGGTCTTCATAAACGACCTTCCAAATGCAGTGGTTAGTAGTTCCAAATGTGTTTTTCTGGGAAGAAACGTTACATACTTCTCACAGTGGCAGAGCAAATTCTAAGCAAGGCTGAACAGTGGTTTAGTGGAAATCGCTTGTAGCTTAATACTGATAAGACAGTTTTTGTCTACTTTCGAACCAGCCAGTCACGAGAACAGATTCCAGATACAATTAATTTTCTATCACAAAACACGGAACCGGCTAGATCAGTTAAATTTCTTGGTATTCATATTGACCAGAATCTGAAATGGGGGAAACAAATACAAAATACAACAAAAAAATTGAATAGAGCCTGCTACTCATTAAGAGTGTTAAAGAGCTATCTAGACCAGGGGATTTTACTATCAGTATATTATGCAAACTTTTATGTTTTTTCTGTTATGCGATATGGAGTAATCTTCTGGGGTGCAGCAGTAGATAGCTCAACTGTCTTTATAGTCAAAAAAAAAAGGCAGTCCGGGTGATCTTAGGACTAAAGGGGGAAGATTCCTGTAGAGGCCGATTCAAATCACTCAATATACTCACTTTCTCAGCCATCTATATATTTGAATGTATTATGTTCATTTTTAAAAATTTTTCTTTGTTTTATCACCTGCTTCTCAATCATGAGTATAATACAAGAAGCCTTAATTTGAATTTGCCACTTCACAGTTTGTCTATAGCAGAGAGAAGTCCTTTGTATCTTTGTATGCGTGTGTTAAATTTTATAATAGTCTACCATCTGACATTCAACAGAAAACACACTATAGAGCTTTTAAAAGAAAGGGTTTTCAATACCTAGTTGACATTGAGCCCTATACTGTGGCGGAGTGACTGGCCTATCCTTCTCCTTGATCAGCATATTTAATTTGTAATGTTAATATATTTTAAATGTGTGATGTCAATATATATATAAATTTTTTTTAATCTGTAATTAACAATGTGACTCTCGTAATGAGTGGAAATATAACTATCGACAATAATACCATACAACAAACAGACACTTACAAATATCTGGGACACGAGATCAAAATAAACAGAGACAATCAAACAAATGAAATACAGAGGCGCATAGGCCTGACATGGGCAGCATTTGGCAAACTAAGCCATATTCTAAAAAGTTCAATTCCCATGTGTCTCAAGCGAAAAGTTTATAACCAATGTGTTTTGCCTGTACAAACTTATGGAGCAGAGACTTTAACACTCACGCAGAAATCTGCGAATAAACTAAGAGTTACACAACGAGCCATGGAACGTGCAATGCTGAATGTGAGCCTCCGAGACCACATAACAAACCGACAAATTAGGCAAAGATCAGGAGTTCAAGACGTCATCGAAAGAACCACGAGACTTAAGTGGAACTGGGCAGGACACTTAGCCAGAACACAAGATGGACGATGGACAAGACAAATTATGGAATGGAGGCCCAGAAATTATAAAAGAAGCCGAGGACGACCACCGACTAGATGGACCGACGACATAAAAAGAGTAGCGGGAAACTGGCTACAAGCGGCCCAGTGTAGAGAACACTGGAAAGAACTGAGGGAGGCCTATGTCCAGCAGTGGACGGGATTGGCTGATTGATGATGATGAACAATGTGACGTTATTTGCTCAATTATGTTTAAAAATTTATGCAAATAAAAATTTACTCTACTCTACTCTAATATTGATGTAGAATCTGCTCCCTAATTGTAGCTGGCTATTGTTCTTAATACATTCAAACCATTTGACAATTTTTTTTAGATATTGAACATGATTTCTTCATATGTCTTTTGTCGAATATCATCATCATATAGAAATTTACATCAAGGAATAGTCTCGGTGCCGATAGGTTATATTTTCTTGAAAACAATTTCGTTTCAGATTCAGACAATTTTAATGCGTTCGACTTGGACCAATTCTCTAAATTATTTAAGCTATGTTGTATATGTTGTACCAGAAAATTGTTAGGATCACAATAACATATACCAGCTATTAAAATGAGTAACGAGCATTGAGCACGCACTGATGACGAAAAGGCAAATATATGGCTCTAACACCTGGAAACTACCTTTACTCCATTTCTCTGAGAGATACAACCAGAAGAAGAGAAAAATATTTATAGATATTTGTAGTTAAGAATATGGCGAATCAAATGGTGCTTTAACTATTTGGGAATTGTTTTTTAGTATGTCGTTTATAGCTGTTCAAAATAAAGTTACACATATCGTTAACCCTTTTGGAATTCTATTATTTTGTAACTTTTTTGATATATCGTTATCTAGACAAACACTATACAGTGATGAGTGCATTAAGAACCGGCAAAATTACGCAAAAGATAGAAAACATAATACTTTGTGAAATAAAAAGAGATAAAAGTAGTAGAGGTGGGAAATTATCGATAGAAACCTCTAATTTACATTACATTATATTAGGACTATCGATAGTTTCCCACCTTTAGACGTTAGCTTATGAGCTAGTTGACTTCAGTCATAATATTACAAGTATGACGTCGAACATTAACATTTTTTAAATTTCGCATAAAGTAAAAACTGATTGAAGGCAATAAAGCAAAGCTTAAGTAAACAGTTTAATTAGTAGTAATTTGATAATTAATTCTGTGTTGACGAATACAGAATAACAAGCTATGATAATTCTGTATTGAGAAGATTGTATGCGACGTCTCAAATCATAGTTTATTATTGATCAATACTTTAATTTTGGATAAAAACATACTCATAATTAAACTGTTTTTACCCACATTACGTGATACGTATTACTATGACTGAAGTCAACCAGCTCATAAGCTAACGTCTAAAGGTGGGAAATTTTCGATAATTCTAATGTAATGTAAAGTAAATTATAGGTTAATATCGATAATTTCTTAACTCTACTACTTTCATCTCTTTTTATTTCACAACGTATTATGTTTTCTATCTTTTGCGTTCTTTTGCCGGTTCTTAAGGCACTCATCCCTGTATAATATATTCTTTTGCTAATAAAATGTTTTATGAAATATAATATGTTACCTTTTAAACTCCAGTGTTGTAGAGTTTCAAGAATTTTGTGTCTCCATACCGTATCACATGCTTTAGTAATTTCGATAAACACTGCAATACTTGTTTATTATTTCGCAAATTCTTCATTGATTTTAGATTCAAAGTCAATTTGATTATCAGTAGTGTATCTATTTGTCTTCTTCTTTTTCTTTTTCCTTCTTGTATGTAGGCTTTAAAGCCTGTTTTTTCTTCAATATTAGCCTCCTAAAATGTTTAAATTATCGCACCATTTTTTCTTGGTCTGCCAATACTTCTTCGTCCATTTGGTGACTTATCTCGTGCTATTCGTACTATCCTATCCTCTACCGTTTTACTAAAGTGTTCGTTTCACTCCTATTTCGATTTTGTCACCCATCCATTTATGTCTTCTATATTACATCCTCTTCTTATGTTTTCGCTTCTCTCACTATCCAACAGACTTTTCCCTGATATTCGTCGGAGTATTTTCATCTCTGTTGTTTCTTAGGTGTTTGTTCTTCGAATTGTGTCATTAAGAGATCCCGCCCCTTTACGTGCTTTTAAGCTTTGTTGTCGTACTTCTTTTTCAAATTCTCCGTAACTAGTTATATCTATTCCCAGATATCTAAACCTTGCTCCCTGCTTTAATATTTTCGCATCAATTTCGATTTTACATCGTGGTGGGTATTTAGATTATTTAAAAGTGGTAAGGCCCCCGGTCCTGATGAAATTCCCGTAGAACTGCTCAAACTTATGGACGATGAATCTATTAAAATACTCCTAGATCTATTTAACACAATATATAGAACTGGAATAATACCTAGGGAATGGCTCCGTTCGACCTTTATACTACTGCCAAAAAAGGCAAATATAAGGGAATGCAGCGAATATCGTACGATAGCTTTGATGAGTCATGCTCTAAAACTGTTCCTGAAAATAATCCATAATAGGATCTATAGGAAATTAGACGTAGACATCAGTAACACTCAGATGGGATTCAGAAAAGGGCTGGGTACAAGGGAGGCTCTGTTTGCAATGAACGTTCTCTCACAGAGATGCTTAGACATGAACCAAGAAATTTACACCTGCTTTATTGATTTCGAAAAGGCCTTTGACAAAGTACAACATGAACCACTAAGACAAATTCTAATAAAGAAAAATATAGACAGCCGAGATATTCGAATTATATGCAACCTATATTGGAATCAAACAGCAAATGTGAAGGTTGAGGGTAGGCTAACAGAAGAAATTCAAATCCGTCGAGGAGTCCGGCAGGGATGCATCTTGTCGCCACTTTTATTTAATCTGTATAGTGAAGCTATTTGTGAACAAGCACTCGAGGAAGAAGATCTTGGTCTGATATTAAATTGTGAGACGATCAACAATATAAGGTATGCTGACGATACGGTTCTCCTAACGGGAACGCTAGTAGAACTACAACATCTCGTTCAAAGTCTTAATACATACTGTAACAGTTACGGCTTGAAAATTAATTTGAAAAAAACTAAATTTATGGTAATCATGAAATCAAAGAACATCAGAGCTAATCTTGTAATAGACAATACAACGAATGAGCGTGTGTCCTGTTATAAATATCTAGGTGCTTGGATCACAGACGATACTGATCAGACAAAAGAGATTAGATGTAGAATAGAAATCGCTAGATCAGTCTTTAATAGAATGCGCAAACTCTTTTGCAATCGTGATATCAATATAAAGTTACGAATACGAATGCTGCGGTGTTATGTCTTTTCTACCCTGTTGTATGGAGTAGAGGCTTGGACACTAAAACAGTTGACCACAAAAAACATCGAAGCTTTCGAGATGTGGTGCTATAGGCGCATTCTCAGAATATCATGGATGGACTGCGTCACTAACACGCAAGTACTCCAAACTTTAGACAAAAGATGCGAAATTCTAAATGAGATAAAAATTAGAAAGATGGAATACTTGGGGCACATTGTGAGAGGTGAAAAGTACGAACTTTTAAGAAATATCATGCAGGGCAAAATTAAGGGAAAAAGTAGTGTGGGAAGAAGAAAAATATCGTGGCTTCGTAATCTACGTGAATGGTTCGGGTGTAGTTCGATTGAACTTTTTAGGAGCGCTGCTAACAAAGTCGCAGTGGCCATGATGATTTCCAATCTCCGCTAGGAGTGGCACGAGAAGAAGAAGAAGGGTATTTAGATGTCATACATTTGGTTTTTTCTGCTGATATTATCATATCAGCATATCATATTATATCATATCATATCATATCATATCATATCATATCATATCATATCATATTGGTTGTTGTATTGAAGATGTGTGTTAATCTTTGGAGCTTCGCTTTGTACTGGTATACAGTGTGTTAGTTTAGTGTAGTAGGTAGGTGTAAGACTTCTTCGACTTGGATGCGATCGAAAGCCTTTGTCAGGTCTATAAAACATAGATATGCTGGATTATTGTACTTGATAGCCTTTTCTGTGATTTGTCTTAGTACAAATACGGCATCTACGCAGGATCTTCCGGCTCTGAATCCTTGTTGTTCATCTGATAAAGTTGTTAGTTTATTGATTTTGTTTGTTGGCATCTATTTGTCGACTACGAGAAAGCATTCGATACCATAAGCCAGTTCGATACTAAAACAGTTGACCACAAAAAACATCGAAGCTTTCGAGATGTGGTGCTATAGGCGCATTTTCAGAATATCATGGATGGACTGCGTCACTAACACGCAAGTACTCCAAACTTTAGACAAAAGATGCGAAATTCTAAATGAGATAAAAATTAGAAAGATGGAATACTTGGGGCACATTGTGAGAGGTGAAAAGTACGAACTTTTAAGAAATATCATGCAGGGCAAAATTAAGGGCAAAAGTAGTGTGGGAAGAAGAAAAATATCGTGGCTTCGTAATCTACGTGAATGGTTCGGGTGTAGTTCGATTGAACTTTTTAGGCGCGCTGCTAACAAAGTCGCAGTGGCCATGATGATTTCCAATCTCCGCTAGGAGTGGCACGAGAAGAAGAAGAAGGGTATTTAGATGTTGTCATACATTTGGTTTTTTCTGCTGATATTATCATATCAGCATATCATATCATATCATATCATATCATATCATATTGGTTGTTGTATTGAAGATGTGTGTTAATCTTTGGAGCTTCGCTTTGTACTGGTATACAGTGTGTTAGTTTAGTGTAGTAGGTAGGTGTAAGACTTCTTCGACTTGGATGCGATCGAAAGCCTTTGTCAGGTCTATAAAACATAGATATGCTGGATTATTGTACTTGATAGCCTTTTCTGTGATTTGTCTTAGTACAAATACGGCATCTACGCAGGATCTTCCGGCTCTGAATCCTTGTTGTTCATCTGATAAAGTTGTTAGTTTATTGATTTTGTTTGTTGGCATCTATTTGTCGACTACGAGAAAGCATTCGATACCATAAGCCATCAGAAAATGTTAAAAGCATTGACAGAATGCCGAATAGACCATCGCTACACTAACATAATCAAATATATCTACCAAAATGCCACACCTAGAGTAAGACTATCTAAACAAGAAACAAATAAATTCTGTATACAGCGAGGAGTACGGCAAGGACACACCGTCTTTCCAAAGCTATTCACGACGTTTTTAGAACATACTTGTGAGAAGGCACATCTGAACGAGCATGGTATCAAGATAAATGGAGAGAAGCTGTCATTTGAGATTTGCAGATGACATCGTCCTTATAGCCGATCGTATGGATGATGCAATAATAATGTTTGAAAAATTATATCACGCATCTTGGAGATTGGACTAAACTTATATATTAAGTTTAATTATAAAGATTAATATAAACAAGACGCAAATAATGACTAATCTGGTGCTAAATCGAAATACTGCTGTTGATGGAAGGAATATTGTGCAGACTACATTGTATAAGTACTTAGGACATCAAATTCGGCTGCACGTCGCATAGGATTAGCCTGGACAGTATTTAAAAAATTAAACTATGTATTTAAATCGAATATACCCATATGCATCAAAAGGACAATCTTTGACCAATGTGTGTTACCTGTACTCATTTATGGAGCGGAAACATTAATACTCACAAAAAAGGTAGTGAATAAGATTCACGGGACTTGGAGGGCTATGGAGCGCCAGATGTTGTATGTCTCTCTGAAAGACCGAATTCCAAACGAAGAAATACGTTGTAGAACAAAAACAACAGACGTCATCGAAAAAATCGCGTTGCTAAAATGGAATTTGGCAGGACACGTCGTCAGATTATCCGACAACCGATGGACAAAACGTATTGTCAATTGGAGACCAAGAAAAGAAGCAATACGGAACAGAGGACGCCCACCAACAAGATGGTATCACGACTTGAAGTGTGTTAGCAATAACTGGATGCAAGCCGCACAAGACAGAGACAGATGAAAGGAGCTGAGGGAGACCTATGTCCAGTAGTAGAAGCATACAGATTGATGATGAGTGCATCTATGTTGATGAAAACCATTTTGTTCAGAAGCTTGTAGTTTATTTTGCTTAAGGTACCAGAGAAGCCTACGGTTTATCAGTTTTCCATATTTTATATATGAAATTTTTTAGGTAAATTCTTCTAAATGAGTCTGGTTTTGTTCTAGGTTTGTCTGGTTTTATTATTAGAATTATTATAGCTTCGTAGCAACTACTGGGAAATAAATTATTCGTGCATTCATGTAATTATACAAATTTAGCAGATAGTCTTTGCTCTTATCCGAAAATTTTTGTAAAAGGATAGCTCGTATATTATCAGGTCCTGGAACTATATTTTTTGTAGAAGCTAGGGCATCATTTAATTTAATTATGGTAAATTTATAGTTGATTGGATGGGTTTTTTTCTTCGTTAAAATCTAAAGGTACTTTTTCACTAGTAAGTTTTGTTTTTGTATAATTATGATCATTGGAATTGTTTTCGAACTGTGTTGCTAATAATTCAGCTATTTTCTTTTCTATTAGGGATAGCTTTATTGTCATATGATGAAAATGGGTTGAATTGGATATATTGTTACTTGAAATTTTTCTGATGTTTTTCCAGGCAAGAAATGACGACGTTGAACTTTTTACAATTGATACGAATTTGATCCAAGACTTTTTTACATTCTTCATTCCACCATGGTAAAGGAGCAAATTTTATTAGGGGTTTGCAGGTTGTAACTTTTGTAATAAAGGATATGTATGCGTTTAAATCATTATCTATTCCTGAAAATGGTATTTGTTGTAGGTAGGTGATATTCGCTTCTATCATTTCACCATATTTTTTCCAGTTAGAATTTTTTAGGTTCCAGTTCTAATTAGTGAAGCTATTCATTTTTAAACTAGGTGACTGAAAGGAGATTCTGAATGGATAGTGATCATTACAATACAAATAAGGTATTACACCATATGTTAATATTGGTGTTATAGTTGGTTCATATATAGCTAGATCGATTGTTGACGAATTTCCTGTGGGAATATCAAATCTAGGGGGTCTTACATCATTTAGTATATTTAGATTTTGGGAATTAATTATCTTTTCTATTATTCGACCTTTAGTCGAAGTGTAATTGGAACCCCATTTTTGGTTATCGGAGTTGAAGTCGCTCAGAAAATATCCGAGGAATTGGAATTCGATTGAGCACTAGTTCTAGCTCTCGTTCATCAAGAACGTTTGTCTGCTTGTCTTTCTAGTACTTAAGCTATTGATGTTTTACTTTAGTTTAATTATTTCATTAATTTTTTTCTGATACGTGTACTGAAATTTTAATTTTTTTGTTTTTTATAATATGGGTAAACACAAGATAATACTTTCAACAGTTGATGAATATCTTCTGTATACTTTGTTGATATACTTAATGGATCTTTGGATCCTGTTGCATTTTCAAAGAAATCTACTAGTTGATCATACGTATGTGAGAATTTGGGTTTCTTCGTTAAATAGTTATGTATGAGTCGTTAGTGAAGCAAAGTCAATCTCTTGTGTTGAATTTTTGGTTTTTGGTATGTTTATCATTTTTTCATTGGAGGCTCTTTTGGTTTGCAAAATTTGTTTTCGTGAGAAGGAGGGGTTATTACTTCAGAAGCAGATCGTTTTGTAATAGTCTTACTTGTTTCAACGATCTCCACGAGTTCAGGGAGTACTAGACTGATTATAAATGAAGTTTTATCTGACAATTCTACATTTATTTTCGATGCATATAGGACGAATCGTGTTTAGTTTGGATGAGGACGAGAAATTGTTGTTAATTTCTTTTGATCAGAATATTGTGTTTAGTTCAATGTTGTTTTCTGACGTTAGTGTTGATGTGTTTGTTTATTACTAGCAATTACTAGCGGTATGTCCATTTGTGCGATAATTTGAACATGGATGGCTTTTATGTGAAAGAAAAATGGGATAAGGTGTGTTTTCAAAATTTACCAAAATTGAGGTAGGTAGGGATTAAGATCTTTGACCATTTTTAGAAAATTTATTGGTGAGCATAAATGGATACCTAATTGAAGAAGTTCTTTTTCTAGTGCCTGATGTGGTATAGTTGAGCATACATTAAATAATATAAGTCTTTGAATCGGGATAATTAATCTACGAAAGGAAAGGACTTCATCGTTTACTCTATTTCCATTGGACTTTTGTAAGAGCTTATCTACACATTTCGTGGTTTAATGAGTTTTGGTCAGCAGTTTTAATCCATCACTTTTAAGACAATTAAGACGTTTTTACTTTTTATTTTATTGCACCTACAAAGTATATCTGCATATTTTTTATATACCACTGGTGCCACCGGATGATTACGTTCATCGAGCCACATCCATCCCTCGGGCTAGAGGTTTTTGGCTGGATTATGTTGATCTCCGGGCGTAATCATATTAATAACACCCTTGGTGCATAAATAACACTTAAACCATTGTTTTTAATTGATAATAAAGCTGATATGGCAGGGCGCGCGCTCATTTGTAAAATGAGAATTTAAACCAACAAAAATATGTGCCCTAGATCTTGTTACTCTCTCTTATATACGCGGCAACAAGGTTTGATCTTGAATTTTGGTCCTTAGTGAAGTCAAAATAAATTTTTTTACTTGGTATTTTGAGCCTTGAAAATCTTAATTTTGCGTTTTTCTCAGTTTTAAATTAGTTATAACTCGAAAACGACCAAGTTTCCAGAAAAACTACAAAAAACTTATTTTGTTCAGAATGATCCACAAAATTAAAAAAAAATTGTCCGTGTCGAAAAAAATTATTTTTACAATTTGTTAAAAAGAAAGTTGTTTAAAAAAACTGATCAACTTTTTGCCTGGACGGCCTCTTGGATCTTATTTTGTGGTATCTCATGAAAGTGATTATGCAAAAAAATCTCATGGGAATATTTTTCCGAACAGATCCGAGCTTTTCGTCTTGCATAAATTGATATTTTAGTTTTGTGTATTTTTTTCGTATAAAGATTGCAATTTGTTAAGAATAATAAATAAATATCGCTTATCAAAGATGGTGTAAAACACTATCACTTGGATAATGCTTGACTTTTTATTTATATTTATTTAGTACGTATTTAACACGTTCAGTAAATATTAATATTTTTACATAACTAAAAAATATATACTGTTAAAATCAGAGAGTCACACAATTGAAAAACTATGGGAAGGCATATACAGACTTAGCTATCATTATAAAATCTACCTTGAAGAGTCATAGTTGTTGAAGCAATCTACAGTCCACAAAAATAAATGTTTTCTGAAGAACATGAATACAGATTGTGTTTATACGAGATTAAGCCACAATTATTAATTGCAACGAAAATTACATTTTTATCTAAAAATTTGACGTTTTGTTTACCACTCCTTTCCTATTAGGAAAGCAAGGAAAGGGAGGAATACCTCCAGGCTTCGAGTGAAACTCATTGAATGTAGAAAAACACCTGTATTTTTCTTTAATATCTGCCAGCGTTGTGGGCTGCTGCTAAATATATTGTAAAGATTTTTTTGTAATTCCAAAAAAAGTTGTTACTTCAGAGCAAGATTCTGCTGCATGCACTTCACATAAATTCAAGCTGTGACATTCACATGGGAAAACAAAGCTTTCAAATTGACCTGCAATATGCGTGCTTGAACACCTTTGCATATTCCGCTCATATTACTACCATTGTAATAGCCCCGCACACAACAATAGCTAAATCGGTTATTGGATTTCCAGTTTTCTCTGAATAATTAACAAATTCTAAGAATCGTTTATGCACTTTATATACGTTTTCATGAAGATATACATATCGTAATATAAATTTTAGCTGTTTCATATGTGAAATATCTGGCGTAGTATCTATTATAATCGAAAAATTTTTGCTATTTTTCATTCTGACAAAATTGGGTTTACTACTTGCGTTGCACAAACCGGTATGAACTCGTTTTGTATTTCCTGTGATAAGTAATGCACGTTTGCAGCAGCTTTTTATCAATTTGAGAATTTTGGACTTTTCTCAAATAATTCGCCAACGTTGGATTGTCGTGGCTTAGGCGAAGACGAAGCAGATCCCCACAACAAGAAATAGAAATAACAGATAGGGAAATGAGAACGGCCATGAAAGGAATCAAAAATAAGAAACACCGGGACCTGGAGGCATCTCATCTGAGCTTATAAAGTACGGCTCAAAAAAATTACACCGGATGATAAAATGGATATTTCAGAAAGCCATCAATGGAGAACAGCTCCGAAATGAATGGATGGAGGCATATATGACATCTATATTTAAGAAAGGAGATAGAAAACCATGAAAAAACTACAGAGGAATAAGCGTAATATCATCAATAGAAAGATTATATGGGAAGATACTGCGAGAAAAGATAGAGCAAGCGATAAAAGGCAAAATCGGGGAGGGTCAGGCATAGAAGGCTTCACGGCAGGAAGATCATGCATAGACCACATATACACACTGAAACAACTGTTCGAAAAGAAATAAGCAAAAAATAGAGATATACAGTTGGCATTTGTGGACTTGAGAAAGGCGTATGACTCTCTACCAAGGTTCTACCAAGAACTATGGAAGGCAATTTACAAATTAGAAATTCGGACGGAACTCATAGAAGCTAGAAAAGCTCTGTATAAAGAAAATAAAGTGTCCATTCAAATGAGAACAAGGATTATAGGAAACTTCACCACAACAAAAGGGCTCCTGCACGGTTGTTAAACATCTCCAACCCTATTAAAATATACTTAGACAAAGCTTTGACTACATGGAAAAGAAAATGCGAAGGCATAGGATTACCGGTACGAAACGAATACCTATATACGCTAAGCTTTGTAGACGATCAAGTAGTGATTGCACAAGACCAAGAAGACATCAGTTACATGATGAAGAAACTACAAGAAGAATATACCAAGGCTGGCCTAGATATTAACCTCACGAAAACAGAGTACCTATCTATAAGTGAAGAATACATAGAAGATCTACAGATTGACGACAACGTAACAATCAAAGGAAAGGATAAATTTAAATACTTGGGTTTTATAATCACGAACAAGGCAACAATAGAGGAAGAAATTAAGCAAAGATTTCGAGAAACAAGATCAACAATCCCACAACTTAACTTATTATGGTGGGATAGACATCTAAATATGAAGACAAAAACACAGATTTATAAAACATTAGTGTGAAGTATTATGACATATGGGGCTGAAAATTGGATTATAAACAAACAAACAGCATTAAGATAGTAGCAAAAGAGATGAAATGCCTGCGAAGATGCTGTAGAGTAACAAGAATGGATAGGAGAAGTAATAACGAAATAAAGCACAGAACATCAATAGAAACAGACATACTAACATATATAGAACAATAAAGATTAAAGTGGTATGGACATGTAAGAAGAACTAGCGACAGTAGCTGAATATGTATTATATATCTGCAGGTGGTACTGTGTCGTCTTGTGTATTTTTTCAGTTTGTAAATCGGGCTCAGGAACATTTTTTTCATTATTTTTAGAAGAAGATGAAATTACAAATCCCACATTTTCTAAAGTTTGTCTTCCAATAGCATATTGTGTTTACTACCAATGCAGTATGCAATGCAGCAATTTGTCTATTGGCGTGTTTTATCTATCAGCACAGGCGCCTAATGCGATTTTTATTGCTAGGCGAATCCGTTCAAAAAAACATTGGTTATATGAAAGCAGTACGCCGGCACCGTAACCAAAACAAGAACTCATGATGTCGCAACGGTATTAAAACAATCAAATATATTTCAAAATTCAGTAAAAGTCATATTAAATATATCCGAGTATTAAGTAAACGCATTATGCACATAAAGTGAAGAGCAAAAAAAAAACGGGAAAAATTACGTCTTTGATCTGATCGACGCCGGACCACTTACAGCGCCGGGTCACAGTAATGTACCAGCTGTACCACCCTCTCGACGATCCTGACAGCGATTCATCTTGCTGCGGAAACTTGGTAGGTTCAGTGCCTTTTAATGCTTCATATCCTCGGCTATAAATGTGATGTGTCACAAATAACCCTTTCTTCGAAACGAATGAACTGACGATATTAAATATCGACACCTGTATTTCTAGTATTATGTGTGTTATCATAATATTTTTTATGATCCTGTATCTGTTTATTAGTTTTTTCATAGCTACTATATTAATTATGCACATAACTGAAATCGTTTTCTAGGATAAAATTTACAATGATAAAATAGTGGATAAACAATATTTTCCATTAACATTTTTTAAATTTCTTTATGTAATTATGATACAAATGTTTATGATTATGTTCGAAGAATTACTAATGAATGATTGCTTTATTTCTGAATATTTAGATTTGTCGTTCTATTTTAATGTTTAAAATCACTTCTAGTAGTTGAACTTTTGACATTTGGTGTCAAAATGCAACCCATATCCCTCGTTTATTTTTCCAAATTCCTTTTTTTCTAGAAGGCGTCTCTTAGAAACAAAAAGTGTTTACTACCTGTGATCCACTGCGTCACGTCATGCAAAATATAATTGACTGTTTCAGGTTCTCTGCCACTGAACCTGCAGCTTAAGTCTTTATGAAACAGCCTTATTGCATGCAGGTGTCCCTTGACTGCTTCACTTTCGTGTTTTTCGCAGTACTTCAGCCCTATAAGCGAATGTCCGTCCAATATATATTTTTCTATGCACACACAACCAAATTTATATGGAATCATCTGGTATTTCTTATTATTTCAAGCGAATTTAGAAAAACCAACATACAAAGTCACAGAATATTTATTTTAAAGCAATTTAATCACCAAAACATAAAAATGAAAGAAAACAGTAAACTTCAAGAGCAGCTTGTACTAGCTGTGCAGTGTTTTGTGGATTCTCCCAGTGAGCTCTAATTCTTCTTTTAAGCATATAGCATAATTGCTTTATACGGTTAAGGTCGGGTGAGCAAGCAGGTCACTCCAGAACAGTAATATCTTCTTCTTCAAGGAAGTCTATAATCATTCTACTGGTATGTGGAGGCGCATTATCATGCATGAAAATTAAATTTTCTCCCATTGCACTTCTCCAGAGCCTAACTACAAGTTCTAGAGCTAAATCAACATACCTACGAACTGTTAAAGTTAGTTGGATGAAAATTAAAGAAGTTTTTCTACTGATTATAATGCCTCCTCAGAACATAACACTTCCTTCTTTATACCTGTAATCTGGTAATTTCCGTTTTTGCTGGTCTTTTTCGCTCCCTAAGTACACGAATTCGTCTATCATCTGATGTTTCATAAATCCTGGTTTCGACTGAAAATAGCACATTTTGCCAATTTTTAATGTTCCAGTTTTGGTATTAAAGACACCAATTTAAGCGATCAATATTGAGCTGTCTGGATAACTCGAGAACCCGTAACTGTCTAATACTGTATGGTTCTTGGGTAGGAAGGCTGGATTTGGAGCTGTGAGTGAGAAATTGTTGGGTCTCTTCTAGCTAATTGGTCAATCAAACGATCGTGGCGAGCCATTGTTACTTTTTGACAACTTTGTCTTAGTCTATTCTTAAGCGTTACTAATGCCTGCTACCTAGCATAAGTTTTTGACACAACGTTCTGTGTTACGCCAACCACTGAGACATTCCTTGTTCCACAAGACCAATAATATTTCCTCTTTGCACCTGCGTTAACCCCACAAAAGACATATTTTCGTTCTTGAACCCATAAGTAAGTTTATTTATTTTGTTTAATGTACAAATAAAGCAAATAATCTATAACGTACCGAGCTGTGTTATCTGATTGTTTTATCGGTTTGTTAATTTTTAAGAAAAACCTTTATTCTTCGCAACAATAACAAGTTTTTTCAAAAGAAATAAATATTGGTTTGAAATACATGGTGATTTCATATAAGTTTGGTTGTGTGTGTACTTAACCCGATATACTTTTCCAATGCCAATTATGTTCAGAACCAGGTTTTTTTCTGGTCGCGTACAGTGCTTTTTGGCACTTCTAAGGCCGGCTTTGAACCGAAGTATATTGTAGCTGATCCTCTTTTAGCAAATTCATCAGCTCTGACGTTGCCTTATTTGTCTTGATGACTTATCACCTATACAAGGGTGACACTGTTATATTACATCAGTCTATAGAGTTCTTCCCGTTATTACTACATTAGCCTATACACTAGCTTAGGTTTCTTGAGTACCTCTTAGCCTTCTGACTATTTGGGCAAATATTGATCCGTTTAAATTCAAAAACCCTCATGGTAATTTATCTTGCACAGTAAATAGACCTCTTAAACAATTTAATATTTTTACTGGGAATAAACCACAATTTAAGTTTTAAATATGTTAATTTTGACGTTTCGATTTTCACTTCGGAACCAGTGGTATGAGATTTTGGTACATCATGTTTCCTATACGATTTGATAATAATGACGATAGTGTATTTGGAATGGAAACTGGTCTATTAGCAGCAAATTTTTGAATGATATAAAATATGTTATATTTATGAATTGAATTGTGATTGTAACACAGGGTACTCCTTGTTAAGATAGGCAAAATGCCCTCACTCCCATAATTTAATTTTTTTACGTTCTATGTACTTAAAAAATAAGGCTCAGTGCAATTTTAGTCCTAAAACCCACTCCCCTGCACCCAACCGAAAAAAAAATATTTGTTCTTATTTTTTTTTTAGGAGGGATGCAATCAATTTAAAAATTTCAAAAAATTCACACGAATAGTTGAGGCTTTTACAAAACTCTTCTATTTTTTAAAGACCCGCAAGTTGAGTGTACATAACCTAGAAATGCATTTCTTTTGGAAAAAAGCGTATTTTTTTTTTGAGATGGCTGCAGCTTCAATTTTTTTTTATTTTATGTATTGGACCAAAAATTATATCTCTGATTTTGTCAAATCTTTTCGTATGGCGCGACATTATCAAAAATCCGAAAAACTGTTTCTTTTAGTGCTTTTAATAGTGGTCACGGTCATTTTATAGACTATGAGGTCTTAACGACATTCAAAAATTTGGCGAAATACTTTTAAACCCCCCAAAAAACCATGTTTTCGCGGTTTTTGGCGGGGATAAACATATTTTTTGACATCGACACAACATGAGTAAATTTTTTTCTTATTTTTACTTTTTATGTGATTATAAAATAAGACTCGGCGCAATTTGTCAATTTTTATAGACCCGTAGGTCTATCAGTAGCGATAATGGATTACGACTGATAAACTTAGCAGCAGCACTGAACATGACCGTCGCTAGCACCTATTTTGAACACAAGAATATACACAAGGTAACCTGGACCTCCCCTGATTTAAGAACAACTAGTCAGATTGATCACATCTTAATAGATTCAAGACACGGAACGGACATAATAAACTGCAGAAGTTATAGAGGCGCAAACATAGACTCAGACCATTGTTTAGTGATCTCAACACTAAGGGCTAGAATTTCAAACTCCAACAAAGAAAAAGAAATAAATAGAAAGAAATGGAATGTACAGAAGCTGAGAGATGCAACTGTTGCAAAACAGTACTGGGAAAATGTTACCAATAGGTTAAGGAATCAAAGTCTAGGCGAAGAAGACCAGAGAGATATAGACTCATTCTGGAACAGGATAAGGGAAGATATTGAGTCAGCAGCACAAGATGAAATAGGAACAGAAACTTGTACCCGAAAAAATCACTGGTTTGACGATGAATGCAAAGACGCAACACAGAAAAAAAATGAAGCCTATGCAAAAATGCTTACCCGCCGAACTAGAACAAGTATAGAGAATTACCAGACAAAGAGAAGAGAAGAAAAGAAAATACACAGAATGAAGAAACGAAACCACTTAAAAAAGGAACTTCAATATATAGAAAACCTCAACAGAGAGAAAGAATTCAGAACATTCTATAAGAAAGTTAACATCAACAGAAAAGAATTTAAGGCAAACACAAATCAATGTAGAAGTTTAAATGGCGATCTCTTAACAACAAGAACAGACGTACTAAACCGATGGACGGAATATTTTAACCAGATACTTAATATAGATGAAGAAGAAAACCCGGAAGACGAAAGCTGCGAGGTAAGCGGAGCAGACGAGAGGGAGGAGGATCCACCAACGATCCTGGAAGTTAAAGACGCTGTAAACAAACTAGCCAGAAACAAATCACCCGGAATAGATAATCTCCCAGCGGAATTATATAAAGAAGGTGGCCACGATATCATAATAGCCCTACAGCAGCTTATAAAAGAAATATGGATACAGAAGTCCCTTCCCAATGATTGGAATATTGGAATACTTTGCACCATACACAAAAAGGGTGATATCTTTGAATGCTCTAACTATCGAGGAATTACGCTCCTAAATGCAGCGTATAAAATATTCTCCAATATACTATGCCATCGTATGACACCATATGCAGAGCGAATAATAGGACAATACCAGGCTGGTTTCAGAGGTGGTAAATCAACAATTCATCAGATTTCAACCCTAAGACAAATTCTAGAGAAAACACTGGAATACGGTGTAGACACGCACCACATATTTATAGACTACAAGGCAGCCTACGACTCTGTAAATAGAAGAGAATTGTTTAGAGCAATGATAGACCTAGGAGTACCAAATCAGTTGGTAAGTTTAACCAAACTAACCCTTGAAAAAGTTGAATGCAAAGTACGAATCCAGGGGGAACTCTCTGAACCTTTTAAAACAAATAACGGGCTACGTCAGGGAGACCCACTCTCCTGTATACTATTCAATCTAGCTTTGGAAAAAGTAATACGTACGTCACAAATCACAACTACCGGTTCAATATATAACAAATCTGTGCAAATCTTAGCATATGCTGATGATATCAATATTGTTGGGAGAACGGAAAACGCAGCACGAGAGGCGTACGTAGCATTAAAGGAAGCGGCTACAAAAATGGGTTTAATAATAAACACCAACAAAACAAAATACATGAAAATAGGTACGCAACCACAAACACTACGGCCACTTGTTATAGAAAATGACGTCATCGAAGCAGTTAACGAATTTGTATACCTGGGAACGCTCGTCAATACTGAAAATGACACTACCGCAGAGATAAACCGCAGAATTTGCACGGCTAATAGATGCTATTTTGGGCTTAATCTCCTTTTTAAATCTACAGTTATATCAAGAAATACAAAAGTAAAACTCTACAAAACAATAATACGCCCAGTCCTAACATATGGTTCAGAAACCTGGACTTTAACAAAAAGTAATGAAAACATGTTAGGATGTTTCGAAAGAAAAATACTAAGGCGCATCTATGGAGCGGTAAATGAAAATGGTGTCTGGAGAAGACGATACAACTTCGAACTCTATAGGATATACCAGGAACCAGATATCGTAAAACACATAAAGATAGGACGTCTAAGGTGGGTAGGCCATGTTATGCGGATGGAGCAAACCGACCCAGCTAGAAAAACGCTCCTTGATAGACCTATTGGTCAAAGAAGAAGAGGAAGACCCAGAACAAGATTCCTAGATAACATCGATGAAGACATGAGAAATATGGAAATACGTGCTTGGCGGAGGAAGGCGATGGATAGGGACGACTGGAGAAAAATTCTTGGGGAGGCTAGGACCCACACAGGGTTGTAAAGCCAAAATGATGATGATGATGATAGACCCGTAGGTTAAGTGTACATAACCTAAAAATGCATTTTTTTTTTTTCGAAATAACCGTAAATTTTTTGGGAGGTGGCTGCAGGTCCATTTTTTTATACTTTGTATATTTGATCAAAAATTATATGTCTGATTTATTTCAGATTTTTCCGTATGGTGCGCCATGTTCAAAAGTCCGAAAAACTGTTTTTATGGGTTTTGGGTGATTTTCTCCATTTAATAGACTTCAAAATAGATTAAACCAAGATTTTTTTATAGGATATATATATATATATATATATATATATATATATATATATATATATATATAAGTAAAAAGTAATGGCATGTCTCGCAAAACAGAAAACCAAAAATGGTATATCGATGGAAGGCAACCGTATATACGTATTTCTGACTATTGATCGTCTTCAGTACGGTGCAGCCAAGTTAGAAAAGGAGCATATTAACTTGGGAAAGGATCACTACAGGAGCAATGCAACCAATTTGTGGCATTAGAGTTAGAAGACCCTGATGGTTTCCAGGGCAACAACTAACACCAACCACGGAGGAAGCTACAGCTACCTGGGGAAAGGAATGCCAAACGTTGAAATGTTTAAAACAAATGGAAAATGATAATGCGAGTGAATAATAAAAGTAAAAAGTAATGGCATGTCTCGTAAAACAGAAAATTAAAAATGGTATATCGATGGAAGGCAACCGTATATACGTATTTCTGATTATTGGTCGTCTTCAGTACGGTGCAGCCAAGTTAGAAAAGAAGCATATTAACTTGGGAAAGGATCACTACAGGAGCAATGCAACCAATTTGTGGCATTAGAGTTAGAAGACCCTGATGGTTTCCAGGGCAACAACTAACACCAACCACGGAGGAAGTTAATGTATTCTCTTAATGTAATTAAGAGAACGGTTAGAAGACCCCTCAATGAAAGAGGACTAATGGCAAGCAGGCCGGCTATTCGCTCCGTGCGTGATTGAAGCGACATCTGCCGCATTCATCTGACAGTTTTGGACCTCCCAATTTGAGGTTAAACATATGTTAAATAGATACGAAATTGACAAGTATTAATAATTAGTTTTTTAATTATATTTTTTCGGTTTATGTACAAAATAAATTTCGTATTAAAAACTGGGTTTCTAAAAATTCATTAACTTTATCTTTTCAACCCCAAACGGAAAAGAAAGGGAAAAATCTAGTACTGGCAAATCAAGTTTTTGCACGTGGAAGAGCATGTAATTAAAAACAATAATAGTAAAAATTATGATATAAAAGCTAAAGTCATCAGGCAGGCTGCAGTTAGCTTGAAGCCTTATAAAATATCATTTAAGGTAAATTATTTAAATTTTTTCTATTTCAATTTCATACAAATGAAATTATGTGATATTTACTTTTTCATATTAATAGCACGAATCCATCGTTTTCTTTTCTCTAATTTATATGTAATCTTTGGAAACCTATAAAAACTACACTCACTATTTTTGCTATTATTAGCACAATTAAATACGCAACATGTATTTGCACCCATTTTTGATAAAATTTATGCGTAAAAAGATTTAAAAGGTTCAATTTTGTCATATTTCGCCGCTACGCACGCTGGCAGCGTTTCAAGGTACCCCTACCATGGTCACCCACGGAGCGAATAGTTCCCGAATTACAACTCAGACACTGTAGGAATCGATTAATTTTTGCTCGACAACATCAACACTGGGATATATAGGATTGGTGCTGAATTCTTCTTACTGATGAATCGCGATTCTGTTTGAAGTCTAGCGATGGCCGGGAGAGTGTTTGGATATGGAAAAATGAAAGATGTGCCCAAGTTTGTATGTCTCAGAGAAGAAAGATTGGCGGTGGTGGTGTCATGGTTTGGGCTGGAATCTCATTTAAACTTATGTCATCAATGGCTCCCTGAATGCTCACCGGTATATATATGATGTTTTGGCAGAAGCAGCAGTTCCATGTGGTCCATTTATTGGAGACAATTTCGTCCTTCTGCATAATAATGCACGGCCGCATATTGCAAGAATCGTGACAAATTACTTAGAGGAAATAGAAATTAATACTCTAGAATGACCAGCCTGCAGTCCTAATCTAAATATCATCGAGCATCTGTGGGATGAACTTTATCGCGGGGTTATAAGTCAACCAGGCCAGCCAGAAAGTCTTGCAGAACTATAAAACATGCTTCGTGAAGAATATGTACGTATTTCTCAAGTCAAGTTTTTATTCAAAATGTGTTTCTTTCACTCGCAATTTTTATTGTTTTGTAATTCGTTTCGATATTACACTATTTTGTTTGTAGCCTTCTAAGTAAATACATCATGCTAAGTAATCAAGCAGTAATGCCCATTTTTTTTTAAAATGAAAGATGTTGAGTATATAATATGACACAGTGCATAAAACTTCCAATGAATTTTTATTCTCGGAAATTTTTAGGGTGACCACTTTTTTTGCCAGTCAGTGTATTTTAAATTTAATGAGGGCTTCAGAACATTTAAAAATTGGACAAATCTTCTTCAAACCCCCAAAAAAACCATATTTTTCACAGTTTTTAAGGGTTTTGGCGTGGGTAATCATATTTTTAAGATCGACACAACCTGAATCCATTTTCTCATAGTTTTACTTTTAATGTGAATAAAAAATAAGACTCATTACTATTTTTCTATTTTTATAGACCCGTAGGTTAAGTGTACATAACCTAAAAATGCATTTTTTTTCGAAAAAATAGTATAATTATTCGTATTTTATAATATATAATATATATATACCCTAAAAACCCTGATAGAAAAAACTAACGAATATAACCGTCCCTTGGCATTGATATTTGTAGACTTTAAAAAGGCGTTTGATACAGTGGAATTACCGTCCATCTTAAGAGCACTACAAGATTGCAGGGTCGACCACAGATATTGTAATATAGTTAAAAATATATATGAAAATGCCACAACAACCATAAGTCTACATTCAGCAACTAATAAGATAAAGATAAAAAGGGGAGTCAGGCAAGGTGATACCATGTCACCAAAGCTGTTCATTACCGTTCTTGAGTATGCATTTAAAAGACTAACATGGCAACAGAAAGGAATATCCATCGATGGAGAAAGATTAAACCATCTACGTTTTGCGGACGATATCGTGCTTCTGTCAGATAATCTGGGAGAGATCAAAGACATGCTCCAAGAACTGAATTACATACTACAAGAAACTGGGCTGGAGATAAATTTCGAGAAAACCAAAATGATGACCAATATGGTTCCCAGCGAAGAGATACAGATCAATAACAACAAGGTAGAATTAATCGATAAATACACATACTTGGGTCATGAAATCAGAATAACCAGAGACAACCAAACCTGCGAGCTAAATAGACGAATCACGTTGGGATGGGCGGCATATGGAAGGATGAGAGACATTTTTAAAACAAATACTCCAATTCACCTGAAAAGGAAGGCATTTAACCAATGCATCCTACCAGTCTTGACCTACGGAGCAGAGACCCTAACTTTAACGAAAGCTACTGCCGAAAAACTGAGGGTAACACAAAGGCGAATGGAGAGATCAATGCTGGGTCTGACCTTGAAAGATCGCGTGAGAAATGAGGAGATACGCCGACGAACTGGCGTTGACGATATTATACTGCGAATCAATAAACAAAAGTGAAGGTGGGCTGGACATGTTGCTAGAATAGAAGACGGAAGATGGACGAAGAGATTATTGGAGTGGAGACCAAGAGCCGACAAGCGAAGTCGAGGCAGACCACCCACCCGATGGACCAACGACCTAAGGAGAATAGAAACAAACTGGATTGCAGCAGCTAGAGATAGAGAGAACTGGAGACGTTTGGAAGAGGCCTATATCCAACAATGGATGTGAAAACGGGGCTGGATGATGATGATGATGATGAATATATACATAATCGTATTTTTTTCGAGGTGGCTGCAATTCCAATTGTTTTTTTTATTTTGTGTATTTGATCAAAAACTATATCTCTGGCAAACAAAGTGGATCAATATCTTGGACATAATGGATATGACACATAATAGTAAGATAGCGTGGAACCTCATCAAAAAGTTCAGCTCCGACTCCACCGAAACTAAGAAATCTCATAAAGACATATCAGACCAAGTATCTTACCAACTCATACTAAACGGAAAGACTAATAAGAAGCTGAAAAATATCACCTAGATCCACATTTCACAATTAAAAAACTAAATAAAGCCTTGCACTCAATAAAGAATAGCAATTCAACGGTTGTTGATGATATCTATATGAACAAAATAAAAAACTTGGGCCCAGTCTCCAAGAAGTTGAACTTGGAGGTCTCGTGCCTAATTTCCGGAACAAAAATCAAAATCAGAAAAACTGTTTTTTAGAGATTTGATACATTTTGAAGTCTATAAAATGGAGAAAATCCCCCAAAACCCCTAAAAACAGTTTTTCGAGTTTTTCGGACAGCGAAAAAATCTGAAAAAAAAATCAGGGATATAGTTTTTGACCATATACACGAAATAAAAAATTTTACCTGCAGCCACCTCCAAAATAAAGTTACACTCTTATTCGCAAAAAAATGAATTTTTAGGTTATGTACACTCAAACTACTACGGGTCTACAAAAATAGACAAATTATGTTTTAATGGTATAAAAAGTAAAAATATGAGAAAATAATTCAGGTTGTGTCGATGTCAAAAAATAAGTTTAACTCTAACAAAACTTTTGAATGTCCTAAAGGCCTGATTTAATTTAGAATATATGTAACCTATAAAAAACCTTACTTTGATCTATTTTAAAGCCTATAAAATGGAGAAAATCGCCCAAAACCTCTAAAAAAAAGTTTTTCGACTTTTTAAAAACAACGCACCATACGGAAAAATCTAAAACAATCAGAAATATAGTTTGTGATCAAATATACAAAATAAAAAAAATTGACCTGCAGTCACCTCCAAAAAAATTTATACGCTTTTTTCGAAAAAAAAAAGAATGCATTTATAGGTTATGTACACTCGACCTACACTCGGTCTATAAAAAATATGCAAGTTTTGTGAAAGCCTCAACTATGTGTATGAATTTTTAAAATTTTTTAAAATTGATTGCATCTCACATAAAAAAAAAATAAAAAGGAAAAATTTACATTTTTGGTGGTAGTGTTGGGTGGAGAGGAGTGGCGGGCTTAAATTGAGCTGAGCTTTATTTTTTAATCACATAGAACGCAAAAAAGTAAAAAAAAGTGATTACATACGAGTTCGTATATGGATTTATGATTCATTGACAGTAGGTGGTTATGTTTACTGGAAATTGCACATTACTTTTAATCAGGTTTTCATAAAATGTAGTTGAGAGTGCTTTATTTTTAATACATCCAAACAGAATGTGATTAATATCACACTGGGAAATATTATCGCATGAGCACTTTCAACACTAAACTCATAATCTAGATGTTATGTTTATTTCCGAAGCACACATGACTAATAAGAGCCATTTATATATTCCCAAATATTCAACCTATGTAACTCAACATCCATTAGGAAAAGCCCACGGAGGTACGGCAATTATTATAAAGAATTACATTAAGCATCATGAAACAAATAAAATTAGTAAAGTTAACATCCAAGCCACATCAGTGTCGGTCGAAGATTCACAAGGCCCGATTATTCTATCTGCTGTTTACTGTCCACCGAATAAAATAATTAAAGCTGATCATTTTACTGAATACTTTAAGATGTTAGGACACCGTTTGATTACTGCTGGAGATTATAATGCCAAACATCATAAATGGAGTTCCAGAATAGTAACCTCACGTGGACGAGAATTATTAAAAAGTATTAATGAGAATCATTTAATTCCTTTCTCTACTGGAGAGCCTACGTATTGGCCTACTGATAGACAAAAAATTCCTACATACCTACCTCCAAATTTCTCCTTCATTTGACCTCTCATCAGATCATTCCCCTTTCTTCATAGATCTACAAAGCCAAATTCATAACTGTCCTAAACATTCAACATTCTCTAATAAAAGAACAAGCTGAAACAGATACAGAGCAGAAATAAAAACATCCATTAATCTAAACTTGCCTCTTAAAAGTGATAGCGACATAGAAAATGCAGTTGCTCACTTAACTACAGTTATTCAGCAAGCTGCTTGGACGTCCACCCCAAAAATTAATTACCAACACAACTCCGAGTCCTATCCTGCACAAATAAATACACTCATATTGGAAGAAAGAAAACTACGAAAGAGGTGGCAGCGCAATAGGCATTCAGAAGATAAAGCAAATCTGAATAGAGCTTGCAGACTACTCAAAAGTAAACTGATCCAACATAAAAACAATAGAATCAACAAATATTTAATGAACCTCTCACCTGCAGATGATACAAACTATTCACTGTGGAAACTAACAAAAAAACTTAAACTCAACGAACAAATGAATCTGCCAATAAGGAAACAAAATTGCACTTAAAGCTGACATAGATAAAGCATATACGTTTGCAAATCATCTATGCGAGGTATTTCAACCGCATCAATGGGAAGTCTCAGTTGAAGAAGAGCAAGCTATCCATGAAGTCGTAAATGCACCATATCAAATGGCTCCACCTATTAAATCTGTTAAGAAATCTGAAATCAAAGAAATAATTGATAATCTGGAAATTAAAAAGTCACCTGGATATGACTTAATATCTAGATTAGTACTAAAAAATCTACCCAACGAAGGCGTAAGTTTAATTACTTATATATTTAATTCAATATTAAAAACAGGTTATTTTCCACTCCAATGGAAAGTTGCTCTAATTGTTCTTATTCCAAAACCTAATAAGGATCACATGGAAGTATCTTCAAACCGCCCAATTAGCTTGTTGCCTATTATATCCAAAGTATTTGAACGGCTTTTTCTGAGAAGACTGGAGCTTAGGAAGGAGGAAACAACATGGTACTATCGAGAAAATTCATAGGGTGGTAAAGACTATCAGAAATTTGCTTGAACAAAAAAATTACTGTAGTGCTGCATTTCCAGATGTCTCTCAAGCATTCGACAAAGTTTGGCATGTAGGTCTTATCTCCAAAATTAAATCCATATTTCCTTATCCCATAAGTTCGCTTCTAAGATCCTACCTGACAGATCGATTCTTTCAAGTCAAAAGAGGTGGGGAAATCACTAACCTGTTTCCAATTTGTTCCGGAGTTCCACAAAGAATTATACTAGGACCCACCCTCTACTTAATATACACATCAGATCTCCCAACGACGACCAATACAACAATCGCTACATATGCCGATAACACATTTATAATGGCTTCAAATTATACAGCAACTTAAGCATCCCAGGTATTACAAAATCACCTACTTAAACTAGAGAGCTGGCTTAAACTGTGGCGAGTCCAAGTTAACAGTTTAAAATCAACACAAATAACGTTTACTTTAAAAACACGCCATCAGTCGCGCCACCAGTTTCTATAAACAACACTCCACTACCAGTTAATAGCGTCGTTAAATACTTAGAAATCCATTTGGATAACAAATTTAATTGGGGCATCCACATCTGGAAGAAACGCCTTAAACTTAGCTTAATCTACAGGAAAATGTATTGGTACATGAGTCGAAAATCAAATCTTAGCCTGGAGAACAAACTTCTGATATATAAATGTATTTTAAAACCGGTATGGCAATATGCAGCACAAATCTGGGGTACAGCAAGTAATACTAATATACAAAAACTTCAACGTTTCCAATCGAAAGTACTGCGCCAGATCTGTAATGCCCCTTGGTATATCACGAACCATAGATTACACCACGATTTACAGTTACCAACAGTTAGCGAAGCAATATCTGCTGTAAACTCTGTATACAAGACCAGACTATCCTGCCATCCAAATTCGCTGGCCATGGATCTGCTCAACATTTCACACGTAAGAAGATTAAAACGACCAGATCTTTCGGACCTCTAGTAAATAAGGAGAAACTGAGCATAGGGTCATGGTGCGGTGAAATATCAAGTTTTTATTCTGGTGTTTTCTAAATCTTTTCTTAATTTGTTTTTTTTAGTCTTATAATATTCATATGTGTGTCAGTGATGTTTATCTGTATTAAACTTTGTTTGTTAAGTTGAAGTTTAAATTAATTGTTATTATCATAGATTATATATATTATCTTACCTGGGTGCTCGCCACTGGGCAGCTTCCCACTATGTTATTGTACATAAATTATACATATTGCTCATTGTTTGTAATAAGACAGATTGCAATAAACATAGGATGTTAAATAAAAAAAAATAAGCACTTTCCTGATTCTATAAAGTTTAATCTAGCCATGTAAGCAGGAACAATACCGTGAATAGTTTTTAATCTTATGATAGTTGCTGCTGATCGTTTGGATATATTATAATGGAATATTTATAGGTATTCTTTTAGGGATGGTAACGTAGGATGAATATTGTAATAATGATTATTTGATGTATTCGCCAATATTTTCCATCTGTCTTGCCAGTTAGAATTTATTTTTGATTATAAAATGTGATTACTCTGTTACACTTTGTTTGCTTTGCTTTGCTAAGTATTTCTATTAGTGCTATTATACACGCTATAGTTTCCTCGTTAAATGGATTTTCATTATAAAATTTTTCGTATTTGGTCAGAAGAGTTTTTGATTCTTCGGAAAGACTTGGTACGAAATACTCTTAACAACCTCTGGACATGTATCCCCTTGATTTTCTTTTGACTATCTTCAAAGGTGTCGTTAATTCTAGGGTAGGGCTTACAATATTAATTGCCTTGTCTATATCCTCTCTGAAATTATTTCACTTTGATTTTTTTAAGTTTAGTTGTTCTTGTTGGTGCGTATACCTGTATTTATATGACTTTATGTTGATTCTTTGAGATTGGTTCATAGACTTTTTTAATGCGGCTGTCCTGAATATTGGAGCTTACGAAGCAGTTGTCTGGGTTTAGATTTTGCTAGTCAATGATCAGAGAAATTTTGTATCATTTAATATTGTTTATAGGTCGCTGACATTTGGAGGTTGGTAAACCATATGGATTTGATGTTTGGATTGACATATTGTGTTATGTAGTGAATTTGGTAAACAAAAATTTGATCTAGCAATGGGCACCCCTTGGAATTCATTATTAACAAATATATTTAGAAAATAGTTGTTATATAAATTATATATATTCTTATCCTTATTTAGAATCGTTTTCTGATGGAGATTAATATCATAAAATGACATAACTACATTCATACATTTGCACTATTTTTCCTGATGCTTTTAAGATATAATATTTATGTTATTTTTAGATATGGTGATATGGTGCCAGCAACTATAGCTGGAAAAATAGTCGGTGGCGTTTGTTCCCTCAGTGGTGTGTTGGTAATCGCCCTGCCCGTACCCGTCATTGTCTCAAACTTCAGTAGGATATATCATCAAAATCAAAGGGCTGATAAACGAAAAGCTCAAAGGGTAAGATAATTTTTATTTTTAAACATTAAATTATAGTTATTTTTACATCACTCAACAGTAATAAATAATAATTTAGTTTATAAGTCACAGTGATCAGGCCCTCATCAGTTATCTAACATAGAAACACATATTTCTTCATGGATGATTTTAAATCAGCCATTGTCAATTTATAGTTGATTTATGATCAACCATATCCAATAATACTTATAACTTTGTGAATTTATTTATTAAAAGATATGATTTAAGTTAATTTTTTTTTATTATTTTATTTCCAGAAAGCCCGTCTGGCCCGAATTCGCATTGCCAAAGCTTCGTCAGGAGCAGCATTTGTTAGTAAAAAGAAGGCCGCTGAGGCACGGATAGCAGCTCAAGAGTCTGGAATAGAATTAGATGATAATTATAGAGAAGAAGATATTTTCGAACTACAACATCATCATTTGCTGCGATGTTTGGAGAAGACCACCGACCGAGAGTTCGTAGAGCTTGAGGTAAGGATCATTTGGAAATAATCCATTATTGTTTTATTGTAACGTACTATAGAAAAAAACATTATTACTTAAAATTTGTAAATTTTTTTTTATTTCATATATTTTATGTTTTATAATTAATATATATATATATATATATATATATATATATATATATATATATATATATACATATGTATATATATAAATATATATATATATATATATATATATATATATATATATATATATATATAAATATATCTATGATAGACTATATTCTGTCGAATAGAGAGTTACAGCCCTCTCAAATCTTGGATGTAAGAGCACTAACATCAGCAGAAATAGGAAGCGATCATAAATTGGTATTGTGAAAAATCCAAATGAAAACACATATTTATATGTGATAACAAAACACCAGAATACAGCACAAAGATAAAAGTCGAAAGCTTACAGGATGACTCCACAAGATATCTATTCCAAAAAAGAATAACCAAAAAAAGCAGAAACACATATATCACAGAAAGTGATGGAGTCGAAGAAAGCTGGACAAAAATTAAGTCTAATATCTTAGCCTCGGCCAAGGAAGTTATTGGTGAAAGAAATATAAATAAAAATAAACCGTTTCCAAGACGAAGAACTCCTTGGTTTTGTACAAAATGAAGGAAACATGTAAAGAAAAGACATAAGCTTACCTGAAATACATGTCAACCAAAACACAAGAGGCATACCATAACTACAGGACAATTGGAAACGAAACACATGCACTTGTAAGAAAAATAAAAAAATGATCACTGGGAACGCGTTTCGAAAGAAATGGAACATGATTTTTACGGTCTGCAAAAGGAAATATGGCGCTTTATAAGAGGGGAAAGAACGGAGGCAAAGGAACTAATAGATCCAAAACACATAGAAAAGGATACGTGGATTGACTACCTAAAAAAGCTCTATGCAGAGGAAGAACAAACGACGCTAGAACCGGAAACAACAGAAATTACCACAAATGAATAACTAAATATAAATGTACAGGAAGTTCGGAAAATACTTGAAAACCTGAAGAACACAAAAGCAGCAGGTAAAGACGGGATACCAAACGAATTACTGAAATATTGTGGAGTAGGAATGACAGAACAATTAACAACATTAATTAATAAAATTATAAAACACAAGGAAAAAAACCAGAAGAATGAAGAACGAGCGAACTAATTCTACTATTCAAAAAAGGAGATAAAAAACAGCCAGAAAACTTCAGAGGTATAAACTTGTTGAATACTACACTAAAACTTACAACTAAAATTTTACAAGTGCTAATATATCAGAGGATAACTTTAGCAGATGAACATCAGGGTTTTCATATTAACATATTCTTTATAAAGTAAATTACTGAGAAATCACTAGAGTATAATAGACCAGCATTTCTGTGTCTGATTGACCTAAAGAAAGCGTTTGACAGAGTAAGACTCAAAGATGTAATCTATCTTCTGTATAATAGAAAAGTTTCCCTAAATATTATAAAAACTATCAAAAACATCTACCAAAACAACAAAATGGAAGTCAGAATAGATGGACAACTTACAGAACGTATAGAAATACAGAAGAGGTTACAGAATGAAACAAAGAAATAAAAATACTCTGTTACGCAGATGACGCAATATTGATAGCCCAAGATAAAGATAGTCTGCAAAGACTGATCCACAGATTTAACATAAGAGCAAAAGAATTTAATATAAAAATCTCATCTCAGAAAACTAAAGCAATAGTAGTCAGCAAAGAACTAACCAGATGTAAAATAGAAATTGATGGCATTAGTATTGAACAAGTAATGGAAACAAAATACCTGTAAATTACACTGTCTAGCTATGGAGACCTAGACAAAGAAGTGAGAGATCAAGTACAAAAAGCAAATAGACTAGCAGGACACTGTATAGTGAAATAGACACATTAACACTGAGATGAAGTCAAGAATTTATAAAGCCAGTGTAAGACATAATGACATATGCCTCAGAAACAAGACCCGACACAGCCACAACGCAAAGGCTACTGGAAACGGCAGAGATGAGAGTACTGAGAAGAATTACAGGAAATACGTTGAGAAATCGAAAGAGAAGTGAAGACATTAGAAGAAAATATAACGTACAGTGTATAAATAAATGGACACAAAATAGAAAAAAAGAATGGAATAACCACATGAAATGGAATAACCACAAGCAGAATGGAGGAAACCCGTATCGTCAAAATAGCAAGAGATAAGTCACCAATCGGCAGAAGAAGTATCGAATGACCACGCAAAAGATGAAGTGACAATCTTCCACAGAGGTATTAATAAGCCAATGAACATGCAGAATTGCTTATAAAGAGGAAGGAGAAGAAGAAAAAAAAGATAATATATTGAAATGGTCTTTTATATTTGTTTTATTATTATTGCAGTTTAGATGCCTTTAATATTAATCATATCCTATATACATAATCTTCTATTACGATTTGGTTTTTTATTACTTCAGTATTACAATATGTGCCAACGATTAATGTATATAAATTATAATATATATTGAAGAGGTCTTTTATATAGCTGTTTTATTGTTAATGCAGTTTATATGTCTTTTACTATGAATCATCTTTTATTGTTATTTGGCTTTTGAGTATGCCATTGTCGTTATTAAATTGTAATATAGACTGGAGAGGTATTTCATATATCTGTTTTAATGTTAATGCACTAAAGCCTTTTTGTAGTATATATCATCTTCAATATACACGTTATTTTGATTTGGCTTATTTTATAAAATGTGTACATGTTTAAAGTCGACAATGATTATTTTCCAAAATAATGCTTGGGAATGATGGAGAAACTCCACGTGATGTTTGAGTCTTTATAAAATGGATAATCATCGTCTAAAGTAAACAAACTGGTTTATATATCTTTATGGTGGCCAGTGTGCACTGATGGTAGTAGGAAGCCGTTCAATTTCTTGTCTGGCTTTTACCTAAAATATTAGGGAACTAGCAGAAATTAAATTGCAAAACATAATATGGGTCTTTATAACATTTCAATAGTTAAAATGTTCGAGGTAAAAATTAAGAAATACTGTCCAAAACAAGTTAAAATAAAATATTGTGATACCTGTTTTTTGGGAATACAAAGTCCATTAAAATGATTATCGACTACATGATTAACATGTAAATGATTAATATGGACTAATTATATTAGTCCATGTTAATTTTTCATGCAAAGTTGCCGGATTTAAAAAGAAGTTATCTATCCGATAAGTTCCGGTGTAAAAATTAAAATTTTACTTAGTACTTTTGATTACCACTGATAGAAATTAATTATAGATTATAGTAAGCATGACAACTGCTTTTCTGAGTAGATGTTTTAGGATTCTCCCATCGATTAAATCGTATCCTGGGGCTTTGTGCGAGTTTGTACTCATTATTATTCTGCGAACTTCGAATGGGGAGATAGCTTTTATTGAAGATGATAGTTGGCAGAGTGCATCTAGATATTCGCTAACTACATTATCATTTATGTTTTGACCTAAATTTTGAGTAAATATATTTTGTAAATATTTTGCAGATACATTAGCTTTTTCATTGTCAGTCTTCACCCTAGTTTCTATCAGGTTTTCTAATTGAAGGAATTGGTAGTGTCGGTTTCTTGAATTTTTCAGTTGCTCTCCATATAGAGTGGTCATCTGAAGAGAGATGTTCATATAGAAAAAAAGGCGTAATTACGAGCTTGATTTAGCTCTGACGTTAGCTGGTGTGTTAGTCTATTTAGCTGTGTCTTATCAAGTGAATTTCGGGGCCTTTGCCATTTTGCACGCGCTTTCGTTTTTTTCGATTTTTGATGCTTAATTATTGCAAAAATAGCTTCAATCGTCGATTTTTAACTACTACTACTAAGGATTTCCACAGTTTTCACTGTCTTCCTTCACTCAACCCTTTTTTCTCCAATTTTTCCTGTCATTCCAGTCTCCATCTCGCAGGGTTCTTTTCTCCATAGCCTCGTCGATTTCATCTCTGAATGACCTTCGGGGTCTTCCTCTCTTTCTTCTTTCAATCGGGCTCCATTCTGTGATTTTATTTATCCAGCGTCCTCTGTCCGCTCTTCTGACGTGGCCGTACCAGGATAGTCTCTTCTCCTCTATATAGTCGATTATGTCTGATTGCACTCCCATTCTCCGCTTAATCTCTGCGTTTTCAATTCTGTCTCTTTTTGTAAGTCTACAGCTTCTCCTCAGGAACTCCATTTCTACTGCTCTTATTCTACCTCTATTTCTCTTGTTTATTGTCCAGTTTTCGGACCCATATGTCAGGATACTTCTTGTCAGGGTATTATATATTCTCTTTTTTGTCTTTATCGTAATGTTCTTATCCCACAACACTGAGTTTAGTTGTCTTATACAGTTTCTTGTTTGTCTAAATCTGTTGTTTATATCTTCTTCTGTTGTTTCCTGGTTCGATATTATGGTTCCTAAATACTTGAATTTATCTGTTCCATTTATTTGTCTTCCCTCGTCTATCTCTAGGTTTCTCATATCCTTGTTTTCTGTTGTTAGGTATTCGGTTTTCTCTAAGTTTATTTCCATTCCGTTGTTTTTATATTCTTCTTCTAGTTTTCTGAGCATAAAGCTGAGATCTTCTTCATCTTGTGCGATGACTACTTGATCGTCGGCAAAGGTGTATAGGTATTCGTCTCTTACTGGTATGCCCATTCCTTCGCACTTTCTCCTCCATGGTTTGAGTGTCTTTTCCAAGAATATTTTAAACAGAGTAGGGGACGTAGCACAGCCTTGTAGAAGTCCTTTTGTCGTCTTAAATGGATTGTAGGCTTTATTTCCACATTTAATAGCTACTTTGTTTTCTTTGTATAGTGCTTTAACTGCTTTTATTAGTGTTTGTCGGATTCCGAGATCATTCATTGCTTCCCATAATTTGATTCTAGGTATTCAGTCATATGCTTTCTTTAGATCAACAAAGGCCAGATGGACTGGTCTACCTTTTGCCATTTTCTTCTCTATCAGTTGTTCTAATGTGTACGTATGATCTAGGCATAATTTTCCTACTGTGAACCCTGCTTGGTCTTCTCCAATTTTTCCTATTATTTCAGTTTCTAGTTTTTCTTTAATAATTTTCCCGTAAAGTGTACCTACCGACGATATTATACTAATTCCTCTATAGTTTTCACATTTTTTCCTGTTTCCTTTCTTATGTATGGATGTGATGTATGCTTGTGTCCATTCCGCAGGTATTTCTTCTCCATTTAGTCCTCTTTCGAAATTCTATGTAGCATGCGGAATAACTTTTCCGTTCCGTTTTTAATTAGTTCGTTTGGTATTCCTCCGGGTCCTTTGGCTTTTTTGTTCTTCAGTAAGTATTAATAACTTTTCTAAAAATGCACAAAAAACTTTAATTTCTCGAGATAATAGGGACAATGTCACATATATTTAGCTATAAAAATTTCAAGAAGTTTCATTTAATAGTTACTGCAAAATTTAAATTGTTATCTCAGAAACTTTTATCTAGAACGTTCTTATGCGTAAACTATTAGGTTTACATACATTCTAAAAGGATCAAATTAAAGAGAAAGGCTTACATTTTTTAAATTAAATCATTTAATGCACAAAAAATTATTGTTAAAGATTGTAAAATAGGTTTACAAAAGTACTGTGATTTTAAGCTTATAAACATTTAAAAATAACTCAGTCGCATCAACATTTACACAAATTTAGAAAAAAATGCAATGCCCTAAGACGATTAGAATCTGAGTCTGAGGCTTAGTTATTATCTTTTTTTTTTTATTTCTCAATTTTACTATTTCAAAAACTGAATTCATAAATTCAAAATAAAAGTCGCAATGTCTTTAGTTTTAATCAACGAAAATTGATGTTTTTTTAATTTTTGGTACCTCGTTGCATAGATTATAAAAATACAATTAGTTAATTTGTAAATTATTTATTTAACCGAGAAATTTGTTTAAACAATTTAGAATAAATATTTATTTCGAAAAATTTTACTTTTTTCTTATTATTAGTAGTAGAAAAGGTTATAAAAAGATAGGTAGTGTCACCAAGTGCCTCAGTCTATCGACCAATGAGCACGTTTGATGCGCATCGTCCCGCCTTGACCACATCTCTCATTATTCACTTGGCTTAAAAACTATGTATAAATATTAGTGCTATTTTAAGCCAACGAGGCTACCACCTCTAGTCTTGATTATCGTAACGGTGGTGCTTTCTGGTCAAAATTCAAAAACCTAACTAAACAGAGAACCAGCAACCCCTCTCACCTTGTGGTGAATAATCAAATCATTAATTCCGATCAACAGAAGGCCGTTGTCTTCAAAAACCATCTACAAAATATACTTATCACCCCCAATAACTACAGATTTGACGACGCCTTAAAAAAGGGCAAACCCAAGACCTATCTAAATTCTTACAGGCCAATCTCTCTACTAAATGTCTTGTCTAAAGTCTTCAAGCGGATCCTTAAGGAAAGACTCGTGGACTTTACCACAGAACACAACATCATCCCTAAGTTCAATTCGGCTTTAGAAAGGGTCATTCCCAACAACGGCGTTGACAGAAATCGTCACACATATTTCACGTCTAAACGCCCACAAACTATTATTAGGCATTTTTCTCGATATTCAAAAAGCCTTTAATCAAGTCTGGCATGCTGGAATGGTAAAGAAACTACTGAATATCGGCTTGCCGTTTCCATTCGTTAGACATCATAAGCATGTTTCTGCCTTATTTACTCCTACAGCATGAGTATCACAAGGTTCCGTGTTGACACCAATAGTATACACACTATACACTTTCCAAATCCACGTAACACAACCACATTTACTTTATTTAACGCAGACGACACAAAATCCCGAGATGCAGATGTCCTCTGTAGGTTTGCTAAAAATAACATTGACCAGATCGACAGATGGTGCGGGCGATGGAGAGTAACACCTAACCCAAATAAAACACAAGATAGAAGGAGAAGGGTTGCTCTACTCAACGCTCTATGTGGTAGATTTGGACGGACACATTCACGTACACTCATACACACATACAAAATATACATCAGGCCCGTGATTGAACATAGAGCTAATATATATGCCATGTTCAGTCGCGACCTTATACAACAACTGCAGAGATTGGAAAGAAGAATCCTGTGTAAATTAAACTAAACGACACGACTACCCTTCTGCCCTCATACATTAACTATCGAACATCCAGCCCATAAATGAGAAGCTCTTCTCTCTGAGCAGGAGTTATAAGATTAAAACCATTAGAGGCCAAAATTTCAGAGCCCAAAACATCATCAAAACTACCTGTTCATCCTTTGGCAATGTATTCATCAGAGATCCCAAAAGAAAACTCCCCTTCCTTTCTACTAATTGCTGACATTAGCCAGCAACAAACTTCCTGATGAATACGTGGACATCCTGGAGGCAACTCCACTTTAATAACGTAATTAATTATTTGCTACGGACAGGGAGGGACCGGTTTTCTGTGGGTTCCCAATGCCATTGCACAATTATACCTATCTCTAGGGAGGTAACAGCCACAGCTTCCCTCACCGCGTCTCATTACATTCTATATCTCATTATACATGTATACTCAGTCATCAATATCACTAATTAATTGATATACTAAAAATTTTTTAAAAGAACCATTTTAGCTTAAACCCTTTCTTGTTTGACCATCCTGGACATCTACCTCCTCAACAGGAATAACATCCACCGATGCAAACCACCAGTGAGACATAACACAGCGATCCAGAACCGACACCCAACAAAACAAACAATGTCCTGAAGAGGTGAAGACACCTAAAATAGGATAAACAGAAACACACCAAAGAAAAATAAACCAATCAGAAACAGAACAACGCGACAATGAAGTGAGTGAAGCCAAGGGACAGTCCTTCAGGGCCCCTCCTACAATATCGAGCACTCTAGGGGGCCTCCTGTCGGGACTCTACCCCATTTTACCACCTGTAGACTTTGTGGCTGTTTTGTTCTGCTTTAGTGTTTTTTTATTTTTATCAAATAAGAAATTAAGCAGTCTTTAGCCAAGGCTAGCTAATTATAGATCGATAGTCCTAACCTAAATATGGATAAAAGCAAGGGATACTTCATATGCTACACACGAAGCCCCTTTGCAGAGTGTACGGGGAAAGAGACAATATTAGAATTCCTTCTCCCCCGAGACGACAGTAGTTTAAATATTTATGTATTATACTTATAAATAATATCTTTTAACAATAAATTTTACAAAAATTATTTTTTATTTGAAAATCAATTCGATATTTGTTAATTTTTCTTGAATTATGCTTATAATTTTTGTAACTACATTTTCTCAAAAACAGTGCAAATATATTTTACCCAAATTAATTGTTATAAGCTTTGTATAACTAAAAATTAAAATAATGGAATTAATCTGTATATATAATTAAAATATTACAATTTACATTGTTAACTTTAGTATTCTTATTTATAATTGTATAAAGTTTATAACAATTAATTTGTTTAAAATATATTTGTAATGTTTTTCAGCCAAGAAACTGTAATTTTTATTTGAAAATCAAATCTACACTTGTTAATTTTTATTGAATTATGCTTATTATTTTACAATTACAGTTTCTTGGCTGAAAAACATTACAAATATATTTTAAACAAATTAATTGTTATAAACTTTATACAATTATAAATAAGAATACTAAAGTTAACAATGTAAATTGTAATATTTTAATTATATATACAGATTAATTCCATTATTTTAATTTTTAGTTATACAAAGCTTATAACAATTAATTTGGGTAAAATATATTTGCACTGTTTTTGAGAAAATCTAGTTACAAAAATTATAAGCCTAATTCAAGAAAAATTAACAAATATCGAATTGATTTTCAAATAAAAAATAATTTTTGTAAAATTTATTGTTAGTAACTATAATACATAATGTTTTAAGTTGCTTATTATTTCATACCCTTTTCTACGGAGAAAAGTAAAATGTTGTCAAATAAATATTTATTTTATATTGTTTAAACTAATTACTTGGTTAAATAAACAATTCACAAATTTTCGTTTATTACAACCGGATATATTGCGACTTTTATAGAGTTGAATTTATGAATTCAAAATCGTAAAATTGCTTTGCTTTTAAACCCTTTATCTTTGGCGAATCATATACGGCTCATTTTTAAAGGAATCGTTTTAATTTTTTTTTTATAAACTTGAACTTCTGTTTCCAATGGTTCTTTTTAAAGTGCTCATTGCTTATAAACAAAGCCCCGGTAAATTTGTGAAAAAAAGCGTTAACCCGGGTTTTAGGGGTGGTAGGAGATTATGTTTTTTTTTGGCATTCGTGTAAAAATGCCAATATAACGAATACGAAAAAAATAACTTCCTATATGTTATTGCGTTTATTATTTTAATAGTTTATAAGCTTAATATCACAGTACTTATGCAAACCTATTTTACGATATTGCACAAACTTTTTAATCATTAAATAACTTAATTTGATAAAATCATCCTTTTTCTTCAATCTGGTGCTTTCAGAATTTATGTAGACCCAATAGTTTACGCATAATAACGTTGTAGATAAAAGCATTTTGGAATAAACAATTGCAATTTTGCATTAACTATTAAGTGAAACTTCTTGAAATTTTTAAAACTGAATATTTGTGACATGTTTCTTATTTCCGAGCAAAATAAATTTATTTTGTGCATTCTTAGAAAAGTTATTAATAAATTTTAAAAAATCAACTTTTGAAGTTATTTTTGCAATAATTAAGAAACAAATTAACAAAAATAACTTTACAAACCCTCATTTTAAAGGATTTTCTGTGCTTGTTCGGTAAAATTGTGTCACTTTTTTATATAGTTGACCGATCTTCACCTTTAGTGGTCACCTTTAAAATAAAATAGCAATCTTACATTGTTTATATTTTGTTTATAAGTAAAAAAATGACGTTTAATCTTTTCAATATTTTATCTATTACATATTGCTATCACCAACTTTATCAAAAGCAGTTGTTGGATACCAGTATCAACGAATGACACGGGAAAATTCTTAGATTTCTTACCTAAAGCAGCGTTTTGTTTTACAGCCGTTAGCTTTTGTACTGCTAATTCCAGCTCATCGGATTGTTTTATTCGGTAATCTAAGGTTATATTTTGGTTAATGATTTTAACAAAAGATGATTTGAAAAAGGTTATCTATGTGTTAGTTATAAATATTTAAACAATTAAATTGTTAGTAACAAATTCCTGTCCAAAATTTCGGATTAACATGTTGAAGATTCGGATTTAGTTTGTCAAAATACATAAAAATAGTTGTAAAATCTCATGGACCTCAATCGGCCCTTTGTCCCTAGACGCCAAGCCACAGCGAAGCTTGGCCTCGTCAGCAAATAAGTATATACATATATATATATATATATATATATATATATATATATATATATATATATATATATATATATATATATATATATATATATATATATATTATTACATATATATATATATATATATATATATATATATATACATAATATATATTTAAATTTTTGTTCCTACTGAAGACAAAAATATGTAAAGAAGTGTAAATTGCTATAAATCTTCAAATGATATAAATAAAACTTTTGTTTTGGCTGACCTGTTTTACATTTTGCTATCTGAATTTGCGTTTAGAGTCATAAAACCGGGATATAAAATTAAACTTACTTTACCAGTTTATGCTTTTGCAACTCGACATCAGAGATGAGCCACTTTTATTCGTTTTTAAAATATGCTGTGCTTTTATTTGTTTTACATGTACATGTATTTTTTTGCAGCAGGGCCATTAAGTCGAGAATAAATAAAGTGAAAAACAACTTTACTGCTTTGAAATGATAACAATAAGATTGCTGGGGATACATTTTAAATAGTGTACCTACACGTTAGGAGTGATAACGAATTTGACTTATATCGGATTTATAGTAAATATTTTCGATACAATCGGTCATTTTCAAGTACACGTTATATCCTATTATAACACCAATAAGCATATGAATAATATATTGTCCAAAGGATTTTTTCCTCTCAGGATATGACCCAGGTATCCAATTTCTTGTACCTTGATCAAGTTAAACTCTCTCTCAGTATTAGTCCTTCTTAAGACGTTTCTCACCCTATCTTTGGCTAATTGGCTTAGTTCCAGTGCCATAAAACAAAACACACACACACACACACACACACCCTATCTGTCCATAAACTGCTGAACATTCTTCGCAAAAGAATATTCTTCGAATATTTCGAAAGTCTCCAACTTATTAATGGAACTATTTTTAATTTCCATGCCTCCATGCAGTTTAATAATATGGATCATACATAGCATTACACCATCCTGAAGCGGAGATTGAAGGAAAGATTGCAGTTACATAGTAGCAGATGAAAATTTAATAAAAGCTCATCTTTTTTGTTCGACACGGCATTTTATTTCTTGTTGAGAACTCCATTGGTCATTTATCATCATTCCCAAGTATTTGATGTTTTCACTTGCATGATTGGAGCATTATCTACTTGCAGTTGTACTCTTAAAAGTGCGTTTTTTTCTTATTGTCATGCATTTAGTTTTTCCTGCATTTATCTTATAATATAAGTTATATGTTTTTCCTACGGTATTTATTTTATTTAGCATCAACTGCATATTTCCTTTATATGTGATTATCGCGGTGTAGTCGGCGTAACGAATGTTATTTATTGGGTACCCGTTGAGCTTTATAGCACACTCAGAGCCTTCAAGTACCTCTGCAAAAACAATCTCCATATAGAGATTGAACAGCATAGGAGACAAAATAAACCTCTGCCGGACTTAAAATTTCGAATTCTCCTGTGTTCATTGATTTGTTCAGCCTCAGTCGTGCTTTTGGTTCAAATAGAGATTCTGGATAACTTATATCTTTCTCGTCAATGTTAGCGTTGTGTAGTATTTTATCATTGCATCGTGTTGTATGGTGTCAAACGCTTTTCCATAATCGAGTAATGCATTCATAATGCGTTTATAATTTCGTTGATTCAAGCAGAAAGCTACTTCACATGTACCGAGTCTACTCTTGAACCCAATAATTTAAGAAAATGGTTAATTAACTGATCAGTATGTGATTTTGCATTTTACCGCTTTTTACCGCAACATTGTTACATATGCCATCAGGTCTAGGGGCCTTGCTCAGTTTTGCTACTTTTATAGCGTACTCCATCTTGGCACAAATAATAAAGGACCGGATAAATTTTTCGGGGTCAGTTAATAGTTAACATATTTGGTCTATTATCCGTAAAGAGGGACAAACCATGGTCTGTCCATATTTCAGCTAGTTCTTCCTGAGTATGTCCGTAGTCTCCTTGATCATTCTTCAAGTGAGTCTTATGTTTTTCTTGTATACACTAGAAATTTCTTTAACCTTTTCATGTAGTTCAAAGTAGTGATTCCAATTCTTCACAACGTTCTTTCATCCAGCTTTTCTTTGCGGTTTTAATTCTTGCCTTTATCGTACATTAGATTTCCTTGTATTTCTGCGGCCATTTTTATTTTATCAAAGGTTTCCTCTATGCAATTCCTGTGTACATTTCTTCAGTTTTTGTTGATGTGCTTACTGTATGTAGATATAAGCTCTTTATCTCTCATTAATTATCTCGTGATTATGTAGTTTTTGTTAGATTATTTTTTAACCTTTGCCAATCAAAGCCTTACTTTCGCGGTTAGCGGGTTATGGTCAGACGAAATGTTCGCACCAGGGTGCGGCCACTTTTTTTATATAGTTACGGAATAATTTGTTTATCAAGATGTAATCAATTTGATTTCATATTTGACTTGGACGATCCCCTGGTGCTCGCATATATACAATCTTCTTGGTGGGAACTGATACCACGTATTGGATATGACGAAATAATGTTCTTCACAAAATTCGATTAGTAACTCCCCTTACTCATTTTTATTACCCAGACTGAAACTACCTACCGCCTCACCATATCTACCCTTACCGAGCATTAAAATCGCCCATTATGATGTTTATATTGCTTTTCTTTGTAACCTTAAATGCTTCATTTATGTTTTTGTAGAAATCTAAAACTTCAGTTTCAGGTTTATCAGCTGTGGGTGCGTAAACTTAGATTAATAGATGAACATTAATATGCTGACCTGCTAACTTCACTATTATTACTCTATTTGAAATGGGTATGTAATCTATAACAGACATCGCAATTCTATTATCAAGCACTATTGCAACTCCATTCCTCAGACAATTATCTGTGGCGTTGCTATCGGAATACTACAGTGTAAAGTGTCCTTTTTTCTGGTACGTTTTAAAAATATTTTTGTAAAAATGCACGTTTCATGGGATGTTTTAACTTAATTAACAGTATAGTCGCTGTCATCGAGGTTGCACTCTGGTCTTTTTTTAAGTCAGGTCAACTTGCCTTAGTCGCTATTTTGAGCCTTAATGTTTTTAATCAATCAGAATAGAAAATCCATGTGAAAATGTTCTTAAACATATTTTAACTTAAGCCACCATATTAAATACCTTAACCTTGATATTATGATGGTCTCTGAAGCTCATATGACAAATAAGAGCCATGTTAGTATGCCAGATTACTGCAATAAACAAATAAACAAATAAACTAAAAAACAATAAAGCACCAGGAACGGACGGAATTTCGGCAGAATTATTAGAGCATGGAGGATCCGAACTCTGGGAAAGAATCCATTACCTAATAACATTAATATGGATGAAGGAGCAAATGCCAGAGGAATGGACAGTTGGCCTCATACAGCCAATATATAAAAAAGGAGATAAGAGGGAATACCAGAATTATAGGCCAATTACATTGCTAAATGTAATATACAAAATTCTTTCTGGTATAATCTACAATAGATTATTATAATACTCCGAAAATATAATTGGTGATTATCAAAATGGATTCAGACCAAATAGAGCCACTACAGATAACATATTCATACTAAGAACGATACAAGAAAAAGCTTATGAATACGACATAGACCTATATAATATGTATATAGACTTTAAACAAGCTTTTGATAGTGTAAAAAGAGACAGAATGCTGGAAGACCTTTGTAATCTAGGTATACCTAAGAAATACATCAGCCTCATAAAAATGACGTTGCAGGGTTCAAAAGCCGCAGTCAGAGTAGATGGAGAACTGACTCCCCTGTTTAACATCAACATGGGAGTAAGACAGGGAGATGCCCTATCAACCATGCTATTCAACCTAGTTCTTGAGGCAGTCATCAGAAAAACCAATATAACCGGCCATATAATCACCAAATCAGTACAAATTACTGCATATGCAGACGATGTAGCCATCATTAGTAGGAATAAGCCACGACTAATGGAAGTGTTCAAACAAATTGATCCTGAAGCAAGAAAAAGAGGTCTCAAAATAAACGACGCAAAAACGAAGTATATGACAGTCAAAAGAATAACTGACAATGAAAATAATATCACAGTAGACAACTATACTATCGAAAGAGTGGATGCCTTTACATATCTCGGCACAGAAATCAATCAGAAGAACTCCGTAAGTAGCGAAATTAATGCACGTATTTCCAACGGGAATCGTACATACTATGCTAATAAAAGATTGATGACATCGAAATTATTAGACAAAAGAACCAAAATGACTATCTACAGAACACTGATTAGACCCGTAGTAACCTATGGATGTGAAACTTGGGTAATGACGAAAAAAGATGAAGCCCAACTCAGAACATTCGAGAGAAAAATACTGAGGAAAGTATATGGCCCGGTACAAGAGGAAGATGGCACATGGAGAATCAGGAGAAACGACGAGGTTAATGAGTTAAATGAAGGTTATGACATTGTAAGATTTGTGAAAAGTCAAAGACTGTCATGGCTGGGACATGTTCAGAGACAAAACGATGCAAAAACAACAAAGAAAATGTTACAATGGAAGCCCATAGGAAGGAGAAAAAAGGAAGGCCCAGAACGAGATGGTTGGATGACGTGGAAGACGACCTGAAAACAATGAACATAAGACAATGGAGAAGAAGGGCACAAGAGAGATCTGAATGGAAGGACATAGCCAGACAGGCAAAGACCCATCCAGGGTTATGATGCCAAGAGAAGAAGAAGAAGAAGATTTCTGCAATTATGTCACACCACATCCAATGGGAAAATGTCATGGTGGAACTGCGTTAATCATTATAAGTAACAAAAAACATGAAATAAATAAAGTATGTGAAATCAACATTCAGGCAACTTCGATATCTGCAGAACTTAGTAAGAAATAGATAACGATGGCAGATGCGTATTGCCTCCCTGGTAAAATAATTAAAGATGAACATTTCTCTAGCTATTTCAATGTGGTCATCTTGGTCATCACTTCACTGCAGCAGGTGACTTTAATGCAAAACATACAAGATGGGGTTTAAGATTGATAACATCACGCGGAAAAGAACTTATTAAAAGTTTAAACGACAATAATTTGCCTCCAATTTCTACTGGACAACCAACCTATTGGCCTAGAGATAGAAATAAAATACCTGATCTCATCGACTTGGCTATCGTAAGAGGAATTATGGTATCTAAGGCTAATATCCCCAAGCAAAGGTTTAGAATTTTTTTGTTGGATAGTGGGTCACAAGGATTTTTGTCTCTAGATGGGCTTCGCCTGTGTTAACTGCTTGATAAACTTATTGATTATTGTTTTTTTTATTTGTAGAAACAGATTACAATAAATAAAGGATGTAAAAAGAGTTAATCACCATCGGTTAATAGGAGGCACAAATGGAGAATGAATATTAAAGTAGCAAGAGGAAGAATAATATTTTATTCCGACGAAAGAAGACGCTCGCATTTATTTTCAATTCGGGCTACACTATTGTTCTACATGTATAAATATTAGGTTTATTATGTAACACACTGAGATATATTCTAGAAACCAAACCCAATAATACACAAGATTAATCTGTCTATAAAGTACATAACCTGTGAATGCAACAATTTCCATGTGGGAAAAACAGCAAGGTCTACAAGTGTGGGGATAAACGAGCATGAAACATACATCAAGAACAGAGACTTCAAAAAATCTCAGTTATGCTAACATGCCTTGGATAACGAGTCCGAGTACAATGGAAAAGTGATCAATAATCATGAAAGAAACAGATAAGAAAAATCAAAGAAGCAGTTTTCATCTTACTTAATGACAAAAAGTGTTTAGTAAATTTATCAGCAGAATGTACCAGGCTTTGGTTGCCAATACTAAAGAAGAAGTCAGCACCAAGAACATACCAACAATAGCGGATTAAAGGAAGTCGCAGACATAATCTACAATTACACACAATACATATGCAACACACAAAACACAAACATATTCTATGTTAAAAACACATTATACAAACAAGTAAAACAATAAAACACTCAAAAAAAATTAGAAATTTATATTACGAGGGTAAAAACACCAGTCTTAGATTTTTTGCCAATCAAAAGAATTCTATTGCGTACAAGATCGAGGCCAAGTAGATCAACAGTCAGTGGGAACCGAAATGTCACACGTTATCAACAATGTAATTTTCATTGGATTTAATGCCGTATAAACATAATATTTAATTGTGAACCTTAACGTTCATGGATGAAAGATGCATCTTGAATTTTTTCAGCGGTGGTGAACCTCGATTGTTGTGGCGGCGGGTGGTGCTTATTATTAGTATCTTCTATCTCTCCGAGTACTTCAGATGTTGTATTCTGTAATAGCTTCTTTTACATGATCTTATGTTTCTGTAATATAACTACACCTGAATTCTATGAAGTCTTTTTGTACAGGTATATTGTTTATCTTGAAACTGTTGACATCAAGTTCGAAAATATAGTGTAGTATTGTACTTTTGCAGCAAATTGTAAGTCATTATATCTCAATAAAGAAGCAAATTACGTATCCCTATAAAATTCAGGTATCACTGTAAGGCAGAAATTGTCGATCTAATGTAGCAGCACCCCGTATATAATGAATTTAGATCTAGATTTAGAATTAAATGCGAATGCTTTTATTTAACTTCCACTTCGCGTATACAGTTCCGAATAGATCTTAATCCTTCAAATATATTTAAAATATTTTTTATAACACTTTATGCTAAAACTATTTGCTACTACGGAATTATTCTAAATATATATTTTATTATAAATTTAGAGGTTACATAAAAATACGCAAGAGACGCAGCGATGAGAACGTCACGACTATTTGCTATGATCTAGTTGTTTATGGCTTATTCACCGAGAAATTATTTTGAACGGTTTAAAAACATACTCTACATGAGTCTATGGTTATCTATATCTAATTTTAAAATTGCGAATTCTATTTTTTTGGGAATATTCTTTATCAATCCTATCGTCTTTCGAAGAGTTCGAATGGCGAATGTTGCGATTACTATTGGTTTTCCTGCGTAAAGTGTTCATACTCGTCTTATTATCCCGTTAGCACTTTATATAATAAATTCTTAACTTAGCTACATTCCCTTCATGTTTAGAAAAAAAAGTACTTAATGAGTTTTTGACAGTCACTGTAACTACTGTCTAACAATGTATGTGGATAGTGTAAAAAATAATAGTGTACCAAAACAATTGGATGAATTTATGTAAATTTATCCAAGTATTTTGGTATATTTTTATTTATTAACAATTTAAGTAAAAACTGACTGATTTTTAGAAGTTTTCTTTTATGAGTTAAAAAAAATAGAAAACAAAGTGAAGAGTGTATCGAGAGCATTAATGTAACTTTAGGTAAACGAAAGAAATATGGAAAATATAAAGAGCAATATTTGAATTTTGGATTTACCTTCATTACTAAAGGGGATGTAGAACTTCCTCAATGTGTTGTATGTCACAAAATTTGACAGCTGAAAGTATGCTTGCTAATAAACTAAAGCGGCATTTGGAGTCATCTAACAGTCATTTATAACGTAAGCCCAGGTATTTTATCTAAGAAAATTGCGAGAATTGAAACATCAGTCCACGGCTTTGGTTTCAAGAGTATCATTGCTCACCTACTAATTGAAAAATTAACAATTTTTTGCAAAATTATAAGAGAGAAAATAATAAAATTAGAAGCATTCAATCACCATTAAATGAAAGTACTTATTTCTTTCCTGTCGCTCCTTTTTGTGCTTTAATGAGAAGGTTTTAGCTACAAGAATTGTGGTTTATAACTCATTGTAGTAGGTATCTATGTTGTACCATGGTTGAACGTCTCGTGTAAGGTCTTCAGGTACGTTTACTTTCCTGCCATACAGCAATTCGAACGGTGTATATCCATGATACGCGTTAGGGGTTGTGTTGTAGCAGTATGTGAACATTCTGTAACACATGTCCCAATTTTCTCTGTCTTCATCTATGAATGATCTCACGTACTTGTTTAATGTTCTATGTAGTTTCTCACAACTTCCAATCGATTGTGGGTGGTACGCCGTTGGGAAGTTGTGCTCTATCTTTAGGATTTTTAGTTAGTTCGTGCATTACTTCATTTTTGTACTCTGTGCCTTGGTCTGTTCTGATTTGTTTTATGAGTCCGTATGTTGGTATAAAATGATCGAAAATTCCGCGAGATATTGTCTCGGCTTCTTTGTTGCACACTGGTATACTCACTGTGTATTTCGTCAGCTCACACAGCATTGTGATACAGTATCTATTGCCTTCATTACTTCTAGGGAATGGATCTATCGTGTCTATGTATACTATGTCCCATGGTTTTGAAGAAGTGTCCGATATTGCGAATTCCTCGACATGTAGTCTTTTCGGTTTGTTAATTTGACATTTATGACATTGCTTAATGTAATTTCTTACGTCGTTTTCCATGTTCCTCCATTTGAATCTTGCCTTCAGTTTCTTTATTAGCCTATTATTTCCTACATGACCCCCAAGCATCAGGTGGTTATGATATTCCTTCATTATCCTACGTTTTTCTTTATCGTCATCTATCGTTACTGGTACTTCGCATATGTATATTTCTATATTTTTCAATAATTTGTTTCCTTCTTTTATAAATTCATCAATTGTGTACAATTTAAAAATAATATCTTTACTTTATGTACTGCATCCTCTACCGCCAGCCAATCAAGCTGTTCCTTTCAAATGTCAAACATTTGACTTAAATCAAAGTGATTAAATCCTGTGGCCATGCTCTTGCTGTACTTGATTTTGTTTTTGATCCGAATGCTCAGTCTTAGTAAGATTCGGTCTACTCCAAAAGACAAAATTGGTAGTCTATGCGCCTCAAAATTATTTAGTTCTCTTCTTACTGGTTGCTTGTGGACTTCAAGCTGTAATGTAGGTTTACTTTCTGTATCATTGTGTCTTGTTTCTTCCATTTTTCTTCTTGATTGAGCTCAGGTTACAGCTAGTATATGCGTGTTGTCTATGTATAAGTCCTTTAGTTGATGCCATATTATTCTCCAAAGACTGTCCGCGTAATTATTTTTCCCTGTTATATATTTTATTTCAAAGTCGTATTCCTCTATATCTAATCTGATCCTCGTAAGTTTTGAGGTAGGTTCCTTCATTGAAAATAGGTGTGTTAAGGGTTTATAATCCGTTTTTACCAAAAATGTTGGTGCTCCATATAAATAAAATTTGAAATGGTTAATTCTCCAATGAATTGCTAGTAATTCTTTACTAGCAATTCAATTACTAGGTTTATTACGTTCTACTTTACTAAAACTTCTTGATGCGTATGCTATCGGTAGGTCTATTCCATTATAGTTTTGACTTAAAATTGCTAAACAACTGTCGTTGGATGCGTATGTTGTCACAATGAATTGTTTACTGAAATCCGGATATTTTAAGATTGGTGGTTTCATAAGAGATGACTTGAGCTTATCGAATGATTTTCCTTTGACCAAAAAAATTCTACTCCGTCCTCGATAATCTGTTTAGTGGTATGCATATTTCAGCAAAATTTTGAATAAAACGTCTATAGTAGTTACAAAATGCTACAAATCTTTTTGTCTCTTCTGCTGTCTTAGGTGTCGGATATTGTTCAATCGTTGCATATTTTGCTGTATCTGGTGATACTCCTTCCTGAGAAAGATCATGTCCTAAATATGTGACTTCTAAAAAATTGACATTTTCCTGGGTTAAGTTTTAGGTTGAACTGTCGACATGTCTCAAATGTCTTTTTTAGGTTATCTAAATGATGCTAGTATTTCTGATTTGGTTGCTTCACGCAAGGCAGTTTTAAAATATAAATGGAGTGACCTATGGTCTAAGTTTTGTTTTACCAACCCAAATAGATACACTTCTTTACACACAACTGTCCCTGTTGCACATTGGCACAGAACTTATAATGTCCCTAGGCGTTATATAACAACCATATCTAGGCTTAAATTTGGACATGCTTGTGGAATGTGGAGTAGAAGGTGACCTAGATCATGTAATTTTTGGTTGTGCCAAATATAATTTGGAATCCACCTTATTATATAATAATATAGTTCGTATTACCGGTAAATCTCCGTTTAACGTTTTATCTGCCCTAGCGACTCAAAATAGATTAATTTACGATTGCATAATCGATTTTTTGACCAAATGTAATATTTTTCTTTAGTAAAAAAAAAAAATTGGTTTTTACTTTTTACCTTTGTTTTCTCTCCTTTATATGTTTAATCCTATTTACCGTGGCCTAGTTCTCCTGTGTATGTTATATATTATAATGTCCTGATGGTCCTTCTTTTTGTTAAATGTTGTAAATTTATCTATTTTAGTCTATTCGATTGCAAATAACTCAAAAACTTTTTACTGTACCTAATGAGATTAAAAGATCATGTAAATGGCGAAGCCATAAAAATAAAAAAAAAAAAAAATGATGCTTTTCTGATATTCCTATTACTACTATATCGTCCATGTAAAGAAATGCTTGTCCGGGGTTAAACCTGAAAAAGCTATTGATATCATTCTTGAAAAGCTATTCTGGCTTACCTTTAATTCGAAAGGTAATCTGGTGAATTGAAATGATCCGTTCTCCGTGCTAAATGATGTGTATTTCCTCGATGATTTTTCTAATGGTATTTGGTGAAAACTTGACATTAGGTCTGTAACTGAAAACCATTTTGCTCTCTCTAGTTGATCGAGTATTGAATCTATTTTTGGTAATGGGAATTTGTCTGTGAATATTTTTTTGTTCAGTTATCTAAAATCTATGCATAATCTCCATGCTTTATTTCCATTTTTAGCCATTTTGGGTACGAGAACTACCGGGCTATTCCTATTCTGATGTAGATGGTTCTACAATTTCTTGGTCTTTACATTTCTGTACTTGTTGGTTTAACTCGTTTAACTCTTCTGCTGGTGTATGCGGTGTCCTATAATTCTTAATGTATACTGGGGTTTGGTCTTTCACTCTCAGTTTTTGTTCGTAGAAGTTGTTCCATGTTAGTATGTCGTGCCTTAGTTCGAATATATCGTTCTGTTGTTCAAAGGTAGGTCTTCTCCCCTTGTCATATGTGTTGTGATACTGGTGCTGTCCTCTCTTAGCTTCATAATTTAACACTCTTCCTTCTGTGCTATCTTCTGTCGCGTCGATCGATAAAAATTTGGACATTACTTTGTGCGTGGTTGTGAAGTTACATGCTTCCAATATTAATTTAGCTTTTTCTGTGTTGACGTTGCGTTTCATTGTTGCAACTACAGTTTCTGTTGTATATTTTTTCGTTAGTTCCAATGGCATTCCTTCCGCTATGTATGCAACTTTTAGCTGTTCTACTAATTCTTCAACTTCAAATGCATAGACCGCTGCATCTTTATGTACTTGTCTTTTCTTCGCCAATTTAGCTATTACCGTCTTCGGACTGTCGCCTCTCAGTTCTCTCTTCAGTGCTGCTGCTATTCTTGGGATTGTATCCACTGTAGTTATAAGGTTTCTAGCCATATTGGTTAATCTTGTTTTTATTAACGTTATCGCCGTTTCCTCGTGTCTTATCGCTATTTTCTCAAGGAGTTCTGCATCTAAAAATGACTGCAGATTACCCGCGCTTTCATCAAACACGCTGGGCAACACCTTGCTTGCGATATTGAAAAATTCGTTGATTGTAAGAGCCACACTTATCTCTTGCTCTATGTCGCTTGTTTCGTCTTCTTAATCCTTGTCACTTTCCTGATTCTGCCAAAATATTTTTTACACGTCTCTCTTTGTTTGTCCGTTGATGTCTCCCAATTTTTCCTTATTAAATTTATGAATTTATTGTATAATTCGACTAATTGTGTCGTCACTTCTTCTTTAACTTCTTTAGCTTTAGGTACATCTTTCTTCACGACCCTTTTGCTTTGCTTCAAAACTTATAAAACTTTTAAAAATTATATAAATATGATAAAACCTATTGTACTTGTTAAAAATTGTCAATAATAGACTAATAGTAATAAAATAGTCAAAGCTAATGATAATAATAAAATACATTATTAATAATAATGAAATAAATAGATTAAAAGCATGTCAATAACATGAATATCTTGAGGTAAATATACATATAAAAATAGAGGTCATATAGTCTTATTAAAAATGTGCAATAAATCGTGCCAGGAATTATCATAAAAACAGATAATACAGACTTACGTCTAGATTTGCCGTTGATCTTTCTACTATGTCTCGATGGATGTCCCTTTTCAAATTCCTCCTGTGCGCCTTCCATACTGACCAAACCAACTTCAATATTAGAACTGCCGTGATTATGTATAGCAGTACTTTCAGCTCATATCTGGTTTTACATCTTTGTTCTTTACGATGAAATTACTGTTTACAACTCGATTCTCCTGTAAATCGTCCTTAGACGTCTTTCCTCCAATTTTATATCTGCTCCATTTCCGACTGGTCTAGGATCGCCATATAATAATGTTGGATAATCATGTTTATTAGATTGCTTCCATCAGGAGTTCCATATAATGGAACTCTAGGGATAGTTTACCCCCTGCATGGGGTTGATTAACTCGAACTCACTGGATACTCATAATTACTTTATTGGTTCTCTAAGTACAATAATAGAGAGAGTACCCAGTTGGCGGATGACAACACTAGCTTCGACTGTTAACTCTTAATTCTTGATCTACTCCCGTTATTTTCCAGGTATTTAACTCACGTGTGTTTGTTTATGCATTCATGTTTTACTAATATAATTTGTACACAATATTAAATAAGCTTTTGAATACAATGCAAATTTCACTAGGTCAGCGTCTCGGTAAGCATGTTCTAGTTACACCGATATTTTTAATGTCACAAACAAACAATCGCATTGAGCAATAAGCAATGATTATTATTATTAAAAGGATTTTAAATTTTTAAACTGAATTGGGCTACTTAGGTGTGATTTCTGGATGCTTAATTAAATCCTGTTACACTTTATTTGGTGGACGCATTATAAAAACAATATGCAATGCGAACAGAGTTTCCTAAATATTTATCATTGGAACCAACGCATGAAAGACGTTATGAACAGAGAGATGATCCATTACAAAAAAAGTTTATTTATTTTTCAATATTTGATATTACCACCCCTACTCCTAATTACACTTTTCAATCGTTTTCGCAATTCGCAATCGGATAACTTTTCTAATTAAAAACATACAAGAACCTTCTATAGACTCGACGACTGCTCTCGTTACCGTGGAGGCAGGTCTACTTTCGTCGGAGAATAATACCTGACTCCATTGATAGTCGTCCCAATCCGGATGCTCGCGAGCAAATTCTAATCGCCGTTGCTTTTCCATGCTGCAGTTAGATTTGGATCCGTAGCTGCTCTTTTCGGTATTAGGTTGGCTGCCTTCAGTCTTTTTCTGACTTTCCAAATGCTGATAACCACACCTCGATCTCTCTAAGCTTTTCTTTGAGATTAGCACGAGTCAGTGTTGTTATTCGTTTACGGCCTCCTCCTTGTTGGCGGACATAATCGCCAGTATCTTAGTACTGACGATACACTCGGGACACAGCTAATTGGCTTAAATTTAGTAGATTTATCATGTCCCTCTGGCTCAGGACTTTCCCCAATAATGCTACAGCTTCAGCTTCTTTGAAGGATGTGGTATCCATTTGTAATGCACCTGCGACTAATGTATTAGTGGGTCGCTATGGAAATTGATTCGTACGATGTTAACCGAAACAAGTCGATGTGTGTCGATTTCAACGAGTCAAATTCTGACCCCCTCTCTACGTGTTGCATTCTTTATTTGTAATACGTCCCCCGATTCACCCAAAAATAAAACTTTTTTAAAACTCAATAATGAAGTTAATGACTGTACACTAAATATTTTTAAATTTACACTTTTTAGATTGAAACAGAAGACGTATTTTACAATATAATTTTGAGTTGATTATTTTGCACTAAGTGTAGTTTACTTGTACACTTGTACCTTTTTTTATTTAAAATGCTGGTATTCTTACGCGCATTTTTTAAAGCTGCCTTACAGCCTTTTTGAACGAAGTAAGCCATTTTTTTTTCAAAAATTCGACACAGCCGTATTTATCAAAAAATGAAAAAATTTAAAAAATTGTGGTAAAACGAGGAGGGAGCAATGTTATATACCAGTTATGTATGTCTGTATAAATCCCAACAGACACACGTTTTTATAAATTAAGATTTAAAATATATACAGTGTGTCTACGTAACTTTACCTCTAGTCTACTAACTCTAAACAGTACTAAGAACAGTAATGCATTTTGGTTCTTGATCAGTGTAGTAGTGTCTGGGGCTAGGGAGACTGAGACATCGGAAGCCTTGAAGAAGACATCAAAGAGAATGTCAAAAGCTCAGCGCAATGATAATCGACGGGCTTTAACCCGGAAGACTGTTGAGTTTCATATTAATTCTTGTAATAGTATTAATCTTAGCTCTAGGTTTAATTGTACTAACCGCGGAAATCTTTCGGAACATTATACCACGAGGTTCATATATCTGGAATAAATTCAATTTTAGCGTTATTATGTACTATCTGAAAAAAACCTGAAACAGGTCGATTTTTATTCTTAAATTGACAATTTACAGTATAAAAATATTATTCCCTTCCAGCACCCACTTTGAATTATAAGCACCCCCTCGAAAATTGTAAATAACAAAGGGGGTCGTGTAGCACCTTGTTAGAAAGGGATTTTAGTCCTCTGTTCATCAATATAAAGTTTTTTGAATTTTGTGCCATCATAACTGAGAAAATTGATTTTTACGATTAAATTAAATGTTCAACTTGACAACCATTATTCACTTCTTGACAATAACCGAGGCGATTTTGGCATTCTCGTACAACATTTTGTATCACCCGGGGGTTATTTTGTTAGTTTCTTCCGTTATCCTAACTTTTAAATCAGCAATATTGCCTGGTATATTAAAATATACTTTAGAAATAATCAGGTATTTTCGTATCTGTTCTGCTAAACATTAGGGAAAAAACTTTGCAGATAATAAAATATTAGTCAAAAAGCCAAATAAACAATTGATATGAATCTAGTAGGCTGCTGTCATTTAGACATTTTATAGACATTTTAAGTATGATTCGTTTTGGTAATAAAACAAGAACTCGAAAGAAGGTTTGTGAAATGTTTAATAATAAATACCTTGGTAAAAGAAAGAAAGCCTTAATGTATGTTCCGCCAGAAAGAAGGAAAAGGGGAAGACCACCAAATTCCTGGAGAAGAGAAATTACAAAAACAATGCAATCTAGAGGCTTAGAAGAGGGAGATTGGAGAGATAGGAAAAGATGGAGACTGAAATGCGGGAAGCGGCAATCGCCGTAGGACCCCCGTTATATGATGATGATGACCTTGGTAAAAAGTTTCGCAGTCTACAGATAAAAAAGTTGAATAGAAGTTTCGTTATACTGGACATCTAAGAAATGTTGAAAAACAATGTAGAAATGTTCAATTTAATGATGAAAAAAAGTTTTAGAGTACTTGTAGAGATTGGGGAAAATCCGCATAAGATAACTCGAAAACTGGCCGTCGTCATTGATGTAAGTAAATTTGAGAGTTTTGAGAGTTATTTTGAGAGTTTTGCATAAAGAAAAATGCCACCCTTATAAGTTCAGTTAGTTCAGGAGTTAAATGAAGATGATCCCGATAGAAGGCAAGAATTCTATGAAATAATGATGGGCAGATTGAACGCAGATTTGCAGTTCATAAACAAAATAGTTTTTTTCTGATGAAGCGACGTTTCACATAAACTAAACGGTTAAAAAACTCAGAGAAAAGTCCCACTGGGTGTATGAGACTCACGCAATATCCTAAAAAATTAACATTTGGGCTGGTATCAGTAACAATAAAATTATTGGTTCTTATTTTTTTGAGGGCACAGTTGATGGTGAGGTTTATCTAGATTTTTTGATTAACTGTTTAGTGCCTACATTACGAAGATTTTTTCCTGATGTAAATCAACCAAATGAGATAGATCAATCTATTTTTAACCAACAAGACAGAGCTCTTATGCATTTTGCACGTATAATTAGAAATTATTTAAACGAGGTTTTTCCCAATAGGTGGATTGGAAAACGTGGAACCATCGAATGGCCGGCTAGATCCCTGATTTGACTCCTCTCGATTAGTTTTTATGGGATTATTTAAAATATAAAGTATATTTTAATAGACCAAACAGTATTGCTGATTTAAAAGTTAGGATAACGTAAGAAATTAACAAAATAACCCCCGAGGTCGTATAAAATGTTGTGCGAGAATTCCAAAATCGCCTCGGCGATTGTCAAGAAGTGAATGGTGGTTATTTTGAACATTTAATTTAATTGAAAACTGCATTGGAAAATTCATTCTAAATAATATGTGACATTATTATCTTCATTCAATCTAAAGTTTTGTGATAGACATTATCAAAATTTTACATCTTAAAAATCAGTTTACTCAGTTACGATTGCACCAAACTTAAAAAACTTTATATTTCTGAACAGAGCACTAAAATCCCTTTCTAATAAGTTGTCACACGCCCCCCTTTGTTATTTAAAATTTTTGAGGGGATGCTTATAATTCAAAGGGGGTGATGGAAGGGGATAATATTTTCATACTGTAAATTGTCAATTTAAGAATAAAAATCGACCTGTTTCAGATTTTTTTCAGATAGTACATAATAACGCCAAAAATGAATTTATTCCATACATATGAACCGCATGGTATATATATATATATATATATATATATATATATATATATATATATATATATATATATGTATATGTATTATATATTATATATATATATATATACATATATTATATATATATATTTAATATGCACACATAAACACAAATTATAATTGTAAATTTTTTGTAGGTACCATATAACGGCCATCCTAAACGACCGGGCTCTCCATCGCCAATGGCAAGTCCGGCCCATTCGGCTGTATCGATGGGGTTACTCCAGTCATGCTGTGGTCGCTGCTGCCCGAGAAGGTACCAACAGACCTGTGGAAAATACATGCCTGCTGCATCAGCAGCTCAGACCAATCAGACGGGAAGTGGCTTAGATGGAACTTATTTAGTAGAAGCGTCTTTTTAAGACATATCACATTTTTTATTTTACTAAATAGTATTATTATGTTGTCGGCCTAAGGTCTAGATTTTGAACGCATTACGGAGATTTTATGATGAGCTTGTTTCTGGTTTTGTTCATTCCGTACTTCCTTTAGAAGATAAAATACATATTTAGTTTAACAAAACTGTATGAACTATGGTTTTTACGAATTATATTGACAGTCAAATCGGTAAAGCACTCTACGACCTAATATATTAAACTACGAAAATAACTGTTTTGGTTACTTTAGGATTTATCATTTTGTCCATGAAAAGGTTATAAAAATATGAATAATTTATTAATCAAGGTAAGTTTGGAACAGACATGCTTAAATCACAAAATTTGTCTAACCCCATTCATTCACATTGAAGTCCTAAAACAATTAAAATTTTTCTCTATTGTTTACTTCCAGTTGAAGCACCAGATAGTGTGTTTTAAGGTGTTAACTTAAATACAACTTTTTATTGTTTCTTTTTGTATCATTAAAAACCGACCAAGATGTAGAATGAAACGTTGTTATCTCTTTCTATTACTGCTATATAGAGTAGATAGGTAGAAGTAACGTGAGGCTATGTTTAAATGTTTGGAACCTTCTAGATGTGGATACATAGATAACTACGGAAGATAAGCTGGATAAACAGAGTCAAAAATGAGAAGGTCCTTAGAGAGATAGCATCAAACAACAAAACTGGTCGATATAATAAAAAGACTTTTACATCTGATCATACAAAGAAAGATTCAAGTTAAACGCGGTTTTTACAGGAGGGTGGCATCAAAAACTCAGACAATGGTATAAAAAACGAATATATCATTATTTAGACTTGCTATGAAAATAGCAGAAAAAGTCGTAATATTTGCATAGCCATCATGCTTCGATAAAATATGAAACTTGAAGAAAAAGACCAAAGATATAATTTTCTCGACGGCCTCACACCACCGGATCTTATAATTCATTTACCAATGATATTCTTTTAATTTCTGAACATTTTGTGTGGAAAGATTATTAAAACAAATAACATAGTTCGAAAAGATGTAATGGCATTCTTTTCTACTGAGTTATACAATTCATAAATAATTTCTTTATAAAAGAATAAATGATGTGCCCTTTTAAATGATTTTCAAAGCCACTTTTTGCTGGATATTTTTTGTTTTGTTGGACGTTATTTGTCGACACTATAACAGCAGCTACCATTTATCAATAAATCAATTAACCTTAACAAACATCTTTTTATACTAAACACTATTAAAAGACATTAAAAAGAGCTTTCACTACAATGGAGAGAATTAGTCAGAACAAGTTCTGTAAGTCAATTTGATAAATAATTATTGCTTTTTTAGGTTTTTCCAAAGCTTGTTGCTTGATGGTAGATTTCTAGTTTATTGTAATGTTTGCCGATTCATCTTTTGGATAATCCCCCAATGAAGGATACCTATACGACTTCGTGTTAGATTAAATGATGGTATTGCTTAATCATCATCACCCTCTAGCCTGCTGCGTTAACTAATGATCCTAGGTCGCCACTTCGTTCTGAACTGCATTAACCTAGTCTGGTGTCGTTTTTTTAGAACCTCGTGTAGATGGTCCTCCTTTATCTATTTTTTCATTTTTAAATCACTATACGAATATTTTCTTCATCTATACCTACCTTAATTATTTCTTTGTAGGCTAGAAAATGACACACTAAAAAGCACTAAACCTACCAATTTTACCCAGGAAGATGAATCGCTGTGCAACTTTTTGCATTCGATTGGCATATATATATATATATATATATATATATATATATATATATATATATATATGCAATTTGGCACGTAAAAATTGTGCTGGGTGAAAATTTCACAAATATGGAAAACTATGAAGAAAATCAATTATCTGATATATACTAATTAATAACAATTTTTGTATTTAAATTTAAGAACTTATATTTTAACTCTTTATTTGATATCACACTTTCATAAATATCTTAAATAACAAATTAACAAAAAAACTTTAGGAGATGATGTCCACACAGGGTAATAGATACCTTGGAGATAACCGCCATCGTAATACTTGTGTTCAGCAACCCCAAAAACCCCGGAGTAATAACTTTTGGCTTATTTTGAATATAAATAACAAAACTTTAGAATTAAAAGACGAGGTTCACACTGGGCACCAGGTAGCTCGAGGATCATCGTCGTTATAATATTCGTATTCAGCGACCTTTAAAACCTCCAAGTAATGACTTTTAATTGATTTCGAATGAAATTAACATACTCCAAGAGACGAGGCCCACCCTGAGCACCAGGTAGCTCAAGGACCATCGTCATTATCATACTCGTGTTCAGCGACCTCGAAAAACCCCGAAAAACAAAATTAAATTCCTCTCGACATTTTCTTAGTTGCAAATGTTTCATTTTCTATGCACTTTGGAAATTCATTTTTCTTATCACTTTGCCCCCATGAATTTTATTCACAAACTTTTCTGACACTTTCCCGAATCGAATGCAAAAAGTTTCACAGCGATTCATCTTACTGCTGAAAATTGGTAGGTGTTCGTTTTCTCGCCTATTGTCTAAAACTTCTTGTCCCTTAATTGGACAGAAATGTGTTTAATGGTTTTAAATCCAAACTTCTGTTTGTAAAATTAATATTTATATTGTGTTATTAAAATATAAAACTTCCTGAAATATTTCTCTTTCATTTGACTGAAAAACTTGGCCTCCCTTAAAAAATATTGAAATAGCTTAAAGTGACAGCTCTGTGACCACGTTGTAGCAACGGTTACTGAAAATAACAGATAGATTAATTGGTTTTAACATCCCAACCCGTACACACAACACACACACACCCACGCAAACATACACTGTATGGTTATAAAAGCAAAGACATTGATACAATACTTTATGAGAACAGATATTTTCCAGTTAGTTCCTTTCCTGTATTGCGTGTATGCGCGGAGTTGTTTTCACTATTTCCATTACTCCAAAAGTTTCTATTTTGAGTTATACCAATATCAATCTCCTTCACAGACATATCTTGCCTAAGCGTCACCCACCAGGTCTTCTGTAGTATTCCTCTCCTACTTCTATCAAAAAATTTATTTCAGCCTGGAAATTGTCCTACTTGCTTGACTTTATTTAATAAACGCAATTAAACTAAATCAATCAAATTAAAAGTGATATTAATTAGAGATTAACACTGAAACTAAAGTACCAATATTACTTAAACCATTGTTTGGAATACATCGATGGTAAAACTTGTATTTGTATAGAAATTCTAGAGTATTGGATGTGCTAGAAAATTTTAGATGGGCTTTTAGCCAAAGACAATCTTAGCATATTACGTTGCGTAAACTAAGAGTTCATTCCATTTGGCTAGAATTAACGATAACACAGACATGTAATTATTTCGAAATTATCCTTAAAAAATTGTAATGGTTACGTGGAATACCTTAAAGTATTTATATTAGCGTTATATAAAATAAAAATGTGTTTTATTAAAATAAATAAATAATATATTCTGTTTTAATGTGCGCCGTATACCTGAAGTAGTTTATGAATGTTATTAGTACTGTAAATAAGTTTTAATCATTTACTTTATTTTTATTCTGTTCATCTACTATATTTAATGATAATAAACCAGAATTTTAATTAGAGATACGTTATATTTTACGATTTGTCAAATATAATGTTTCATTATGACGTCCCCTATATAGAAATGTCACAAAAAACAGTTTTAGAATCATTCTAGTCAAATGTGAAAAGTTACATATTCAAAAATACGTATTAGTATATTTATGCAGTAGTAGACAAAAGAGTAGAAAAAAGGCTACTGAAAAACAATATTAAATTAAGGTTCTGAACCAATGCCAGACATAACACTTAGTGAATCAGACAAGCAATGGATAAGATGAAGGACAATAAATCACCATGAGATGATGCACTAGTAATCGAATTCCTCAAGAACGGGGGCTAGACTCTGATCCTCAAAATACAGGAACTTTTTAATTTATGCTTACGAGAAAAGCCGATACCGTCTAAATTGAATACTGCAGTAACGATTCTGCCACACAAAAAGCCTCTTAAGCCATATGTATAAACTATTCACAAGAATATTAACAACGACATTCGATAAAAAACTAGACATATATTTATAGACATGCGACAAACGTAATAAAGTTACAAGAAAACGGTAACGAAATAAAAATTCAACAAAGTGTCACACAGGGTGACATACTGTCACCAAAGCTTTTATAACTTCCCTAGAACGTGCTTCTAAAACCCCTCATTGGGATCATAAACGGACTACACCACCTGAGTTATGCTAATAATATATTTTTGATAGAAGATAGCCTAGGCGAAAGCAACACTATGTTAGAAGAACTGGAAAGAGCCTGCAGAGGAATCGGTTTAAAAATAAATATCCCCAAAACAAAATACATGACAAACCTCGTACCCAGTAACACTTTAAAAATTCAGAAAAACGACGCAGAACTTGTTGATAAATACATATACCTTGGACACAAAATTAGAATAGGCAAGGACAACCAAATAGGTGAGGTATCAAGAATAATAGTACTTGGATGGACAGCATACAGACGTATTTAAAGATGGCAACACACCAATTAATTTGAAGTAGAAAGTCTTCGATCAGTGTGTTCTGCCAGTTATAACCTAAGGTGCAGAAACACTGTCCCTAACATAAAAACTATGCTTTAAAACTAAAAACAGCACAAAGAAAGAGGGACAGTTCAATGATAGGAGTAATACGAAAAGACAAGATCAGAAACGAAGACCTACGAAGCAGAACCAGAGTTACTGATGTTGTGGAGAGAGCTTGTAAACTGAAATGGAGATGTGCTGCCACGTGGTAAGGATAAAGGATAAAAGGTGGACACTCTATTTACCCGAATGGAGACCAAGAACAAATAAACGAAACAGTAAGATCACTGAAACGATGGCAAAATGATCTGTGAAAGTTGACAAAAAATTCGATCCATACTGCACTAGACCGTGTACTCTGGATACAAACAGGGGGGAGGCCTATGGCTTGCAGTGGACTTAAAACGGGTTGATAATGATAATGATGATATATTAGAATAGTATGGTTTGAATCGCATATGAACAGCAATACGAGTTGCCTAATAGAGATTTGGCTAAAACTACAAAATCTTGTTCTCTATGAAAGTTAATTCGAATTCGGCGAATAACACTGGAAATTTTTTTCTGATGCTTCTTTTACAATAACTGCAATTGCAGAAGAAATTATCAATGGTAATGCGGCAATGATCGAGTTTTTCTCCTGACTGATCTCGATCACCAGCCAACTAGCGATACCTACAACTATTCACATCCTGGTCGGACTGTAGTTTAGAACTGAAAATACTATCCACCGGTTGATATTTATAATTGTAGTATTGATAAAGATGTCTGATCTCTTTCTATTTATGTAGCTTTATAACCCATAGTGGGTCTTCTCTGCCAGTAACATTTGTCTCTAACTCCTTCGGTCATAGAGTTAAACTCTTTTAAGATACTATCCATCCCGCTGAGTCTTCCTAAGGGTCTCGTGTTGACTGGATTCTCCTCCTATAACTGTGTGATGAGCTATTCTTCCTAAGCTATATGCACATACTCTACCCACCTGAGGCTGTGAGCTTGTATCTCATTGATTATAGTGGTTGTCCATATATACTTTCCAATTCTTTATCTGTTCTAATTAGATATTGCAAAGTTGTGCTATCAACAATAGGATCATACATTCTTTCCAATATTCTGCATTCAAAACGCCTCAGGATAAGTTCCTTTTTGTTTCGTGCTAGTCTAGGTTTCTGAGACATTATGATTGGGCTTATAAACTAGAAAGAACTACAACGTTACAGGGCATTTATTGTTTCATGTGGTCAATGGACCCAAAAATGGAAAAACCGCGGAGTGTTATCATTTAAAGGGGTGCGTTTTTGAGAAAGGGGTGAATTTTTCCCTATACACTAGGGTGCATTTACTTGAATTCTATGCGGTTTTCGTGCATATACATTTACAGAAAAGTTATTTAAAATTAAATTTCCTGTCAAAATGTCACTTTTTACAGAAAATAAATTTTTTTGAAAAAAATGTATTCAAAAAACGAGGCAAAAAACAGGAACAAACGCGATTTTTCTTTTTTGTCCCATAAATTTTTTTTTTCGGAGGTATACGTATGTGAATTGTTTCATAGAAAAACATTTTCATCCTTTCTCTTCAAAATAACATTTGGCAGAAGTCTTTAGATTTCACAGTATCTGAGATACGATTTTTCAAAATTTTCACACCATTTTTGGGCTATTTTTCCTATCTTTAAGCAAAAATTGTTCTAAACTCTTTTCTATGCAGTTTTAGGTATATGTAATAGTACATTAAGTAGAAAGAAAAAATAATTACCTTTAAAATGGTCTACTATAGAAGACTCTAGGACCAACTTTAAGCAAGATATGGTTCTTCAAAGTTTCCTATTTTTAACGATTTTTGCTAGTTACGACAAAAGGAAAAAATTTCGTACAGAAGCTGCACTCTTCATATTTAAAAATCATTATAATTTTTGTAGATAGGATACTCTGATCAAAAGCTATCGACTTTTTACCGTCGAGATTTACCTCGTTTTTTGAATATATTTTTGTAAAAAAAAATACTTTTTAACCTCAAAAGCAACGTTTCGATGGGAAATTTAATGTTGAACAACTTTTCGGTAGATGCATAGGCAGGAAAACTGCATAGAATTTACCCAAATGCACCCTAGTGGATAAGGACAAATTCACCGCTTTCTCAAAAACGTACCCCTTTAAATGGTAGCACTTCGCGGTTTCTTTCATATTTGGGGTCCATTGACCACATGAAACAATATAACCCCTTTAAAGTATTAGTTTCTTTTAGTCCTATTTTTTTTAACATAGTCAATAGCCTAATAGAATCTTTAAATATCTTGCAGTATATAGCGCCATACTCTACCCTTCGACTCCGCATTTGTCTGCTCAAATCATTGTCGTGAGTTATGGTGGGGCCCAAATACTGGAATTCTGTTCTTCTTTGTCATTTATTGTATATCCCAGATATTTGAATCGATGTAGTCTTTCAATCTTCTTCTTCTTCTATCTTCCACAGATAGAAGAGAAGATAGTATTACCACAGATATGATATTAGAAGGAGGTAAGGAACTAATTGCAATTGCAACTAAGCTTGTGGACAGTTGTTTACATCAGGGCAAAGTCCCTAAGAGCTGGAACAACTCTAAAGTAATCTTATTACACAAGAAAGGTGATAGTCGAAAATTGGAAAACTACAGACCCATCAGCCTACTGTCACATCTGTTTAAAATACTCACCAAAGTCATACCTACTCGACTAACAAGGAAATTAGACGAATATCAACCATATGAACAGGCAGGTTTTAGAAAAGGCTATTCAACTTCCGATCACCTGTTAACCACAAAAATATTAATAGAAAAATGTAACGAATACAAGTTTCCAGTTTTCCTAGCATTTGTAGACTACGAAAAAGCTTTCGATACCATAGAACACACGGCCGTAATAAACGCAATGCAAAATTGTAGAATAGACAGCAGATATATTAACTTAATAAAAGAAACTATGAACCAAGCTACAGCTACATACTACCTAAATGAAAATGAACACACGAACCCTGTACCATTAAACAGGGGAGTCAAACAGGGAGATACTTTATCACCCAAACTGTTCACCTTAGTTTTGGAGGACGTTTTTAAAAACCTAAATTGGAAATATAAGGGAATAAACATCAATGGCCGCTACCTCAGTAATCTACGATTTGCAGATGACATAATCCTGATAGATACTGACCTACAAGAAATGCAAACCATGTTATTAGAACTACATTCCGAATCTTCTAAAATAGGACTGAAAATGAATTTAAACAAAACAAAAGTCATGCACTCCGAAGACACCGTGACAATAATAAACGATAAAGTTATAGAAAAAGTTGAAGAATATATATACTTAGGACAAAAAATAATACTAAATAGGGAAATTCAAACTGAAGAAATAAAAAGAAGAAGAAAGTTAGCTTGGGCACCATTCGGTAAGAGCAATGCTAGGTATATCACTTAAGGACAATAAAACAAACACATGGATAAGACAGAAAACCAAAGTCACCGATGTGGTGCAAAAATCATTAAAGTTGAAATGGGAATACGCTGGACATGTAGCTAGGAGCGATCTAAACAAATGGCACAGATCAATTTTAATCTGGAGACCATACCAACACAAAAGACCCAGAGGCAGACCTCCTATGAGATGGACAGATGATGTGAAAAGGACTGCCGGGAAAAATTGGCTACAAGTAGCATACAATAAAAAACAATGGAAAGGAAGACTTGAAGAGGCTTATGTTCAGATGTGGACGAAAATGGCTAGACGAAGAAGAAGAAGAAAAAGTCTTTCAATATGTTTGGTTTCAATATGAAGTCGATATTTTGAATGTTTTTTTTACTAATCACCATAAATTTAGTATTCTTTCTGTCGATCTTTAGTCCAAATTGGTTGCCTGTAGTATTGAGAATCACCTGAAAATCTTTGATGTTATTGACCGGTATACCGGTATCATCTGCATATCGAAAATTATTTATTGGTACGCCATTAATGTCTTTATGTAGCCTTGATGTCTTCTAGTGCCTCTAGAAATATTTGTTCCGTATACAGGTTGAGAAGCAGTGGCGAAATAATGCAGCCCTGTTTAACACCTTTAGAAATGGTTATGCTTTGACTCACCATATGATCATACTTTATATGGGCTGTTTGATTCGAATCCAGATTTTTAATAATCTGAATGTCCTTAGTGTCAAGTCTTGAAAGATGCATTAATTTTATGAATTTATCATGTTTGATAGTGTCGAACGCTTTCTCATAGTCGATAAAGCAGGCGTAAACCTCTTATTGTTGTTTCAGGCATTTTTAAACCAATACTTTCATTGTAAAGAAAGGCTGTTGAATTATTTTACACATTCAAAAATGTATGTATCCATAGTTACATTTTGCCTATTCTATCTCTGTCTACCTAAGGCTGATGAGTATATATTTCTTTCCTTCATTGATGTCTAGCCTTATTTATTTTGTTTTCTTAAACATTTACTTGTGACTTTGTCGTCAGTGTATGTATGTCAGAATCATTCGGGAGCCCACATTTGGTATGTGGCCATATATTATTTTGGTGCATTGTTTTTGAAGGTCAATCTTTAAGTTTATATGTGGACAGATAATTTTTAATATCGAGAGAGGGAGAGGAGTTTAACAAGTGTATACAAACTCATTCAAACTATTTCCTTTTGGTGTGGGAAGTCCATGAAATGGGACAAAATAAAGGAATCGACGGAGAACAATTATAAGTAAATACTAAAAATAATATTAGATCTATAAAAAGCATTACTAGGAAAAGGAGTAAAAATGAGCTTTGAGACACCAAAAATTGTGATTAAAGAAGAAAACAGAAACAATTTGCGAACTACACGAACAAATGAAAATATGCCAACTGCGTGTTTTATTTAATTATTAAATACTTTTTATATTATGATTTAATACTGTTATTTAATCATCTCTAACTACTTTAAGTATACGTGTAACCTTTAGAACAGCCTTTAAAACGATTAATTGTTGTAGTTGGCATCTGACAGTTGATTTGTTGACTTGTTAGTACTTGCTAGTATATTTTATAAAAAATATATTAGTATTTAGGCCGAAAATATAATAGTACCCGCCTCACACTGCAGAGACCTTCTCGTTCTATCATTTACAGTCTTTGATGAATGACACCAGTCACCGTGTTGCCATATTTCTATTTTGTAGTTAATAATCTAAATTGATGTAAAAAACTCAGGACTTTTCAGAAATATGTAATTATTGTGAAATTGTAGATAGACTGAGTACATGTACGTATATCTGGATAGAAAATAACCATTTTTTTCTTCACGTACCTACGTTTAAAAGTTCGGCAACTGAGAATTTAACGAAGATAGTTGTATATCTAGACTACCTACTAATATAAAATAGTTTAAATATAATCGATCAGATCGAGTTTACTATTGTGTGGTTTTATAATTAATTCGGAACCATCACTGTGTATATTTCTTGATAACCGAAAAGAAAATCGCTTATATGTTTCAATTTTCGCCAATTTCTATTGACAATCACAGATTGAAAAGTAGATGATAGTTTTTGTTCATCTATCTCTTTTCAAGAAGTGAATTTTCTCGCTGCCGGTGTTTTGTGATGGTACATATATTCGACGTTTGTACAGCGCAGTCTGTAATTTATAGTTTTTCCTGGCTTTTCGCTTACAACTGCGGCAGCCAATACTAAGGCGTTGCAGGAGCGGACGTAGACATAACCTCCTGTCGCCCTTATCGATCACTGATGATCTTCCTCGAGTTCTCGAGTATCTGTATCATTTGTAACCATTTGTGCCATGTACCTTAGATCTGTAGGTTGATCAGAATCGGTAATCGAATTTTCGGTGTGACTGGGAAATGTTTTGTATTTCGCAGTATTGAGAGCCACATTCTGTTTAGATGAAGGCTCGTTTAGCTGAGTCTATGATATTTGATTTAATTTTTGCCCAGCTTCCTTCAACCCCATCGCTTTCTGTGATCTAAATGTAAATTAACCTGTAAGATTTCAACTTTTATCTTTGTGCTGTATTTTGTTTTTAATTTTTACCATATATATATATATATATATATATATATATATATATATATATATATATATATATATATATATATATATATATATACAACATGTCCCACTAAGTTGGAACCATATATGGAAAACTTTTTTATTATTAATTTTACGAAAAAAATTATTCCTTATAAAAAGTTCTGCATGTTCTAAAATCTAAAATACAATCGTCAGATATCAAGTTGCATTAATGGTATACGAGGTATGTCACAAAATATGAATTGCTCAATAGTAAAGTACCTTTATCTTTCACAATATCGAAAATTGTTATTAAGAAAAGTTGATCAAAACTAAAAACTAAGTTCATATATACAATTACATACATTTATATTGAAAAAATAAGTTTTGTTATTTTTTTTGTTTTCAATGAACATTTTTATCTCTTGTGATCAAGAAACACATGATAACCTTATCGTTTCTAAATGTTTTCTAATAATGTTGCAATGTAAACACGTATTTAATACATGTGCATTTATTTTGCAAATAGGAACATACATAACTAATGTAACTAATATAACATTATTAGTGCAAACAATAGATATTTCTTTTTACCTCATCAGTTGTATTTAGACAAATTTGTTGGAAAGTATTTATAAAATTTAGTAGAAATGCCTGCAACATTAAGTACAGAAGATAAAATTGAAATTGTTTTGATTGTGGGATAATATTATAAAAAAAAGATAGAAGCAGCTATTATTTTTAATAATTGAAATCCCAATAAAAATATAAATCATTCCACCGTTACGAAAATAGTAAATAAATTTAAGAATACTGGAAGTGTAAAAACTAATTTTAATGGAAAATGCAACAACCTGGTTGCCGATGAAAATACACAGTTTGAAGTAATGTTGTTTGCAACTCTCATTGCGCAAGAGGAAGTCGTTGATGCAATAAACTGTATGTAAGTAAAAATAAAATAGCCAGAATTTTGAAACTAAATAAATACAAGCCATTTAGACCAAAAATCACTCACACATTGAAAGAAAGGGATTTTGATAGGCGCTTTGATTTTTGCTGACTCATCCAAGGCTAGTTAGAAGAGGACCTATGTTCCTATTGGCAAAATAACTGCACATGTATTAATTACGTGTTTAAAATGCAAAATTGTTACAAAACGTTTAGAAACGATACGGTTTCTTAATCACAAAAGATAAAAATGTTCATTCAAAATAAAAAACATTGTAAAAAATAACGAAACTTATTTTTTCAATGTATGTAATTGTATATTAGAACGTAGTTTTAGTTTTGATCAACTCTACTTAATAACAATTTTCGACATTGCGAAATATAATGGTATTTTACTCTTGAGCAAAATTCATATCTTTTTGTTGGATGGGCAACAACTTTGTTGGACAGACACCAGTATGCACAGGACGGTAACAAATTGCACACATACTTGGGAATCGAGAATAATCATCATTGATCGATCTAAGAGACTGCCCACTACCGCATCGCCTTTGTCGCAGTTGTAGCTAAAAGTTACGAAGAAACAAACGAATATTGTGTACCATTACACCTATCGCTTTGTTAAAACAAATTAAAAAGTATAAGCTACATTCAATACAAGAACGTAATAATGGCAAAATATTGGCACCTCATCTTCATTAACATACTATAAAATATGACGCTCTTATTGGCCTATTAAAATAAACAATAGCCAAGAGGAAAAATCCTTAGGAAAAAATCTATTGCTGTTTGTAGAAAAATGGCAATAAATCGCTATTTTTTAACTGCTTACCGAATACATATATAAAATACTGAATAAGTACATAGGGCTTTGTTGACTGTGCCTTTAGAGTATTTTTATTAGTAGAAGGGAAGTAGCCAACATGTTTTAATTTGATCTAAGCCAAATCATTTTGTAAATGATTTCTAAATGTGTAGTTCACTGTGGAATTTTACATACGAGTCATAAGCTAAAATGTACCAAACAAGTCGTTTATGTCGCAATCGCAATAATCAAAGATGTTTATTTTTCTAAGGTTAAATAGTTTATTTCACTGCAAATGTAATCACTGTTTCAATAATATAAAGCATTTGATAAGGTTACAATAATAGACTAAATCAGCTGACAACCACAATGTAGACAAGAGTAAAATATTACGAATTGTCATGGCACAGGTGTAAAAATCCACGGTCTCTACTCTAAATATTGTTTATTAGTAATATAAACTTCAGTGTATAGTATACTTGTTGTACTCTGTGATTTATAGGACTTAAAGTATGGCCAAAATTGAAAAATATTACTTCTTTGTTCAAACGTGATTCACTTTTGAAGTAATATACAAATATTCTAAATATCTTCGTGTCAGCTAATTATTGCAACTGTGAAATGTATAAAAATATTCCTGCAAAAGATATTTATATGTTTTTTGTTTTAAATGTGAAGCCAATTATTTATTCTTGCAAAATTGCTCAGTAAATGTAAACAAGATAATGTATTTTTGACAGTTTTCTAAAAATCAATTTACAATTCAACAAAAATTATTAATAAGACAATTCTCAACTATTATAATTCAAGGTGTTGAATTAAAAAAGTTATAGATGATACGACAATAAAGACGAGTATATAAACTAGACAAGTAATAAATATAGAAGAAGAAAAAACTGCTATTTAATGTATTAATAACACTTTTTATAATTTTCAATATTATAATTATTGTATGTAAAATATTTTATTTTTTGAATATAAAGTAGTCTGAAGTTAGGGCAGGAGAATTAACTCGGTCTAAAAACATCAATAAAAAATATTTTGTATATACCCTACACATCTGTGTTCGAAAATATTTTAGCGCTTGCTTTAGAGCTTGTTTTGAGACTTGCTTTAATAAATATTTAAACCTTGTCTAGCTCAGGAAGGACCTCTTTTGGTTTTTACTGAGCTTTTTCACAAATTTTCGACTATTTTTTGCATTGTGCCTCTTTCTTGTCTGCATTGTTTTTACTCCCTTTTGCATCTAAGAACTTCATCAATGCATTGAGAAGATAGTACTTAATTCGGGAATTTCAAGTTCGGCGAGCAAAGCGTGTGAGTCATCATATTCTAGCCAAACGGCATGAGAAATTCTTTGTTAGTTGAGCATCTTTTGTCTTTGATTTTCTAAGTTGGGGTCAAACAACTATCATCATTAATCATAAACACAATTTCATATATATAAGCTGAAAAGAGAACGTAGCTTCCGATTAGCACTGAAAAATATGCAGTATTCAGTTAACGTAAACAACATAAAAGAAGCTATAAAAACATGAAGACTGTATAAAGAACGTTTAATATATCGAACACTACAGAACTAAAAATACACGACCCATGTTTTATTTTGATCTTTAACCAGCACCAAACAACAAAACCATCTATGATATGAACGGTCACCGCAACGGAGAAGAGACATTCCACAATGCACCAGATGCCAGAGATATGGACATACAAAGAAATATTGCAATCACAGGCCATGCTGCGTCAAGTGCACCGGAAACCACGTGACAGAGAAATGCCCAAGAAAAGAAAAGTCAACTAATGTGAAATACATACTATATAAAGTCAATTATCCAGCCAACTACAAGGGCTGTTGAATATACAAAGAATTACAGCAAAAAAAATATCCGGAACTTTTTCCAAAGCAAGTTAACTCTACGAATATTAAATCTGAACAATATATACAACCCAGCATCGAATATGCTCAGATAACATCAAACAAACAACTAAAACTCCCTAGTACAAGAGTACAGCTATACCAAAACCAAAACACGAAACAAATGATGAAAGGACTCATTGAAGAAATAAGTACGATGTTAAAACTTTTGACTATAGTGATCGCTACACTGCCCAAACGACCAAGTTTCTCAAAGTGGCACTCTGGAATGCCTACGGGTTAACCCAACGTGCCCAAGAAGTCAATTCCTTTATAATTAACAAATACATTGACTGATGCTGATATCGGATACCCCCTTTACCAGCTGCAGTTATTTCAAATATCCTAATTACGTAATACAGCACCAATGATCCAGACGGTACGGCACACGGCAGATCTGCAGTCATAATCAAGAAATCAATTAAGCATCACGAGTACAGCAAAATCACTACAGAGAATTTGTAAGCCACCAGCATATCCATTGAATATTGGGTAGAGCCATTAAGAATAACAGCCATCTACTACTCACAGCGACATAATATAAACAAACAACAATGCACACAGTTCTTCAGATCTCTTGGAAAAAGACTCTTGACAGACGGAGACTACAAGACAGAGATCCAATAAGATCATTCATACTAAATCAAACCCCAAAAGTTCCCAGGTATGACCTAATTACTGTAAGAATCTCTAAGGAATTACCAAGAAAAGCTCTACTTTATCTTACACAACTGTATAATGAGAACTGTTAATATCCTTGAAACTGTTCTTGACGTATTATTCGTTTTGAAGAAATAATATAGAAATATTTCCAGGCCACATCTAGGAATTTGTTGCGGAATTTAATTCTGTGGAACTTTCGGCATCTGAAAATAGGACGGCGTTCATCAATTGTCTGCTGTATTTGTTCTATGAATTCGTGTGCTTTTCGCATACTTTTTTGGCGTGGGTTGATATGGCGCGGCAGTGGATGTCAAGACGGTCGGTCTGCTCTTCCTACCTGCTATTGGTCAGTTTTCTGACTATGTTGCTTCTAGTAAGATTCTTGTTTCTATAGAAAGTAAAAAGTATATTTTCTTTGGCGAGTTTCTTTTCTGGACTACTTTACATTGGAACTTTTAAAAATATTTTCAATAAATAGATCGAAATAAAGTGACTGTTAAAACAGAATAAAATATGTTTAAATAAATTAATAATTTTTGTTTGACTTAATGTTTTGGTGGATATTGGTATAAATAATTAAGGAAAACTTTGTTGCAGGACAGTTTTCCCATATTTTCAACAATAAGTGTCTAATTACATACGTGTATTTCCTAAATTTAGTGTTGCAATAAATCTGTATGTGTAATGTTCTTTTGCCAATGTGTCAACTAATTCATCGAATTCTATTCTTCCTCTTTAACTACATCATACAATTGTTAGATGTTTAAGATCTTTGCTAACAATTGACACTTATGTTAGGGTAATAACTCCAAACATGTTCATTTTTTAATGATAAATATTAATATCAGATACTATAATGTTTAACCATATTTACACTGCGAATCACTACGATTATATTGTTTTCTATTTTTACGATTAACATTAATGGGCAAAAGAAAAGCAATTTCGTTGTCTTAGACTTACAATTAATTTTTACTAACTTTTGGCCTCTGGATTAAAAAATAACCGGAGCTTATCGCGTCCACATTTCGAATGTTCATCACAACAGGAAGTCGAAATTACGCGTAAAGAGCAAATGAAAGCAAGTTATAGAAAAAATGGGGACTGGATGATCAAAGACATTCTGCAACAAATGAACATCAGAAGAAATCATATGAATAAAGATCCAAAAATACCACAAAATTAATAGAAAAAATAAAAAACTGATAAAGGAGGCAAAGGAGAGATGGCTAAGAAAAAAAAACAGAGAAATAGAAGAGCTTCAAAGGAAATATGAACATTACAACATACATAAGGAATTTAGACAAAAGACAACTCAAAAAAGTAGGAGACCACTGCAATTAGCAGATATCGGGAGTAGCATAGCAGATACCTCGCATCTACTGATAGAGTGGAGATAATATTATATAAAAACAATTTTTAATAATGATGATCTAGACACGGTCACAAATAATATCGAGGAAATATTAGGCCCGCCTATTCAAAATATGAGATCAAAAAGGCCATTTCATCCCTGAAGAATAACAAAGCATCTGTACCTTATGATATTCACAGAGAACTTCTTAAATTGATATGAAAAGCAGACTGTAAACTCATTAATATAATCCTAGTACTATTTAACAACATATATGGCCGTGGTGAATTCCCTCAGGAATGATTCAACTTACTATTTATCACTATGCACAAGAAACTGCATGCAAAGAGTTGTGTCATCAATACCGACAAATTTGTTTAATAAATACAATAAAAAAGTATTCACTAAATTTATCCAGAACCGCATATACACAAAATGTGAGTCAAAGGTGGCAAAAACCAGTTTGGCGTTAAAGGAGGTTTTGTGACCCTAGGGGCTATTTTATCCATATAGGCTATGTATATTCGAAAGACATCAGAATCACAAAAAGTCTATATCGGAAACAATCGACAAACATAAGAATCAATAAAGACTTGACAAAAATATTGCAATCAAAAAGTGGTTCGAGAATATGTAATTTCACGTACTTTTCAATTTGTACTCAGAAGCGATCTTTGACAAGGTACTTTATAATAATACAGATAGCATAATGATGAATGGGAGCTGATAAATAACATTAGAGGTGTGGACGATACTGCCATGATTGCCAGCAGATTTGAAAATCTGCAGAATATACTACAAAGAGTGAGAGAGGTATTTGAAAACTACGGATTACAACTGAACACATAAAAACCAAAATGGATGGTAATTAGAAAAAAAAAGAACATCGACAGACAATCTAACATTGAAGGGGGACACCTGAATACCAATAAAACTCACAACTTTCTTTGAGAGCTAATTGTTATACATTGGCTCCTAACTTTCAGAGGTAATTGTTACACATTGGCGCCCACCATTTCTGACGGGTCGTTCGATAGTTACACATTGGCGCCCAACGTGGGCCACCAATGTGTAACAATATAACTACCTCTGAAAGTTAGAAGCTAATGTATAACAATAAAACTCACAAATTTCTTTGAGATCCAATTAGGCTTCGTCTAGATCAGTCTCTCAGTTGTGAGAACGTCTTATCTTAAATGTAAATCTGCAAAATAATTTTGGCTGGGACAAATAAACCAATATATTCTAATCATATTTATTGTAAACCACGAACCACATAACCACGAATATATATAAAAAAACCTAATACATCATCATGTAAAGACTTTAGACTAATTAGTCTCATGAGTTACTCTATCAAGCTATTTATAAACATAATTATTAATAGAATTAAGCAGAAATGTGAAGACACAATGAGAAATAAACAATTCGGTTTCAGAGAAGGATTGGGAACAAAGGAAGCTTTGTTCTCAATGCTAACACTACTTCAACGATCATGGGAAGTACAGAAACCAATTTACGTCTGTTTGAACAGAACGTCTGTTAGAAGATATTTATTGGACAAAAAAAAATAAAATTAACGTTTTAATATCAAATAAAAACAAATGATGCCTATAGCTTTACACAAAAATTTTCGAATGCTGTTTGGCTGAATTGTAGTTAAATGAGTAAGTTTTAAGTTGATGAAGATGAAGAGGATCTAACTCGTTTTAGTTTCAAGCAGCTATTGAGTTCTGCATGATATCTGCTATGCTGCAATTGTCATCCCATGTGTGGTATACTACGAGGCTTCAGGAAGTTACAAGGGTTGAACAAGAAAAATTTATTTAGGCAAAAAAAACTAAAATAATAAACTTTGTGTCAGCGACTGCATACGTTTTAAATTTCCTTGCCATAGAAAAAATTATTTTTTTAAAGAACATAGCTGATGGCAAGGATAATATATAAATATTATAAAAACAGACAGACATGTACACAAAATGATCAACTACAAATATGAAATGTACCACCCCAAGAAAGTATATAAATTAATTATCGTCTGGAACATGTCTTTTTATAGATGAACAATATGATAAAAAGTATTTCCTACTTTTGCACTGAAGTAAAACTAACATCACAGAAGTCAAGAATTGTCAACTGACAAATAAACTATCGCTTGGGGTAGATCATAGACATTTTATTTATGCCTATGTCATAAAACAGACTATAGTTAAATATAGGAAATATAACTGAAATAAATGAACATTAAAAATGAAGAATAAAGATTATGACAAAATATTTAGTAAATAGAAAGTTGATCGAAGTATAGAGCGCCAACTATTTTTAGAATAAAAATGGAAAAATAAAAGCGAAAATGAATAAATTCGAAATAAATTAAAATAAAATAATTATTTCAAGAAAAATAACAAACATATGACGATTGTAACTTTATAAGGATTGAAAAAGCAACATCAACCTTTATTAAGATGAATAATATGTTTACCTGTAGGGATATTTTACTACCATTATAAATTCGATTAATTACATTACTTATACTATCTGGGGTGAAATCATGGACCCTGACAGGACAATTAATAAAACTCAGCCTTCGAAATGTGGATATACAGAAGAATTCTGCGAATATCCCGGATAGACTATGTTATTATAACGAACAGGGCAGTCCTGGAAAGAACGGGTAAACGACAGGAAATTGAGTTTACAGTGAAAAAACTAGAATATTTCGGTTATGTTATGTAAAACGCCGAAGACCAAGAGGATGATCTCCAACACAATGGAGAGACCACCTGAAGACTCTGGTTGGAAAATCACTACATGAAGCAGTCCATCTGGCACACAATCCCAGCCAATGAAGATAGCAAGCTAACAATATTTAGAGCGTCACCACTCCCTGGCAAGGGCTCCAGGAATGGGAAGGAGGAGAAAATATCGTTTCATTCCATAAAGAAAAGTGGATGGAAGAAGCCATCCGGACATAAGAAGAAACTCGTGGATGCAAAACCTATGATATTTTTCGACCCACCATCTATCCAACAATTTAGACAAGCCGCCAACAAGATGTGACTTGTTATGTTAATAGCCAACGTCCGCAATGGAAACAGCACGAGAAGAAAAAGAATTGACGAAGCTTTCAAAAATTTGAAAGCTTCGTGAGACCAATTTAATATGCAAATTTAAAAATATAATGTTTTTTTTGTCCAAAGGCGTATGATTTATAAGGTTTTGAGTATCAGGTTTCAAATCAGGGCTTGATGAGTAAAATATCTCATATGTGAAGACAGTGTTCTTTAATAATTTCACAATACTAAGATACCTATTATTGTATTTATATTTTAGTTCTAAATTTTTAATTAATAAATTAATAAATAATCTCAACGTCAATGTTCTATAGAGACGATATCGTATTTGATATCTTCGTGTTTCATCGGTATCGATTTAATAGTCTTCTATGAGTTTCATATAGTTTGATTTAGAAAAATAAACAAACAATACGTTTACAAATAATATTTTTCTTTTACATTTCGTATCTTAATTTGGTGCGTATCCGCGAAGCGTATCAAGCAACGATAATACGGCAGGAGGATACGCAAAACATGTTTACTCAGTTTTACAACGTAGCAGACCGACGCAACCAAATATCTGTAGAAACTCCGCAGTTAGATATGGTATAAACATTATAAAAATGGTAAATTTACCTCAGAGTTTAACTCTGGTAGTATATTCTAAAAATTATTCTTCATAGCAGGTAGCTGTAACACCAATATTTTTAACAATACCTCAATGTATTTTAATAATCATGCTTTTTGTCAGTATTAAAATAGGTTCTACTCAAAGACAAAATATTTAGAAAATATAAAGTAATTTCGGTTTCCTTCGGACCTGAATCTAAGTTTCTGTTTGTTAAATTTGTCGATATTTATCAAATATTGAAAAAATATGTGGTGCTAAATAGAGTAAAATAATTCTTCTGGTTCATATGCTATTTATTTAACTTCATAATTATATTTTTGGTTAATCTCTATAAAATCACTGTGTCCTTAAATAGCTGGATTTTTGTCTTTGGGTGTAGAATACACTTTTTCTGCAGTTGTTAAATATTTCGGTATAATCTAAAAGTTGTAATGTCAAGGTGATTTTTTATTTATATTCAAACTTTTGAAGATTTTATATAATGTTAAACATTAGAAAAGTTTAATATTGTTATAGGGGCTTATTTAGTTTCAAAGTGTTGGTTTTTAGATGTAACGCTAGATTTTGTTTAATTTGCGAGAAATTACAATCGGATTATCTTGAAATACGAGAAGAGATCAAATATGAACCGATTGTTGATCGATAGGATCTAAAATATTCACTAACAATATACCCTTATAATGCCAAAACGCTGTGGTCAAGATTTTCATCATCACCAGATGCACTACAGCCCATTATAAGTCAAAGTCTTCTTTAGAACATTCTACCATTTCGTCCTATATCTAGCAACTCTTATCCATCATCCATCCTTTAAGTTCTTTAGATTTTAAGTCGTCTTACAAGTTTTCCAGGTATCTAAGTTTCGGTCTACCTTTAGCAGTAGCACTGATCTTCTTCAGTCGAATATTTTTTTCACCGTCGTATCTTTCTCCCTTCGAATTACATGCCCAATACCAAAATGAATTTGACAATGTGTGACGAGTAGTTTTTTTACACAGCAGACTCAGTAAAACACAGGTTTAATTAAAATAAAAATATATTTAAAACAAATAAATAACAAAATTAAATTATATTCAAGATAATAATAATCAAACGCCAATCATAGGCGACAGCACGGCTCAGTGACCCACTGTTTAATATCTGCGTTTAAAATAAACTACAATTAATGTCATAAAATTGAAACGACAATTACAATGACTAACACACACGCAGCGAAGAAAGAAAGGCCGGTCAGAGGAATAGAGATGGAACAGGCCGATCAACACTCGGTCCAGCAAGGAGCGGAAAGTAACTAATCAACACTTAGCCACGGGAAAAAATAGCTCTGTCTCAGATCAATACTCCAAAACCGCGTACGGAACTGTCACTAGATCAACACTCTAGCAGAAATGGCTGGCCTTCATAGCCGTCAATACCCTAGGGCCAGTGGAGTTGTTATCAGAGCAAAACTCTGATGATACTGGAACTCTCTCGTGCGGCGTCTGCTGTCGAAAGAGGAAATTGTGGTAGGAGTGCCAAGGCGATGCATATCGTTACAAACGTCAGCTTCCCCGAAGCTTCTATATAACTCAAAGTTGTAGCATCTATGCCACAACTCCTTCTCTTTTAGTCCTCTGTATATTCTTCTTGCGGATTCGTACCAGGAAAAAGGACGCGTGAATAGATATTGAACACCAGACATGTAATAAAAAACACCAGGGGACATAATATAACAATGCTGCTCTGTTTCGTTTACACAAAGGCTTTCGATTCAGTAAAATGGGGATCCCTTCTGGATTATAATGGAAATATGGAAGTGCCTAACCACCTAGTTAACCTAATATAAAATCTGTATGATAAAAACCAAAAGTTGAAGTACACGGAATATATTCAAATGCATTGAAACCAAAAAAAAGGAACCAGATAGGCTGCATTACCATTATTCCAAAACATATATTCTAAACATATGATGAGGAAAGTACTAGACGAATGGGATGGAGGAATCACTATAGGAGGCAGAACAATCAGTAAGGTGCAATATGCAAATGGCACACTTATACTAGCAGCGAATAAAGTCGAAATGACTACTATCACGGAACGGCTAAACCTGATAAACAAAGAATTTTGACTTATCAACACCGTAAAAACAAAGATAATGATCGAAGACCAGGTAACTAATAATATCTACTACACATTCACCAAGTCGCAGATTTCGAAGTAGTAGACATATTTGTACACTTGGGCTCACTGATAATCAAAAATGGCGATAGTTCATCAGAAATTAAGCGTAGACTAGCAAATTAATTAAAATATCGAAAGATCTAACAATAACAAGAAATACTAAGCCCAGGTAGGCCAGTACCCTTATTTTTCCAATTACTACATATGCAGCTGAAATATGATGGACTGTCAAAAAAAATCCATAGAAGTAAGAACGAAGTCTTCGAAATATGTGGGTATATAAAAGAATTCTACGCGTGTATTAGACAACACATAACCAAACTGTCCATTCTGGAACAGCTTATTATAAAAGACTGATTATTAAAAAAAACCGAGTGTACTTAACTTACAAGCCAAAAACATAACACTGCTGTTGCCATGAAGAAAAGAATTTTGCACATGAGCAATATTTTCATAAAAAAAATTTAAGAACATTATAAAATATATTTTTGAATAACGGTTATCCTAGTTAATATCTTAATTACAATATAATCAAGCTGATGAGTGGAATTCCCAAAATCAAAATAGCCAAATATAACAGCATATCCTCGAAGCTTAGAGACCACACATCGCTTCTCATTCAGAGTGATCTCAATTTCCAACTTTCTTGTCTCGAATGTGATGGACAATATATAGGACAAAAATCATAGTGGTTAAAACAAAGAATAACGCAGCACAAAACTGATTGCAAAACAGAAAAATTCTTGTGCAGTAGTACACCATTCCAACACAATAGATCACACATTTAATTTGTCAGATGTCAAGATCTTGGTGCTAGAAAACAGCTACAAAAAAGACAATTATTTTTCGAAATGTGCCATATAAACATACAATAAATATCGATCTTACTATATTAGAATATCCTAGTATTTTATTCCCATCCATAACAGAACTATCTACTCCTCTCATTAATTTATGTTACATGCAAAGGCCAATGATCGGTTCATATTTGATCCAATTTTATTATTTTATTTAATAGTATTTTTATATTTTTGTAACCTATTCCAACTGGTCATCACGTCATAGGTGTAAATTTTCAATTATAAATAGTTATAGCTTGTTAACATGGAATTTAACAGCACAAAGTCGATGTTTAAAATATTTGCTTTAATTAGATGTTTTTTCTGGAAATCAGAATATCCAAGATAGCAAAAGTGATAAAATCCATGTTAAACTCACCAGTTTTTCTAAAGAACATACCAGTAATCTGTGTTCTACAAAAACTATTTTACAATTTACATAAAATAGATTGACAAATCTAATAATAATTTGTATAAATAGAATTGCTAATCCTTTAAATATTATATAAATTACATACAAAGTACACCAATGATGTTAAAATATGTAAATTCTTGTTTCTATAGTTAAAGAAACTTCTTTGTGTTCTGTCCCTATATAGACTATTCGCGAAACAAAACTTTAAATATATGCATATTTTTTATTGAATACGTTATATTAAAGCCATAAGATACTGGATTGTTGATTCATAACATTTTTTTGGTATTTTCGCACACTAAAAGGAGCTGCAAATTGGCTTCCATCGGGTGTGATTAAAACTGGTCAGATGTAGGGAGTGGTTTCATTATATTTGATAAACAGAAATTAACAGAGATATGAAATAATATCTTTTGTGATTCTTGCATTTTCTGTCACAGCCCAGTAGAGGTAGATTGGAAATCCGTAGAAATCACTTTATACGATTAAAAATATATAGTTATAGAAAGGAAAAGCAGTGTTTAAAACATAAGAAAGATGGCAAATGGTACTACAAATTAAGTGACCTAAGTGATTTTGTTCGACTATCTTGGGAGTCCTAACTAACAAAATTGGGGGATCCGTTGATTAAGATTTTTCATTCAACCCATAGCTTAAACTTATATAAAAGTGGTATATGTAAGTTTTTGAAGCCATATTTCATGTCAAATTTATACTCATGAAAAAGTATATTGGCTGTGCTATAACAGAATAGTATCGATATCGATTTATATTTATAGGATCTACTATAGAAATTTATGAATAATACATTCATCGTACACATATATGTGTGAAAATATCCTATGCACCTTTCACAGAATTATTTTCTCAATTATTCCTAGTACTAATACCTTTTTTTTCTGCAGAATTATGAACAATTTTCTGTAAAATCTATACTTACTTAGTCTTGATTTTGCAGTGTTTTTACTGTTCTGCTTCAGAATTATAAATTGACTAGCAAGACCACTCTTTTACCTAAAAACCTTAAACAATCTTCGATTGATAGAACAGAACACTAACAAATTTTCCCATGACACTCGTTGATACAGGTATCTAACAAGTGCTTGTAATAAATTTGGTGATAACGATGTAATAAACAAAATATGCAAAAGACTAAACATTATCTTTTACTTATGAAAAATATATAAATAATGTAAGATCGCTATTTGATTATAAATATTAAAGGTCATTAGAGGGTCATTAAAGTCATTAAAGGGTACATTTAACAGAGGGTCATTAAACAGTCGATTTTTTGAAAGTTATGAATATTTTTTTTTAAAATGCACAAAAAAATTTAATTTCGCGTGAGAATAACGACAATATCAAAAATAATCAGCTTGAAAAATTTCATTGAAATTTTTTATCTCAAAAAGCTTTATCTACAATATTATTATGCTTAAACTATTAGGTCTACATGAATTCTGAAAGCACCCAATTAAAGAGAAAGGCTTATTTTATTAAATTAAATCATTAAACGGTTAAAAAGTTTATGCTAAATATTGTATAATAGGTTTGCAAAGTACTGGATTTTAAGCACATAAACAATTAAAATAACTAAACAGCAAGAAGCAATAATATGTAGAAAGTTAATTTATTCGCCATGTTGGTGGGTATTTTTATACGAACTAAAAAAAACATAATGTCCTGCGATCCCTAAAACCCAAGTTAGCTCTTTTTTTTTTAATTCACCGAGGCTTTGCTTATAAACAATAAGCAATTTAAAAAGAACCATTTGAAAGATTAAAAGGTTAAGATTAGACAGAAAAAAATTAAACTGGATTCTTTTAAAAATGAGTTATCCAGGATTCGCCAAAGATAAAGGATTTAATAGTGAAGCGATTTTACTATTTTAAAAACTGAATTCACAAATTCAAATTTATAAAAGTCGCAATATCTCCGGTTCTACATAACGAAAGTTCATGTTTTGATTTAATTTGGGGTAACTCGTGGCATAGATCATAAAAATGCATTTTGTTTATTTTAACAAATTAACCGAGTAATTTGTTTAACTAATTTAAAATAAATATTTCTTTTGCAAAATTTTACTTTTTCCTCCAGATTTAGCCACACCGCTCTCACTCCCTCTAAGGAAAAATTAACTCATCCCACATACCTACGGTATCAAAAGTGAAACTTTTTCCGTGTTATCGAGCCCTAGGGAACTTGGTATGCTGAAGTGTCTACCAAAACTTTTGTACACATCTGGACGTTGAGCTTTCTGTATGGTCTTGTAGAGATGTTCATTCAGATCTAGCTTTTTTATGTTTTCTAGCAGCTTCTTCGGAATGACTCCAGTAGTAGAGAGAATAGTAGGTATTTTCTGGGTACTTTCCATTCTCCATTGTATTCGCATTTGAATTTGAAGATACCTATATTTGGCGATCATTTCGTTCTGTTTAATACGAAGATTATTGTTGTTGGATATCGCCACATTAATAAGTATTGTTTGTCTCTTTAGTTTATTAACTAGTATGAGATCTGATCTATTATGTGCTACTGTTTGGTCTGTGAGCACAGTGCGCTCCCAGTATAGCTTGTAGTTGTCATTCTCAAGCATACTTTCAGGAATGTATTTATAATATGGGAGATGGTTTGTTTGGAGAAGTCCCAGTTTGATGACTATCTTTTGATGAAGGATCTTTCCTACTAAGTCCTGCCGTTCCTTATATTCAGTTGCAGCAAAAGCCTGGCAGCCCCCAGTAGGATGTTGGATGGTTTCTTGGGCTTAACATCCATATCAGCATTTGCCATTTTGGACCTGAAAGTCTTTGACAATATATTTCAGGTAATAATTTTTGGTTGGTATAACCTGATACTGAATGCCGAGTAATGAACCAAGTGACATCTTTTCTGATGTCAGCCAATAGTTCGACTATTGGGATGTTGCCCGTGCAGAGGTTTACCTATCCAGCTGCGCATTTTTCGTCCCTAGAAAGCTGGTTTATTAGCATTTCTGGTTCCCTCAGTTTAGGAAGTGTTGTGTTATCTACTGCGCAAATCACGCGATGTAAAGTAGGTGTCTCAGCCTGTATCTGAAAATAAGTTCTTGAATTATTAATTTGTTTTTCTAATTGCTCACTTATATCCATAAGTCCTCTTCCTCCTAAATACCGCGGTAATGTCGTTCTTTCTACTGCAATAAGAGGATGGTGTTTTTGTGCGTTTGTGTTGACTTAAAACAATTTTTTACTATTGAGATGTTAGCGGAGCAGCTATTTTCCCTTCGTATGAACTCTGATGTTAATTCGATTTTCATTTGTTTATGGTCAATTTTCCGCGCTTGCTTTACACCGAAATATTTATAGATGTCATTTTCACCCATAGCCTCGATGTTTTACTTTTCTCTTATTATTATTAGTAGAATAGGTTATGAAATAATTAGAAACTTAATTATATATGTATTATAGTTATAAATAATATCTTTTAAAAATAAATTTACAAACATTAATGTTTTATTTGAAAATCAGATCTATACGTGTTAACTTTTCTTGAATTATGCTTATTATTTTACAATTACTGTTCTCAAAAAATTACAACTAGATTTTACACAACTTAATTGTTTAAACTTTCTAATTCATCTGTATAAATAATTAACATATTACAGTAACATACGTAATTTTACTACTTTTATTTATAATTATACAAAGTTTATCACAATTAATTTGTTTAAAATATATTTGTAAAGTTTTTTAGTCAAGAAAAGTATTTGTAAAAACAATAAGCAAAATTCAAGAAAAATTAATTTTTTTGTAAAAATTATTTTTAAAGATATTATTTAGAACTATAATACATAAATATTTAAGTTATCCATCATTTCAACCTTTTCTTCGAATAATTCTAAGAGAAAAGTAAAATTTTGCAAAATAAATATTTTTTTTTTTTTATTTAAAGGTAGCCGCATCAACCATATTGGTTATTAGCGGATGAATTTAATACAAACAATAATGATTACAAATAACAAATAAATAACATACTTATATGTGGTTCAATATGTTACAGTCTCTTAAAAATTTCACAATATTTTCACTGGTACACTCACTAAAAATGTCCCTTATAACTGATGGGATTTTATTAGTTAGTCTTTCAGTACTATATTTGGGACACTCCGTTAATAAATATTTATTTTATATTGTTTTACAAATTACACGGTTAAATAAACAATTTCGGAATTAACTAATTGAATTTTTATAATCTATTCAATAAGGTACCACAAATTATAAAAAAGCATCAATTTTCGTTGATTAGAACCGGAGATATTGCGACTTATATAAATTTGAATTTTGAATTCACTTATGAAATAGTACATATACCAATAAATTGTTTAATTTGATAAAATCAGCTTTTCTCTTTAATTTGGTGCTTTCAAAATTAATGTAGACCTAATAGTTTACACATAATAGAGTTCTAGATAAAAGCTTTCTGGGATAAACAATTTCAATTTTGCAATAACTGTTAAGTGAAACTTCTTGAAATTTTTATGGCTGAATGTATGTGATATTTTCCAAATATTAAACGCGAAATTAAACTTTTTTGTGTATTTTTAGAAAAGTTATTAATCATTTTCAAAAAATAATTGTTTTGCAATTGCAATTGTTTTTGCAATAATTAAGCAACAATTTAACTACAATAACTTTACAAACTGTGGATATCTGGGAGCGATCGTTAACACTAAAAATAATACTACCGCAGAGATAAACTGCAGAATTTGCACGGCCAACAGATGCTATGTTGGACTCAATATCGTTCTTAAATCCTCAATTATATTGAGAAATACAAAAGTAAAACTCTACAATACACTAAAACGCCCAGTTCTAACATATGGTTCAGAGACCTGGACTCTAACAAAAAGTGATTAGGACTTTTCAAAAAAAAAGTAATAAGGCGAATCTATGAAGCGGTGAGCGACAATGGAGTGTGGAAAAGACGATAGAACTTCGAACTTTATAGAATATACCAGGAATCAGGTACCAGATATCGTAAGATATATTAATATATGACGTCTGAGGTGTATAGGTAATGTGGGACATGTAATGCGGATGTAATGCGGAAACCAAATATTCCAGCTAGAAAAACGCTTCTTGACAGACCCATTGGTCAGAGAAAAGAAGAAGACCCAGAACAAGGTTCCTTAAAACATCGATCAAGACATGAGAAATATGGAAATACGTGTTTCGCGGACGAAGGCGATAGATATGGGCCACTAAAGAGAAATTCTTGAGAAGGCTAGGAGCCACGCAGGGTTGTAAAACCAGAATGATGATGAACTTTACAAGCTCTCATTTTAAAGGATTTTCTTTGTCTTTTTAGTAAAATTTTTACTTTTCAATATCATTAACCAGTCTTCACCTTTAGTATTTAAAATCAAATGGCGATCTTATATTGTTACAAAAGTGTCACTATAAAGGCTTTTTATTTGATAATTTCTCTGGTCTATGAGTAATTGCTATATTCTGAACTGACACAAGTTTATTGACTTCAAGGGATTGCCACATTCTCGTCAATATAAAGTAATAGACAAAAATATTCTATTTATTTACTCTTAAAATCTAAGTACACAACACTGACTTAGAGGTGCTGTTAGCAATACGAGAACTACAATTGATGACAGGAAATCTGTTTTTATTTCTATGAAATGTGTACAAGGCTCATTCTAAAAAAAGTAACTTAAAACAGAGGTGAACATACACTTTTGATACTATAAATATTTTACTCCCACTAAAGCACAGATTTTATTTTTTGGTTGAATTAGTATTAGATCGACTATAATACATGAGCTAGAACGTTTATATAAAGTCACTGAATAAAGGCCGAAGTGTTAAAATTTAATCATAGTTATTATTTTTTATTAACTTTCAAAGTGAATAATTAAATTATCATCTAAAATCAGCTTGGTTTCCCATTATATTTTTTTGGTTCTGTACATATGATATATCTATTTGTAACATTGTTGGTTTACTCTGGTAGCTCAGTTTCATGAAATGATCTTATAAATATATACGCAATCCTAGCAGTTATAGTAAGATGTATAGGAAACTAAATATATGAAAGAGTATTGAATCGTATTATGTAAGATAATTTCTTGCAACTGTCTTCTAGATTTCTAGATGCAACATAAATTGAGATGATACCTACCATAATAATATTTTAGTATAAATTTCAAGTTACTTTTCTAGATCACTTGGTAGTACCATTTTTTAATCAATAATATTATAAAAATTATTGTGTAGTATAAAATATGTGATATAGAGACTTAAATCAAGAGATATTAGGCCGTCTCTAACTTAAGATACATGATAGATGTTAATAATTTTACAAAATCAGTAGTGATAATTAAACTAATCTTCTATACACTGAAAATATTTGGCAGCGAGTATCATCAACATTAGTCGCTTTTTCGTTATTTCTCAAAGATATTATTATCTGCTTTGGCCTTATTCTCTACTCTTTACTCCAACTTCAACACATAATTCTTGGTATTCTGATAACCATTTCCGAGATATCACCTAAAGCTTCTATCTGCATCGAGATGTCGCCTGTATTTACAGAGCTCTCAATGTGGGTATACATCCTATTATGAAAGGAAGTGCGCCTGGTGCCTCCATACAACCTTCTTGAACTGCAAATTTCTAGAATCATTAAAATGATCTCAACTTTTTCAATCGCAGAATGTCTATCGTTAATCATGTCCTATGTACAAATAATATTTTGGAGAGATTAGACGATAAATGCTTCACTGAAGATTCAATTACTTCTGACCATCTACCATTACTAATCAAAACTGACTTCAACTGCCCCCCCCCCGTCTATTACTACTAAAATTAGACCAGATTATCGTAAAATTAAGGAGATCATTCCACGAATTTATCAACCACAACCTCCCTGAGTTAGGCAATATGTCAACAATTAATCTAATTGATATTGGAATCTCCAAAATTGAAAGTCTTCTTCGAGAAGTTTTATCCATCTTAATTCCACTCACAAAATATAATCCATATACTCTAATACTTGCACCAAAAATTAAAACTAAATGTGATTTAATCAGAGAGTATAAAAGATTTCGAGACCCCTTTATCAAAACAGAGTATAACTCTCTCGGCGTCAATAAGGTTGGAAGTGAACAAGCTGAAACAAGAACACTGGATACGAGTTACTTCCAGCCTAGACTACCGAAAAGGTTCACAATTTCTAGTTCGGATTCAAAGTCCTAACCAACCAAAAAACTCAGTCACATTCACATCTAAAAGTAAACAATATCATACTTAATAATCCACAATATAAGGCCGACGCTTTTAAAAAATTCACTTCATCAAGCACTCATCTCCCCAAATATCCCAAATTTCAGCAAGCATAAACTACGTGTTACTGAATGAAGAGTGAAAAATATACTCTAAAACCCTCTACTACACATCGAAACTTATCCTTATACGATGCTAGTAGCTCCTGTGCAAAGGAACACCTTCAGGCAGTTGTGTAACATCGGTAAAAACACATCTCCTGGCACAGATGACATTCACAGAAGATGCCTCAAAAAACTTTTAGAGAGTATCATCTCGCTGCTTACAAACATAATAAATACATATCTAATGTTGAGATACTTTTCTACTTCTTGGAAAGTATCCAACACTATTATGATCCCTAAATAAAGGAAGTCCAGAACCAGCACATAATACTATAGACCAATTATTTCACTTTTAAATACTCTAGGTAAAGTCTATGAGAGGATCCTTAAGAAGAGACTCATAGGATTCCTGTGCACGCTTAATTATACCCAACTTCCAATTCGGATTCAAAGCTGGCCAATCTACTCAAAATGCATTGATTGAAGCAGCCACTTTCATGTCACAATCCATAAACGAACAGAATAAGTTCGCCATAGGCATCCAAAAGGCCTTAGATCAAGTCTGGCATGCCGGACTGATTTAAAAACTCCATTGCATTGGATTGCCTACATCCTTCGTCAAAATTATACATTTCTATCTCTCCAATCAGACAATCCAAGTCAAGGTAGTCAACAAACTCTCAACATTGTTCACTTCACTAGGTGTAGTCTCTCGGGACTAAATTTTAGCTCCTACATTATACAAAGTATACAATAGTGACATACCCACCCCATAAACAGATCAGAGTCTATCTGCTATACGCTGACGATAAGAAACTTCTTTCCATAGGTACCCTCAAAGGGACATTAAGACACTCGTCTGCAATGCATAGAGCACAGAATCAATTAAACTAAATTGTAAAATGGTGCAATAGATGGAGAGTGACTTTCAACCTAAACATAATTCAAATAATTCTATTTAGATCTCTTTACTGCAAAGCGAATGAGAGGAACCAGATAATTTTCTTAGGAAAAAGGCTCGAATATAGACCCTCGGTGTCTTATTTTAGTAGGACTCAATTGGGACACTGATATTCACTCTGTGAGTAAGAATACACTCTGTGAGTAAGAAAAAGAGCTAATCTTCTGAATGCGCTGTCTGGTAAAAGAGGTAATATTAGTTCCAAAACTCTTATACAAAGTTACAAAACCTTAATCAGGTTAATTATCGAATACAAGGCGTGTATGTATACGTCAATTAACAAACGACACAGCAAAAACATCTTGGCCACTGAAAGAAAAATCTTGCGGAAATCCATAGGAAAACGTATTGACTATCCGTCTAAATATCGCAGATAGAACAAGCTGTATTCCAAAAACGCTAATCTAAGAGCCTGTCCCATCGTATAACAGCAGAGGTGCTTCCTTCTCGAGACGTGATTAGGCTTTCGACTTCTTCTTAAAAAAAACTTTCAACTCTCCCCCGCTTTGATAGCAGCATACTGCCACTCCCCTTTTGATCACGTTGCTCTAGCTCAAAAACTCCCCCCAAAAAAAAGAGCGACCCTTCCTTGAAGAGGCACATCGTATAAGCGAGGTTCATAACGTTCGAGATTAGATTCGTACCTCTATAAACCCTTTACCACAATTCTGTTTGGATATGCAACTGCCATGTAGGTTTAGACACGGTACAATACGCCTTTATCTTATGGGCTGCTCTTCTCTTGGTCTCGTGGGAGCAGCCTGTTTAGTTAAGTCTCATTATTATGTCAAGGTAGAACAGTGCAATGGGACATCCATCTTTAATTTTATCCTTGTTTGGTCTATATATTCAATCATTTAAGAGCATTTATATTTTAGAGTTGACCTTTCCTACTTAACTTCTCCCTCTTAACTATGTCCTTATTGACCTTTTTACCTGATTTTTTATTCGAAAATCAAACTTAATAATTCATATCTATCCCCTCTCACTAGGTGTCAGATATACGTCAGGTTAGATTAGGTTAGATCAAATAATGTTTAAACGGATGAGCATACGACCAAAGAAAGTTATAATTGTAAATACGAAGCTAAAGAGATGCCATGAGTTGTTATTAAACTTCTTAAAGCGCTAATGTGTTTATCTATACCACTGTCCAAAGCATTCGAAGCATTACCATCAACGCCAAATGCGTCATCCGTCAATTCTTCTCCTATCCGTTGTTCTAATAATTCAGGTTTTGCCGACATAATTAAATATTTGAAAAACAAGGCTTAGCATGAAATTAATCTTAGTACTTTCTGTGATATTCTTGTTTTTCCATGTATTGGTACAGCATTATCAGATGTTGGTTATTGTCTTATACACATTATAGTGTCATGTATAAAAATTGACACGATGGAACTAATTAATTTACTATAGTTTACTTATTTAATTTATTTTTCATTAAATTAAGAGTTCGAGAGTATCTTACTATAAATTTCAGATTGAAAATTACCTTTTTATTTTCATAAAATAGTTAATATCAAATATAACAACTGATTTTGAAATAAATAATTTACAAATATTGTTTTACTTTTATTATAAAAAGCACAAAAACCACTCATGTATCTTCAGTTAGCAGATTGGCAAATAAAAACTATTTATTGGACCGGATGTAAGCATCTTTATATAGAAAGTATATTTGTTGTTTAACAATGGACAAAAACAGTTTCCGTTTTAAGGTTATTGGAATGATGCAGACATCATCTTATTTTTGTCTTAGCATCATTTTGTTATCTAATTTTTCCTGAAATAAATCTTATATTTGAATCCAATGTTTTTTATTTAGCTCTAAACAAGATTTGATGACAACATCAATGTGTATTAAATAAAATTTTGAAGAATTTCTTATAAGTTATTCAAAATAAAGAAGTCTAGATCTCGAACGAGGTCTCAAAATAAAGATTGATCATCAAAGGTAACACCTAAGACTAGAGGAGACAAAAAAGTAAGGATTGGAGAACCATTGAGAAAGTAATTTGATACATGCTAACTTATGGTTTCATTTGATCTGTAGTTAAAGAGAAAGATCATGATAGCGGATAAACTACATCTTCTTCTTCAAGTGCCATCTCCGCGGCGGAGGTTGGCAATCATCATAGCTATTCGAACTTTTGAGACGGCTGCTCTGAAAAGTTAAACTACATACCAATAATCAATTATCCACACATAACCACGATTGACCGGTTTGAGGTTGTGAGCTCATATTATATCTGGGATCATCGATCATAAACACAGGGTCACTACAGGAAGAAATAAAACGTAAATGTAATCTAGCAAAAGTCTCTGTAGGAAAGATGGCCAAAAATATGGAAGGACTCTTAAATTTCACGAACTCTAAAAATGAGGTTAATCAACTGAATAATATTACCTATACTGATATATGGATGTGAATCTTGAACCCTACGATAAGCGGAAAGAAGTAAGATAGACGCCACTGAAATGTTCTATTAGAGAATAATGTTACAAATTTCGTGGACCGACCACAGGACAAATAATTCAATTCTAAATGAGCTAAAAGTCAGCAAACGTCTGACTTCAACAAAATCAATCTTCAACAATTAAAATATGTACTTTGGACATGTTATAAGAGAAAACATGAAAAGACTTATTATAAAAGATGGATAGATTAAATTAAAGGAATATGCAAAATACCTATACATGAGTTAAAAGAAATGACCAGAGACAGAGACCTTTGGAGACGGACAATACACGACATCAAGATGACCACTATACTCCCTCCGGGGGGTCAGGATTGAAGAGAGAGAACTCATTCTAAAAAATGTTCATTAAGAGTTAAAAGTAGTCCTTAGTTTATGAAGAACCGTTGCCAAAAAAAAATTTAGTGTTAGGATTAGAATATTTTGAAAAAGTTACTGAGTTTTCTTTTTGTAAAGACACTACTCTACACAACATTAAAATCAGACGCTAACTTGCCCAAATCGAGCTTTTGCCTCCTCTAAACTATGCCTCCAACCTTGCCGGTCCCCTATCGATCTTCTCCAGGTTCTCACGTCTAGCAAATGTTGCGCATCCGCTGCCACTTCATCCTCCCACCTTTTCCGTGGCCTTCCTTTTGGTCTTGCACCCTGTATTTTACAATCTAGGACTCTTCTTGACAATATTTAAGTCTCCAGTCTCTTAGCCTTCAGCTCTAAACAGACTCGGCTTTCTTATTATGTTTCTTCACAGTTTCTATTTCGGGAATTGCTTCTGCGGCATTCCACATCATACTTTTGTTTTGTGATTTCTATTAGTTTTCATTAAGGTTTCTTAATTCGTGTTAAAAACTGTTTCCTCTATTCTCTTCCACTTTTCTTCAGAGTCTAATCTTTGTGGTTCTTTATTTAGTCTGATAGTTATTCGTTATTCGTACATCTTCTGTGTAGTTTTACATTTTATTTTTCTGCATTGAATTGTTTTATGATTTCTTTGTTCATTTTATTGTCTTTCTTTATATTAGAGTTCATTTTATACCCTGCTCTTACCAAAAAGTGGTCCGAGTTACACTCAGCACCTCTAATGCTTTTTATATTTATTATATTGCGGTCGTGTTTTTTCTCTATTAATATGTGGTCTATTTGATTTATTGTTTTTTTATCTGGGTTATACTAATATCAATCCCCTTCAGACATATCACGTATTCTTTACCTAGTTCTTTTGTTCTTTGTTCTTTCCACTTTGTCTTTTAGATGCAAATAATGTGGTCACTCTTCCTTTTAAGCACATTCATCAACTTCATGCTCTTACCCCTATGACTTCCAAGTTTCCAAGACCTGATCCTGATTCTTCTAAGCTGTAATGGTGTTCCAATTATGAGTGATTAGAAAAGTCTTTACATTATAATGAGTCAAGGATACGACAGTTACTTGATGGAAATTCATTTTATCTAACAATAAAATACTAAGATCTATGGTTATTAACACTTCGACAAAATTTATTATAATTTCTTATCACTACAGCGGTTTCGGCAGAGTGCCTTTCTCAAGTGATCTATTTTTGGTATGCGTTTACACTTTATAGTCTTCAACTGAATAAATTAAGGAGGGGAGAACTGTTTGTCTTTCAGATTCTAATAAAGAAAGCTTACGGCCTTTATTTTGAATTTGAAAATTTTGAAATTGGTCAATAAAAGAATGATTATGGTCTAGTGAGTACGTAGAATCTGTTTTCTATTATTGAAAGCCCTTTTGTGTTCTGTTATATGTTTGTTAAAACTTCTACCAGTTTGACCGATGCAATTTTTTGGGCAGTTGTCACATTTCAGTTTGCATGCACCACTGTGTAAGTGACTTTTCTTTTGGCTCTTGCTTAGCTTCTCTTTACATTATTAAGGTCTAAAAAGTTTTTTTATTTGATGATTAAATGCATTTTCTGTCATGTCCAGCACAATTTGTTGAACACATTACGAATGCAACCCGAGTGCAGTATTATCCCGTACCGCTTTCATTTTTTTGTAAAGACTAAGATCCTTATCAGCAACTGTATTTTTGCACGTATCTCACTACTTAAAAGCTATTTTGAGAGACACGTATGCGCACGTCATTCATAATTCAACTTAGTCATCAAAAATTACAAAATATGTACTTCTAGATTCTGTATCCAATAAGTTCTTCTAAGAGTTGCATGTGTAGCAAGAAACTTTTTAACATATTATAGGGTTTTTTGATTAGCAGAAACATTAAAATCTCATATCAAAGTAGAATATGGAATTGATTCTTGTGAATAGAAACTTGTTCAAAGATCAATAATTACTAAAAAACGTTGAAAAATGTGAAGAAGAATATTGTCAAAAAACTCTGTAATTTTAACTGGCAATTTTAGAGAAGAAGAGGAAATAATATGCAATAAGATTGTATCCTGTGTACGAGCACACGCACAAGAAACAATTTTTATAATTAGGTAAGTAATCGCTACCATTCTTGATATACATTTTTCTTAATCTTACTTTTTTCAAACAGGAAGAAGAATCCTATAAAAATTTAGTTTCTAGGATTTCTAGTTTTAATCTAATTTTAAAAGTTTCTAGTTACTTTAGTTTCCTACCAATTTTTTTACTATTTATTTTTTTTTTGTTTATGCGAAATTAATAATGTTGATTCCGAACAGGAAGCAGAGCTGGTCAGAAACACTGAACAAAATTTTAGCGTGGAGCATTACAATTTTGAGCTTTTAAATAAATTGATATATGCCATTTAACCGTCGAAAACAGCATATTTATAGAAATATATATAGAAATATTTATAGAAAAGACGATACTGCTTTGAGATCTGTGAGAAATATAAGGAAATAGCAGGACATGAATGTAATATACTTCATACAAATTCTTCTTCTTCTTCAGCCTTCAGTAATCCAACTTTGGACATAGGCCTCCCCCAAATCAATCCAGTGTCTTCTATTTTGCGCCACTTGCTTCCAGTTGTGTCCTCCGATCTTCTTAATATCATCAGCCCATCTTATTTGTGGTCTTCCTCTGCTTCTCTTTCCTAACCATGGCACTGTTGTATTTCGTGGTTCCATCTCTTATCCCTCAGTCGGGCATTGTATCCTGCGAAGCTCCATTTTAATTTGGCAGCATGTTCTCCTACGTCTTTTACTTTCGTTTTGCTTCTAATCCATTTGTTTGTTTTTTTGTCTATAAGTCTCACCCCGAGCATTGATCTTTCCATCGCTCTTTGTGCTTTTACTATTTTATCCATATTGGACTTGGTGAGTGTCCACGTCTGTGAATCATACGTGAGAATAGGGATGATATCCTCCCCTATACTCATACAAATAGTAGGCTAAAATAGACAGACATCTATCATCCTAGCTCTATTATCAATATCTCTCTTAATAGGGTAGGAATATTAACATTTTAATACAAAAACTAATATCAAACCTGCTTAATTTCCGGCTTGAATAAGGTAGAATTATTGGTCTTCACCGAGTTTTATACTCCATTTTTGAATTTATTAGGATTTTTGACGTCAGTGTGCTGAATCTATATTACACACAACTAACAAAACTGCTTTGGTTTTTTACCTACAGGTAGTGCGTTCTACCAGTCCTCACATACGGAGCAGAAACCTTAACTCTCACAAAAAACATCAGCCGAAAAATTGAGAAGGACACAACGAAAGATGGAGAGATCAATGCTTGGAATAAGCTTAAGAAATAGAATAAGAAACGAGGAAGTTCGTAGACGAACCGGAGTGGAAGACATTATCGAACATATTACAAGGCAAAAATGGAGATGGGCAGGACATGTTGCAAGAATGAAAGACGACAGTTGGACAAAAAAATTGCTTGAGTGGAGACCACGGGCTGACAAGCGAAGCCGAGGAAGACCCCCAAAGCGATGGACCGACGACCTCGAAAGAATCGTGACCAATTGGATAGCAGAGGCGCAGAACAGAAGCAGATGGAAAAGTCTAGAGGAGGCCTTTGTTCAACAATGGACAACTCAGGGCTGATTGATGATATAGAAACATAGGACAGGTGTGAATAAGGCACCAAATAAATATCTAAGGATCAACTAAGAACATAACATAGAGGCTACAGCTGTGTCATTAAATACACACGTCCAAACACAAAATACGTATACACATCCACGTCATGTTGAATTAACCAATGATTAGACTGCCGCATCATAACTGACCCATCATTTGGTAAGATTTGTGCTGAGACTACTGTGATCTCGAATTTCCAGGTGTAATACCATCGTGCCTATAGTACACATGGCATAGGGAAAATAGTGTTGACTAAGGGATTCTCGGGGGATGGCGAATACTGGAGGACTATAGCCGTGGCTTGGTATGGGCGCACTTCCGTCTCAACAGAATTTCGTCTCAGCTCATAGGAATAAAAAGATATAGCCCAGAAGAGTACTCAGAAATGAGAGACTCTTTGAGTTTACAAATAAAAATAAAGAGGAAGAGCAGAGAAGCGATCCACGTAGTACACTCTGTCTCTGACCCAAATAAGTCTAAATAACCGCAATCACGGCAATACAGGCAAAACTTCAGCACAATAAAGCAGCTTCTGCAAAACTGAATGTTACTATAGTACTGAGGTGGATGGATAGTGTGTAGGTGAAGAGGCTAGGAAGATAAGCACGACAAATTGGCAACGGACAGAAATGACTGGCAAAACTATCTAGTCAATGTCGATTCTGAACTAGGGCTGCAGTACCACTATTTGCTCTTGTTATCTGTTTCTGTATACTCTAAATTACAGATTTGCATTTAAATTTAAAGTGCTTTTAGTGAGTTTTTTTATGAAACATGCGCATGGAATCGCACGAAAATAAGCCTTAAACTGTGTGAGCAACGAAGAGTGCACATCATTCTCGTAACACCATCTGTTTCGTAATAAAAATACTAAGAATTAAATTGGGTATAAAAACGACTTATAAATTATCTACTTATTGATAGTAAGTCAAATAAGATAAGACCGAACAAATTCTTCTGTTTATCAGTACGCAGTCGTGACATTCAGTGAGCTCTAACTTCATGACAAACAAGACTATAAATTATTAAACGGACAGTTCTTGCGCTAGTATATATAACATCTAAGAAACTTTTCAAATTTCAAACTTCTATTTGCGACTGCAGTAGTTTCCAGCTGTTTCACATTTTCAAATTATGCAGCAGCACGTCCTGGACGTGCCAAACCATTAGTAGATTCTCTTCCTTATCGCAACTTTCCGCCCCATTCAACCACTGTCATATGAGAGTAACTAGTTATCATATACAGCATTTATTTTCTTATAAATCTCCTCATATAGGTTGATATCCTTCAGCAACCAAAAACTGTTATTAGCTGATATTTTCGGACCGATTTTCGATTATGGATATCATTCCGTATCTCATTATGAGAAAAAGCGAAATACAAATATTTTTGTGACATTCGTACGTAAACAAACAAAAAATTGTATATGTGCTTTGCGCCTAATGCATATTTTATATACTCCTATCTACTTCAATAATAAAAAAGCTTTTAGAATCAACCGTGTACGACTCTAAAAATCCCAAATGTTGTATTCTAGCTTTGGAGTTTGCGCCTCACAGTGCTATTAATTAGAAAAATCTGACACAAGTCCAGATAAACTCTGGTGGCTCCCACGTTTGTAGTAGCACAGAATTCTTTTTGTTTCTGCAGACCAGAGTCGGAGATTTGCCAGCCATACAAAATATAAATAATAGATCAATATTTGGGAATTATTCATCTAGAGAATGTTAGATTTAGTGATGGTGATGGTATGTATATACGTATTTGACTGTTTGACAACATTGATCGAGGAGTCGTGGCGTTGAACCGATCATGATGCGACAAGAGATTGCACTTGCGCGAGAGTTCATCGATTTTTACGGGATCCTCTGAAAGAAGCTGCAACAAACGTTAGAGGGATGCTGCCTTTGCTCTATCCTTTAAAAAGCAACGGCATATTAAAGTCACGTTGCATGATGGAACTCTAATGAGAGCGTGAGCATCGAATTTTTTCAGGGGCGTAGAGACTGCGGAAGAACTGTGTTTTGTTTTTTAATTTTACGGATTTCAAACAAAAGTGGATTTTTCGACTTTTTTCTGTGTAAAATTAAAACTGCTCTTCGATAAATATTAAGCTGAGGAAAAATTAATAAAAATTAAACAGATACCTAAGGTATCCACATAATTATTAAAATTTTATAGAAAGCAACGATTTTCGTATAAAACGATCATTATTTTAGTTTGATATTCAACATGCTCCAAACTGAAATTTATTTTTAAATTCTGCTTTTGTTGTTATTCCAGGCATCCATCTATGCATTCTGTTTTGGAGGATATGCATTCGTTGTTGTTCCTTATTTTTAATAGCCCAACATTCAGTGCCGTACATTGTCTTATACAAGGCGAGCAACCGAAAACTTTCCGTTCTTATTGATGCACAAACAAACAAAAACGCTTCTACCCGCCAATTTTTATTTTTATTTAACATTTTTTGTAAATATACTCAAGTTACTTTAATAAATAAATCAGGAAAGGCCATATTACCTAACGCAATACTTGATCCTGGAAGCAAAATTTCCTTTATAACTAAAATTTGGTAAATAGAATTAATTCCGAAACTTCTCGCAGGGAATTACAAATTTTTGACATTTCACAAGGCTCTCTCACTTCGAAATTAATAGTGAAGATCATACTTTATTCACCTAATTTTAAAGGTAATCATCTTAACTTGAATTGTGCAGTCATTCCAAACATAACTTTTCAACTACCACAATTTCACATCCACACACCTAAACACAACATACCCAAAAAATCTCACTCTCGGTGACAAACACCTTTATCAAAAATCAACTATTGGAATTTTGGTAGGAGCAGACTCTTAATGTTTTATTATAATTATTATTATACATAAGCAAGGGCAGAGGGACAAGTCCCTATTATGTCCAAAAACAAAGAAATTATATTAGTAACCTACTAGTAAATTACAAAATTACAGTTTTTGGTTTAAAAGAAATACAATATTTTAACTATAATATAAAACGGTCAAGTCTGTTTTTGAACACCTTCGTAGAGGAAGCAGAGACAATGTTATCATTAAGGTTATTCCAGCAGTCAAGAACTCTATTTGGTAGAAAGTTCTGTCTTGATCTTGTAGAAAAGTTCTCTTTTTTGAGTTTAAACTAGTGACCCGAAGCGAGTCAAATTAAATTTTAATATTTTAAATGTGGTAATTAAGTCTCCACGTTGTCGGCGAAGTTCAAAAGAAGTTAGGTTAGTCATACTAAGTCTTTCTGAATAAAAAGGTCTTCTCGGTCCCAAAAAAATTCGAGTAGCCTTTGAACGTTTTCCAATAAAGTATTGTCTCGAACCAAATCAGAATACCACGTTGGTACAGCGTATTCAAGAATAAGTCTGACGTAAAGGGTGTAAAGCTTACAGAATGACTGCATTGAAACTCTCGAAAAACACCTGTTTTTTACTGTTGCTGTTTTTTACGATAACACTAAGGTCGTTATACGAGAACACAGAATCTAATGGTTGTCCGTTAACAAAGTACGGCACAAATAGGTTATTTTAACAGTTCGAAGCACTACACATTTTTCCGCATTAAAGAGTAGTAACCACTGGGAATACCAAGTTAAAACAGGGGTTAAGTCCATTTGAAGGGTTAGCTGGTTTGTTATTGGATTGGCATATATTTTTGTGTCATCAGCATAGAGCGAAATTTTGCTTGAAACATAATAAGGAACATTGCTGGTATAAACCGTAAAAAGAAGAGGTCCAAGGACAGAGCCCTGAGGTACTCCACTTACCACTAATCTGTCTTGTGTGAAAGATTCGCGAACTCTAACTTTGTAATGTCGATCTGTCAGGAAATCATCTATCCAACGAAGTAAAGTATCGCAAGCTCCAAAATGTTCTAGTTTATGTAGAGGTCAAAGGCTTTAAAGAAATTTAGATAAACAACCTCGACCGGCTGAGAACTGTTAAGTGATGAGGACCAGTTGTTAAAACAATGTAGGAGATTGGCTAGAGTAGAGCGACCAGAGACAAATCCATATTGTTGTGTTGGAATAACATGTTCCTGGAGAAGGAATTTGGTCATCTCCTCGGAAATAATGGCTTCCATGACTTTGCCAACTACTGGCAGCAAGCTAATTGGACCTCCTCCTCCCTCCTCGTTATACATATAAATTTTATTATAGCCATTCAGGGGGGGGGGGGAATTATGTTACAGTCCTATAACATATTTTTTTATTAATAGTATAGAGTACGTCTCTGTACTATTTTTCTTTTTTAAAAATAAAATTAAAAAGACAGTCAAGATTTCCTTTCACGCAAAAATAGTCTATGTATCTGTTGATACGTATTTCGCTTTAATAAAGCTCATCAGAACAGTTATTCATAGGCTTTCTCAACGTGAAAATTAATCTTTTCCTGTCTTTGGGAAGCAACGATAAAATGGCTTCGAAACGGACGCAATAGCGACATCTGATATTAAATCCGTAAAATAGTTTCGAAACACAATTCAGATAACTGCCTTAATCTGAACCTTCTATAAATGCAAGGTATAACAGACGCTGATAAAGATGTTACTTTATCACTTTACGTTCACGTTTTTTTACTTTATCACAAAAAAATTCGAGTTTTGTTAAAAATTTTAAATGTAAATTTTTATTAAATCATAAATCAGATCCTTTAATATATTTTAAGAAACATTATTCGCCTAATATTTAAGGGCCCAACCGGAGGCAACAGTAAATGTAGCTCAGACTTAAATCAAGAATTGAGAGTTGATGATTATCATTGCAGATTAGCTTATTGTCAGTGGTCTCAGCAGCAAGTGCATAGCGACCAATTTTTTTAATATGTGCTCTTTGGAGATGAGGCTACATTTCACAAAAATGGAAGAGTGAATAAAACAACAAATTTTAAAAACTAGCATGTCAGACCGATTCTTGTACTAAAAGCAGGTAGTTATATGTGACGTCATCTCGCAATATCCCCTCCCCAAATAACCTAGCCAAACAAATTTGACAGATGTCACTTCCTAACACGTTTTGGTTGCGTTTAGTTTTGAGATTTTACTACGCTTTTTTGTATTATTTGCCATTAATTTATTTTTATAATTCAAGTGGTTTTATCCATTCTAATATTTTTTTTGGTAGTCTTTCTTCCCCCATACGTCTAACATGTCCGTACCATGTTATTTGTTGTTTTTCGATGTCTTCTATAATTGATCTTTGTACATTCATTTGATTCCTTATGTCCTCATTTCTCATATGTTCTGATCTAGACTTTCCCGCTGCTCTCCTCCAAAAATCTATTTCAACTGCCATACTTCTGAGCCATAGACGATTACTGGTTTCAATATGGTATTATATATTCTTTTTTTCGTTTTCGGTCTTAAATTTTTCTGCCATAGTACTGAATTAAATGCACCTATAACTCGTTTCCCTTTGGTTATTCTGTCTTTTATGGCTTCATCAGTTCTTCCTGTCTTTGTTAGTTTTATCCCCAAATATATACATTGATCGCATTTCTTAATTTTCCCGTCTTCTAAGTCGAGGTCATCTGCAGTATTTTCTCCTCCTATGCAAAGATATTGCATTTTTTGTAAATTTATTTCGAGGCCCCATTTTTTGTACTTCTCCATTAGTTTTCTAGCCATATACTCCAGGTCTTCCTTGTCTTGGGAAATAACTACCTGGTCATCTGCATAGTGCAACGTGTATAACGTTTCATCCCCAATAGACAGCCCTATCCCTTTACACTTATTTTTCCAGTGCCTGAGTCGTCGATATATATTTTTATATATATATATATATATATATATATATATATATATATATATATATATATATATATATATATATATATATATATATATAGATATATTGAATAGTATGGGACATAAACAACAACCTTGCTTGTCCTTTTGTTACCTGAAAACCATTAGAAACCTTATTTCCTATTTTAACTTTTGATATTGTGTTGTTATAAAGATCTTTAATAGCGTCGATTAGTGGAACGCTGATACTGGTTTTCTCCAATACTTCCCACAATTTCGCAACAGGCACGGCGTCATATGCTTTTGTTAAATCTACTAAAAGTAAATGCACTTCTCGAGATCTCAGTGTTCTTTTCTCGAGTATTTTTTGGGATAAGCAAAAAATACTATCTATTGTGGATCGTCCTGCTCTGAATCCGTTTTGTTCTTCTAATTCAAAAGGACGGTATTCTTCGCATATGCGTTCTTTTATAATTCTCCCATATAATCTGCTAAGCGTGCTCGTAACAGTTATAACCCGATAGTTATTGCAATCTTCCTTATTTACTTTCTTATGGATAGATGTAATCCATCCTTCTTTCAAACTTTGTGGCACTGGTTCTCCGTACAAGTCTCTATTAAAAACTTCTGTTAGTATCTATTAAAAGATAAATATAATAAAAATTCAGCCATGTCCATTCCAACGTCATCTAGCAATATATATATATATATATATATATATATATATATATATATATATAGATATAAATATATATATATATATATATATATATATATATAGATATAAATATATATATATATATATATTTAATATATATATATATATATATATATATATATATATTATATATATATATATATATATATATATATATATATATATATATATATATATATATATATATGCGGGGATCCTACAGCTTCTGCCGCTTCCCGCATTTCGATCGCCATCTTTTTCTATCTCTCCAGGTGTTTTCATCAATGGCTCTGTCTTTTATGGTTTCCATAACACCTTGTATCCAAGACTTGGCTGGTCTTCCTCATTTCCTTCCATTACTTGGATTGTATTCCATAGCTCTTTTTGGCCATCTGTTGTCGTCCATCCTCTGTACGTGTCCATACCATATTAACTGTCTAGTTTCTATTCTTTCAGAAGTTGTATGTACTCTATCTGTTTTTCTTCTAATTTCAGAATTAGGTATACGTTCTACTCTTGATATACGGCAAGCTCATCTCAGGTAGTCCATTTCAACCATGGCATCTTTTTTCTTTCCTTTTACTGTCATTTGCCAACATTCTGCTCCATATGTAAGAATGGGCTCTACAATTACTTTGTAAATAGTCATTTTAGTTCTCATAGTAGCTTTGTTGGACCAAAGTATCGAATTCAGAATTTGAACACTCTTTCTGCCTTGTTGCACTTTATAGTCTATATCTCGTTCCGTTGTTCCTTTACTGCAGATAATACTTCCCAAATATTTGTATTCGTAGCACCTTTTCATTTGTCTAATTTCCAAATCTGGGTCTTCGTCTTTACTGCCTATTCGCATATATTCTGTTTTAGAAATATTCATACTCATCCCCCATTTTTTGTATTCATCTTTGAGCTTTCTAAGCATATAATCTGCATCTTCTTCACAGCTTGCAATTAGTACTTGATCATCTGCAAAGAACAGCGTTGTCAGATAATGGTTGTTAAGCTTCAACCCCATTCCCGCACATTTTTGTCTCCACTGGTGCAGTGCTTCTTGGATATATATTTTGAATAGGGTGGGGGAAAGACAACATCCTTGTCTCAAGCCTTTCGTTACTGTAAATACCCTTGAGAAAGTATTTCCTGTTTTTACAGTGCTTTGAGGACATTTATAGATGTTCAGTATTGCTTTTAGATATGTTTTACTAAGGTCCGTTTTCGTCAAGACACTAAATAAGAGTTTTAAAGGAACTGTATCATAAGCCTTCTCCAGATCTATAAATACCAGATGCGTAGGGAGGTTTCGAGCTGTTCGTTTTTCAATTACTTGTTGAAGGGTAAATGTGTTGTCCACGCACGATCTTCTTGCTCTGAAGCCGCTATGTTCTTTATTTTCTTTATACTCCTCTTCTATTCTTCTTTTCAATATACGACCATATAACCTTCCCAGCGAGCTAGTTACGCTAATGCCCCTATAATTTCCGCATTCTTTTCTGTCTCCCTTTTTATAAATGGGGCTAAGGTGGGCCAAAATTCCAATCGTCTGGATTCGTTTGGCCTTCAATTAAGCATTTATTGAAAATATTCACTAAGCTTTCCAAAAGAGCATCCGGTCCATGTTTCACTAACTCGATGGGAATGTCTCCAGGCCCGGGTGTTTTTCCATTTTTCATTTGTTTCAATTCTTTTTTCAGTTCTTCTTTGCTTATCTTATGGACCTCTGAGTTTTATGTCATTGAGATATGGTCAGGTCTTTCCATAAATTCGTGCCTACTTTCTGTTAATAGCGTTTCGTAATATTTTTCCCACTTTTTATTTTGAATCAGGTTTATATTTCCCTCATCTTTTCTTTCTTTTCTAATACTTTTTATGAATTTCCAAGCTTGTGTCACTTTGATTCCTCCTAAGCATCGGTCCATCTCTTCGCATTTCTCTTCCCACATTTCGTTTTTTCTTATAGTGACTTCCTTCTTTGCTTCCCTGTTGAGTCTGCTGTAAATTCTACGGTCTTCTGAGTCTTTCGTGGATAGCCATGTTTGATAAGCTTTTTTTTGTCTTTAATTAATTTTCCTACTTCTTCGTTTCACCACTCAGGATTTTTTCTTTTTTCAGCTTCTTCGTACCCCAATGCCTCTTTGGCCGCCTGATGATTGCAATTTTTTATATCTTGATATTCTTTTTCGGCTGTTTCTCTTCGAGTTAAGTGAGTTAGTTTTGAGGCAAGTCTAAGTTTGTAGAGGAATTGTGCTGATTCTTGTTTGAGGCTATCAATATTATATCTTATCTTTGTGGAAGCTGCTACCTTCTCCTGTTCAATTTTGTTCTTGTTTACTTTGCTGTAGTGTATGGTTATTTTTGCGAGCACCATATAGTGGTCAGATCCGCATTCGGCACCCCGATACACCCTTACGTCATTTGTTTGGAGCCTTTTGTTTTCTGGTTGGATGAGATAGTCGATTATAGATTTTATCTTTTTCTTTGGTTGTTCCCAGGTAAATTTATGTATATCTTTGTGCTGATAGAATCCATTCATTATTTTAAGCTGTAATGTTTCACAAAGATCAATGAGTCGCTCTCCGTTGTTGTTTATTTTGTCTTCACCATATCTTCCTACCACATTGTCTTGTAATTTTTTGCCTACCCGAGTATTGAAATCTCCTAATAGGCATATTTATTTGGATCAGTTTACATGGGTCAACACGTCAAGCAATTTGTCATAGAATTCATCCTTAACTTTTGTATCAGAATCGTCACTAGGAGCATATACTCATATTCTAGCGAAAAAACTGTAAATAAAGTAGGCCCGACCAACTCAGGTTCTACCAATCAAGAACCCATTAAAGTGTCATTAAACAAAAACACAAGTTTACCTAATTCATACATGAGTGATAAACAAAAAGAAAATAAAAAACAATCTAAAAACAGGACACTTATCTTGGAATACCCAACCGAAAAAAGAAAACAAATACAAACCGATAATTGGAAGCAACGAATCGTTTACTGTAAACACCATTCCTAGACAAGGTTATGTACATGGTGTTGGTATAATTGGTGTTGATATGAAAGCCGATGATCTTCTAAAATTTTTGGATAAGACGGTACCCGAAATTACTTTTAACTGCGTTGAATGACATATAACTGACAAATACTCCACATATAAGGTATCTTTCCCTTTCGATAAAATTAACGAAGTCTACAGTCCTAATATTTGACCCAAAGGAGCTGCCGTTAGGAGATTTAACTTCAACAGAAATTTTCAGCACAAAAAGAAGACGGAGTGTCAAATGCCTTTTCATAGTCTACTAAGGTAAGACATAATGGTAGTTGGTACTCATTTATATTCTCTATCAGTGTTCTTATTGTTAGCAGATGGTCTGATATACTATATCCTTTGCAGCCAGCCTGTTCAACCGGTTGGTAATTATCTATTTTGTAAGTCAACCGTTTGTTAATAATTCTAATAAACAATTTATATACTTGACTGAGCAAAGATATAGGTATTTAATTCTTTAGGTCACATTTGTCCCCTTTTTTGTGTAAGAGTATTACTAGACTATTATTCCAGTATTCTGTTCAGACTTTTCTGTTGCATATTTATATTATCTTGATTTATAATAGAAAACAGCATCAAATTAAAATAGCGTAGATCTGACGGTTGTCGCTTATCTGATGTAGCTCCAAACATATTCAATTCTTTAACCTTTTAATTCTTTTCTAAAAGATATTCTAAGAGGGCTGCTTTTCTTTTATCTCTTTAACTAACATATTATTCGTATTGATTTAACGTTTATTGCTGTTTTCGTTAGTTTTTATTTTCCTATATCTCAACAAATTGTAATAAGAATTGTTTTGAAGAATTTTTCTGTTGAACGAACTTTGCAGAGTAAACAAATTACTTTGTTAAATTCCTTCATACACTAAAATCTCAATATATTTTCATACAACTTGTTTATGCTGACGTGAACATGAGACAAAATAGTAATAAACTAGACCTCTTTAAAATATGTGTGCAAAGCTTTTTGTGCAGGCAATATTTTCATTAAAACAATTAACAAACTTTGCATATAGATTTACAGAAACTTTAAAAGCAATTTTAATCATAATAGAAATTTAAGGTTGTTCTATACTAGTCATTTTTATTTTGGGAGCTTGTTGTAAGAATGACCTTTCCGCAATATTAATTGTAATGATATGTAGAATAAAAAACTACTGATACATAAATTAATTAAAACTAATATTAATTTTTCCTCTTTGGGTGTCATGTGCAAATTTGCACGTCGGTGATATATCCATTTTTTTTCTACAGTTGTAAGACGACCGGAACACCCTCTTCAGCCTGACTAAATATAATAGCAGCGTCTAATATTCTACACCAGTCCCTTATATATCTTAGTTATACTTCTTAGTTAGTTGTCACCTCGGGGGAACAAATATGGGTCTAACCACCTTCTGATATCCCCGGGTGCTCTGTAGAGGGCTTCGGAGTAAACGTCGTGAGCTCCTCTACTTAAGTGCATTTTCGGGTTATGGATTTGGAAAATATTTATATCTTCGGTGTCTTGCCTTGAAAAAGGCAAGATATTTCTTACACAACAAATTCCTCGTCGAAAATGGTACATTAGGTTGTGGTCTTCCGATGGCTTGTCTTGAGAAAGACAAGATATTTTGTTACATGACAAAGGATTGTCGAAATAAAAACACCAAGTTAAAGTTGAAAATAACTCTCAGCCACAGGGTATGGAAAATAGAACAGGAGCAGAGCCCCGAGAGCACTAAACTCTCGGAGAGCCCGCGAGGAACTGACCTGGCTGACCTGAAAATCGCCAATATTTATATGTGCCGTTCGAGCGATAAATAGGGATTTCCAGGTCAAGAGTCAATGGGAAAATTTGAGGCGGAGCGATGCGCATCGAAATGCGCACTAGTCCACAGACTATGGCATTCGATGACATCCCCCTCCTCTGGAGACTCTGCGGCTGGGAAAAATATTTATTGAATAAAATACGAAAATACATAAGAAAATAAATGTATAAAAAAGTAGAGTAAAAGAATTGTCTATAAAACTTACACAACACTTATCTGGAACCTGGGGGGGCTAGATGTTACTGCACCTGCCTCTGTGGTAGGCAAGATCCACGGTCGGTGTACCATTTCTCTCAGCGGTTCGTCTTCTTCTCTGCAATCAGGTTCCCATCCACTTTATCCTGGGGTTTCGTAGGTGAGTTTGCACGGGGCTCCATGGTATCGCCACATTTCGGTGAGGGCAGGCAGGGACTGTGGCTACTTCAGGATCTCCGTAGTTTCCGAGACTTCAAGCGTTGAAGAAGGCTGACTCGTTGAGACATCTGGCACACGGAATGCATCAGGACTGCTACAGAGCTCGATGGCAAAGTGTCAGAGTATAGGCACTCCGTGGCTCTCCCCATTGTTCTCTTGACTTTAACCCATGTTGAAGTCAATGGTGTGTTGCGTTCTGTAAAGCGAGCTGGGTCGCAGGTTCGGAATAATCCACGTTGTCGGGCGCCATGTCACCTCGGGGGAGCAAATATGGGTCTAACCACCTTCTGATATCCCCGGGTGCTCTGTAGAGGGCTTCAGAGTAAACTTCGTGAGCTCCTCTACTTAAGTGCATTTTCGGGTTATGGATTTGGAAAATATTTATATCTTCGGCGTCTTGCCTTGAAAAAGGCAAGATATTTCTTACACAACAAATTCCTCGTCGAAAATGGTACATTAGGTTGTGGTCTTCCGATGGCTTGTATTGAGAAAGACAAGATATTTTCTTACATGACAAAGGATTGTCGAAATAAAAACACCAAGTTAAAGTTGAAAATAACTCTCAGCCACAGAGTATGGAAAATAGAACAGGAGCAGAGCCCCGAGAGCACTAAACTCTCGGAGAGCCCGCGAGACACTGACCTGGCTGACCTGAAAATCGCCAATATTTATATGTGCCCTTCGAGCGATAAATAGGGATTTTCAGGTCAAGAGCCAATGGGAAAATTTGAGGCGGGGCGATGCGCATCGAAATGCGCACTAGTCCACAGACTATGGCATTCGATGACATAGTCAGGAGTATTGTTTTCTACTGGGTCATCGGTTCCCTCAATTTTTCCTTGTAATATTAGTTTTTGCATCAAGTATTACGGTATCCTCAACAGATATCCCAGGTAAGATATTTTACGATGTTTTACCGTATTAAACAATTGCCTTTCTACATCTAGAAGTGAGCAGTCTACGGAATACGGAGCAGCCGACAAAGTGTCCACAACATTTTAGTACACGTTTTCTAGTGGGTAATAGTAAATGCTTACAAAGAAGGTTATTAATTTAAAAAAATGTTCTGTTGACAGGACCTATCCCCCTTTTACGACGTAATCCGCTATTGTCCACTAACCACTATTAATTTTATCTTATCAATAATAACACGAGAATACTAGAAAATGAAATTACAAGATATGGAAAATCATATAATAGATTTAGAATTTTTACCAAGAGGTCAAAGTCATTAATGCTACGGGTGCCGGAATCGCATGTTTTTAAAGAAGTAAAAAAGGCACACTAATAGGTGACATGGAGTACACCTGCGATACTCGAGCGGTCAATACGTGATTGTTAGTGCCTCTTGATTATTTGCATAGTGTGGTTAAAATAAATTATTATAATTCCGATTAATTTTACATATTTGCTTAGGGAAAGGGCGGGCAAGATGGCATACTTAGTTTATTTTCCATATAGCTGAGACATAAATAGCGATAAATCATTCCTTTTGATGTATAATCATAGCCAGGTCATTTTTCTACTATTCTAAGTAACAAAAAATCACTCATACAAAGAGATTTATTTAAAAAAAATTAAAATCAAAATGTAACAAAAAACCATTTTGCCCGCCCAGTGCGGGCAAAATGGCATACACATAAACAATAGTGTTAAATACAAAAATAATTATAAATTTTTATTTTTACGAAGAAAAAAAATTGAAATTAAACATTTTAGTTCATACAAAGTTCGCAAATAAATTGTTTTGCTTTTTTGGGAAGTCCAGCACATTCTGAATGTGACTAGTTTTGGCAAATTTGGCATCTTAACCATCCTTCATTAGATTTGGACCTACTAAACGTATCATTGCAGTAAATGCAAGCGCAGTCCTCGTGTTCATCATCATCAATACTAAAGGGTTCTTCTTCATCACTTGATATATTGTTCAGTATTGGTCTGGTCACAATATTTCTCTTGCCTTTTCTCTCCGACTGATGTCTATCTTTGTTCACAATGCGTCTTCCATCACTTAAATCATTGACTATTTTTCTTTTCACGACGTCCCCTTTTCTGATTTTTATTTCTTGTGCTTTTTTTTCATTTTCTTCGCGGAGATATTTCAGGAAGGGGCTCTCGGTTAATATATCTTTGTATTGACCAGATTTAAGTTTGGTAGATTTTCTTACATTACTCTGAGGTACCGGTGCCAATTCCATCAGGATTCCTTCAATAGATTCATCTTTAGAACCAGATGCCGATGGTTCTTGGACATCATGATGATCGTAAGTTGCAGCGTGAGGAACATTAAAATCAGCAGGTAAAGATGTAGAAGCAATGTCAGGTTTATTAGTAGAACCATGCACATGCTCAGGCACATCTGTAGTTGCACTAGGCAAAAATGCATGCTCCGGAAAAATGTCACGATTTATAGGTGATATTTCTGTGGCCCGAAACCCATTTATTGCGATTTCAATATTTGCTGTTTTCTCATATGCTTTCTGGAAGAGACTGGACACTTGATATATCGTTATTGCACGACCAGGATTTTCTCTGAGCCAATGAGTAACAGCTTGATTATAATATTTATGGAGTGGTCCGAAAAAGGCAACATCCAATGGCTGAAGGCGGTGCGTGCAGTGTGCCGGCAGGCAAAGTAATACCACTGAATTCTGTTTAGCTAATTCTAAAGCTTCGTAGCATTTATGGCTGGAGTATCCGTCTAAAATTAATAATGCTTTCTGCGCAGGATTCCGTCTGACATGGTCAATGAAATGTTGCATCCACCTTATGAACAAATCTCCGGTCATGTATCCTGATTCATTATGCAATTTTAATATTCCTACAGGTGCACCGTCATATAAAAGTGGGTTAAATCTTTTTCGGGGGAAAATTATTGATGGTGGTACGTAAGTTCCTCCAGAACTCATGCACACTACAACTGTTGTGTGTACACCCCTTTCTGCGCTCGTGATAGAGCCCACTTGTTTTTTTCCTTTCTGAGCAAAGACTTTTGGCGGAACTTGGACGGTGGTCAAGGCTGATTCGTCCATGTTGAACATCATGGTATTTTGAATTTTGTGTTCTTCAACAACTACTTCTAACTTATCAAAAAATTTATTTACCTGAGGTTTATTGAATGCCTCGGCCCGTGCAAGAGACGTAGCTTCTGGAAGACGTAATGATAATTGCGGATTTCGTTGGCGAAAACCATGTAACCATCCTTTGCCAGCCATCTTGGTCACTTTATTGAACGGATAATTAATCTTCATTTTCTCTGCAATGCTATAGGCTAGCTTGAATAAGTCTGCTCTTGTCACGCCAAAAAACCGGGAGTCAAGATACATAATGTGGGCAACTATTGCAGTCTCCATATCTTCGTTTAAAACTGTTGCCAGGGAGCCCAAATGTTTTTTTGCTTCAATGGCAATTTTATTTTTATTACCTGCTCGACGTTGTAGTGTTGAGAACGGTACATGAAATGTATTGCTTGCTTTAAGCCAACCCATTTCGGAATTTCGGACTGCCTCCAACGCTCTTTGCATGTCTTCCTGACTCCAACTATTTCTGTTAGACTTCCTTTTATATGAATAAACCATCTGCAAAAAAAACTGAATATGTACCTTAACCCGAAAAACAGACGGGCAAAATGGCATAGTATGTTATTTTGCCCGCAATAATGCTATGCCATTTTGCCCGTTTTGTATTTGCCGACTACTGATAGTTGAAAAAAATTAATAATGGAAATAAATACAATTTTTATTTAAGGTCACATGCAGCGTATAAAATATAATTACCAAAAAGTGAATTCAAAAAGCTCCATAACCTTAATTTAATAAATTATTGAATAAAACTTACATTGACGCATCGAACTCGACCAGCACTTATTCACAAATACCCCAATCTCGTGGCCGGCCGTTAAATTAGGTGCACGAGACTTAATGTGGACAGTGTTGCCACTGTTTATAATAAGTATCCCGAATTGCGGTGACGTAGAACCGTTAGCTTGACTACGAGAACAAAAAACCATTTTGCCCGCCTATGCCATTTTACCCGCCCTTCCCCAAAAACCCCAGTGAATAGTTTTTGTGAATTATCAACAATGATCAACGCGCCTCCCCCGGAGAAGGGGGACACAAGAAAATGAAACACAAAGTTCTATCACCGAAAACACCAACCCCAACAACCGCGGTAAAAACGATAAACAGCAGTATTAATAAAAAATAATTTAAGTTTTAATGTAATCAGTCTAAGACTGATTACACAATATTGTATCGGTCTTAAGACGATCTTAAACAATATTTCAGACGATTCAGAAGCTCATGCGGTTGTAGTCAACAACATACCTTTATTACCAGTTTATTGTCCGCTAGATGTCACATTAACAACAAAAATTATAACGACCTTGTACACAACCCGAATGATTCAACAATTATTGGAAGTGATTTAAATACCCATCACGATTTATGGGGGTACTACAAAGTTAATGGTTCTGGTTTAAATTTTGTTAATGCATTAAATCAGGTGTCAAGTCTGTAGTCGATTTATCAATCTGCTCTCCAAACCTCGAGTGTTTCTAGATATACAACAGGCATTTGATAGAGTATGGCATAAAGGTCTCCTCTACAAACTGAAATTAGACCTAACAGACCAACTATACTTTATACTAAAATCATATCTTACTGACCGTTACTTCCAAGTCAAAATTGAAGACAGCTCCTCAAATTACCACTTCCTACAATCTGGCGTACCTCAGGTCAGCGTTTTGGGCCCATTTCTATGTATGATATTTACGGCAGACGTTCCAACCAGCAATGATACCTTCTTAGCTACATTTTACGATGACACGGAAATCTTGGCAGTGGATATCGACCCTAATGTAGCATCACAAAAAGTACAAAATCATTTAGATCAATTAAAAAACTGGCTTAAGCGATGGAAGATCAGTGTTAATGCTAGCAAATCAATACAAATTACTTTTACAAGACAATCTACATGTCCACAAGTATATATTAATAATACCTACATTCCTATAAAACCAGTTGTCAAATACTTGGGACTGCACCTGGATGAAAAACTTACATGGAGAACGCATATTAAAACTAAACGGAAACAACTAGATCTTAAACTAAAAAATATAAACTGGCTATTTACCCAAAGGTCTCAGTTATCTCTTGAAAATTAACTGCTTCTGTACAAAGCTATAGTTATACCAATATGGGGCTGTAGTAAACCTTCAAATACGAAGATACTTCAAACATTCCAATCCAAAATACTCCCTACTATAAGTAAAGCTCTATGGTATGTATCTAATCGAATACTTGATAATGATCTGGTCATCCCATTACTTAAAGACATAATAAAGAATCACTCAATAAAATATAAAAATCGCACCACTGATCACAATAACGAACTGATAAATAATTTATTCACCCAACTACTTGCCGAAAGAAGATTGAAGAGAGTATGGCCAGAAGACCTACCGCAATAATACTTGGAGAACCGTCAATGGACGGTACCAAACTCACGGTAATTTACTTACAGACTATTTACTTATTACCCTGTGTATATAGTAGATTGTAAACATGCAATGTAACAATAAAAAATAAAAATAAAAAAACCTCGCTAATAGTCTAGACTGATCTGTTAAAGCAGATAGTTGACAGCAGGTTGGAAAATACAAAAAAGCATCCCTACCATGGGACCAAATGACGAATGTATCGTCAACATATCGTAACCCATTCCACATTCCAATTGAAACAATCATCTGTCAAACTAAAGAAGCCATCTTCAGTTTACTTTCCGAAGATACTGAAATAACTAGACAAGACACCGCTAGAGTTTTTAGAAACTAAAACTCAATCAGAGAAAAAAGCCCTTAAAGAACTTAAATCCAAATCTAGTCATTCTTCCCGCCCATAAAGACAATGCCACCGTCATCCTAAACACTTCTTCTTATATTAATAAACTCTTAAATCTCATTAATACTTCAGACTACAGACCAATTTCTAATAATCCAATAACCTATCTGGAGAAAACAACAAAAGCCATTATCAATTAAACCTCTCTTCAAGATGACAAAACAATCTCTAATTTCTCGTGAAAAGTCTTTCAGAACATCTCGAATATATGGCTTACCCCAAACTCACAAACCCAATATTCCTCTACGTCCCATTGTCAGTGCATACAACTGCCTTACACAACCATTGGCCAAGTACTTGTTCAAAACTCTACAACCCCTCGCCGAAAATGCTACATCCTTCGTCAAAAATTCTTTTCATTTCATCAAACCTCTTAAACAATACCCTACTTCACCGTTACACATTCTAGTAAGTTTCGATATAGTTGCACTCTTTACAAACATTCCTACAGACGAAACTCTAAACATTCTGAAAACTAAATCCAGCTAGATCACTTATCTCTTATTAAACATTGTATGTCCAACACTTATTTCATCTTCCAAAATTAATTCTACAGACAAATAAATGGTGCCCCAAGGGGCTCCCTAATATCTTCAGTAATTGCCAATACCTTTCTGTAAGACTTCGAGACCCGAGCATTATAAACATCAATGCTCAAACCCACATGTTGGCTACGGTATGTCGACGATATTTTCGTCATTTGGCCCCATGGCTTTGATGTCTTTTCAAACCCATCTGAATGGTATATATCCTAGTATCCAGTTCACGATGGATGTGGAAACTTATTCATCGCTACCGATTCTCGACGTTATCATAAAGAAAAACCAATCCCAAGGTTTTCATCACTCCGTTTATCAAAAACCTACCCTTACCAATCGTTACTTGCATGCCAACTCTTATCATTTATTTTCACAAAGCATCAATACGCCAAATATTTGTCTCCAGATCAATACGCCTTTTCGATGATGCAAGTACAACCGCTGAGCTCTCTAGTTTAAAACAAGCCCTCATCGAAAACGGTTACCGCGAAAATCACATCAATAGGAGCATCCACATACAACAATCTTCCACTTAATCTCAACCCAAAGTCGAGTCTTAACTCAGACCCTCATCACACGAAAGCTTTTCTTCCTTACAGCAAAGGAGTCACTGATAAAATCGATAAAATTCATAAGTCAAGAGAAATAAAGATAATATTTACCCCTCAACAAAAACTTTTATCTCTTGTCCGATCAATCAAAGACAATATTCCAAATAAACAACACAAAGTTTATGTAATTCCTTGTACAGACTGCCCCCGATCCTATATAGGCCAAACAACTCGTAGAATCTAAAATAGGATTTATGAACATTCCGTTTTTGTTCGCAATTCCGATTCAATTTCAGCTCTAGGTCAACACCATCTTCATACAGGTCACAAAATTGATTTTGAAAATTCTAGAACAATAGACCCCATCCGCTTCTATAAACCAAGAGTTATCTGAAAAGCCATAAAAATTAAAAAAAAGCCAAATTGGCATACAGTTACTTTCGACATGTAGACCTCTCATAAGGAAAATACCGTCAGCTTCACCCGCCAATCAAAATCCTAAACCAAAACCAAAATCCAATCAGAAATGTTCGCGCCAATATCTAATATATATTTGTATATTTATATATATATATATATATATATATATATATATATATATATATATATATAAATATACATATATATTTTACTTTAATTTTTTTATTTTTCAAACTAAATAAATCAATATTCATAAATAAGATATTCATAAATACAACACTTTCGATGAACTCTATTTGACTCAGAATCATCCACTCGTATCGCATTGTCATTTTAACCTTTTTACATAATAGTATACTCCTAGGAAATAGGGTTTTAAATATATTTTCAAATAACTAAAATCGAGTTTCGTGTATTACGGTGTCAAGTATTTGTACTTTTAAATAAAGGAATCAATCAGCTTCAAGTGGAACGTGGTAAAACTTTTCTTTTGTAACTGTAAATAATTAAGCACCTTCTCAATCAACTCAAGAAAGCAGTAACAAGGGATTATTTGAAAAAGAGAAGTTGCGCGAGAATGATAAGTGACTAAAATATTTATTTTTATGAAGTATAAAAGAAAACAAATAATATAAATGGAATCCGGTGGTATGGTGTGTTGTCAATTTTGTATATTTTTTATCGCGTGTGGTTGTTTTAATAAATAAGTCACAGAATGTTCCTCATGTTAGAACCAGTAAAAAAATATCGTATATCGTCTATATTGCACTTATTGATTCTTCCTCTTCTTTTTCATTTCAGGTAATTTTTTGGAAGACATCTATTATAAACCGGTCTTACTGCAATCACTTGGTTTATTGTACATTTTCCATTCATTTATGATACCGATTCCAGAATTTTGGAACCCTGTACCAGTTTGAACAGGTGTAGTTATGGGCAATATATATATATTTTCGGAGTCACTTAGTACTAGTAGTCTGGAGAAAGTGTTTGCTGCCTGCGATGTAGTGCCTCGCAGTCATGTTAAATATGGTTGACTCTTTCACCTTATCGTGTAACGATGTGCATTCGGCAGCTATCATCTCTATCAACTACCACCGCTCTGTACGCACGTACTCCCACCGCTAAGTTCCACTTCCATCGATACGTGGTAGAGACGGAGGACAGTAACGGTATAAAACAGCGTATGCCACAATAGAGAATTGAGTTCTCATCAAAGTGTTGATTTGGGAATAGCTCCCTGTTGATCTGAGACAATCTGGTCTGTGGCTAAGTGTTTATAAGTCACTTCCGTTCGTTGTTGATCGATCCGTTCACCTCTAATCTATCATTCCTTCTCTTTAGCGTATATGTGTAATAACACATAGTATTTTCGTTTTGATTTTTATGACATCAATTATATTTAATTTTTCGTAGGTATTAAACAGTGGGTCATCGCATAGCGCCGTCGATACCGTCGCTAAGATTGACATTTAAATTTTTTATATATTATCTAGGATATAATTTTATTTTGTTATTTATTTATTTCGGATATATTTTTATTTAAATCCAACCTAAGTTTTACTGCTGCCGAGTCAGCTGTCTAAAAGAGCTACCTGTTACAAATTGGGGTCCGAGCGAAAATAAAAATGTCGCTTCGTCCAGTAACGACAGACACAGACTCAGTACCGGGTGCTAGACAGGTACGTCATGAGGTACTGCCTATCCAAAGAGGAATTACAGAACCGCCGAAGAGATTTCTTTAAAAGATCACGGAAATCCTACATAAACCGAATAAGAACCGAATGAGATCCGAACCTAACCTGAATATCAACCGAATGAGACCCGAATAGAAACCGAACCGAATAGGAACTGCATAGCAACATACCAGTTAAGAATTGCGACAACCTTTTGCTGAATAGCGAATAAATACTGGTCTGGCTATGTTAGAAACTATGAGAAAATGTGTTCAGTGTAAACTATCGCAGATGCAGCCAGGAGGAAAATGTGACTATCCACTATAGAAAAGCCTTGGCACAATGTCCCAACTGATTTAGTGGGACCATGCCCAAGATCTACAGAGGGGAGCATGTTCTTGACAGTCATCAAAGACCAGTTTACGAAGTAAGCTATCCCCTAATCGACAAAGACTACACATTTGATGAGATCACGCCGTGGTAGGCTCCACACCACAAAAAAATATATGATAATTTTTTTTCCAAAGAGAAGATGGTATAAGAATGTGTATCACCAGCTATCTACACACGCACTCCCACCGATAAGTTCCACTTCCATCAATGCGCGGAGGAGATGGAGGACCGGCAACGGTATAAAACAGCGTACATCATAGTCATAGTCATAGTCATAGTCATCTTTATTGATCCTTTAAGACATTCAAAATAAATGTATAGGATACGTCACTACAGAATTTGGTATAAAAAACATTAGTGTGTATAATACAATATTCACAGTGTAAAAGAAATTGACAAAACATAAAATATATAAAATAACATTTTTACAAGTAAAATATGAAGCTACTGCAGTTTGTCCTCAAGATATTCATTTAAAGAATAATATGCTTTTCTTAAGAGTAAATCTTTAACATTTTTTTTAAATTTAGAGATAAGTGGTATTTCTTTCACAGTTTTTGGCAAATGATTGTATAAGGTCAGTCCCATATATCTGAAGCAATTTTGAAATTTGGATGTTCTGTGTTTAGGAACTCGTAAAGATTTAGCACTTCTTGTATTGTAGTAGTGATTGTCTGAATTTACTGGAAATGTATTGATTTCCTCTTTGACATAAAGTAAACATTTATAGATATATAGGCAGTAGAAAGTTAAAATGTGATGTTTGATAAAAACTGGTTTACAAGACTGTTGATAATCCAAATTAAAAATTTTACGGATAATTTTTTTTTGGTTAATGAACACTTTGTTACTATCTACTGAGTTCCCCCACAAAATTACATTGTAGCACATGTGGCTGTAAGCAAGGCTATAATAAACGTTCATTAATGCCGAGATGGGTAGTGTGTTTTTAATTCTAGATATAGCATAAAAAGCTTTATTCAATTTCATGTTCACTGAATTCACTTGCTCTGACCATTTGAGATTACAATCAATGAATACACCCAAAAACTTTGTAGAGTGAGTGGAAGATAACATATTGTTTCTATCGTGGATGGTTAAGATATAGTCATATTTAGATGAGTTGTATGAATGAAAATAAATAAGTCTTGTCAATGTTTAATATTAGTCTGTTGGTATTACACCAGCGTATAAAGCAGTCAACAACAGTCTTCATTGTCATTTTTAATTCCTCTAGTGTACGTGCAGAGACTATTAACGAGGTATCATCAGCAAACATTGATATTATAAGTGCCCTTATGTGATCTGGTAGGTCATTAATAAAAATTAGGAATAATAATGGTCCCAGCACGGATCCTTTATTTGTCGTGTATGGTTCTGAGCTTGATTCTTTCATCTTAACAACACTCTTCCTGTCATTTAAGAAATTTATTATCCATTCTAGAAATATCCCTCTAAAACCAACGTTATATAATTTATTGCGAATAAATGTTATATCTAAGCAGTCAAAAGCACGTGATAGATCAAAAAATAGTCCTGCCACGTGGTTTCTACTATCTAATTCATCATAAATACGCTCAAACAAGCTGCATGCAGCCGTGAGTGTTGACTTTTTTGATCTAAAGCCGTGTTGGGTTGGAGTTAATAAATTGTATTCTTCTATAAAATTTAACATTCTGTTGTATACAACCTTCTCTATTACTTTTGAAATTATGCTAAGGACAGATACTGGTCTATAATTTGAAATATCATGAGGGTCATTCTTTTTGAAGATTGGAATAACTTTTGCCATTTTAAATATGGATGGAAATTGGCTGGTTGTTATTAAGAGATTAACTAAATGGGTTAAAGGAATCGATATATGATCACTTATCAGTTTTATTATTTTTACAGATATGTTATCAATACCAGTACTAGGCTTATTTTTTAGTTGACCGATTGTATTTTTTATTTCAATTGGAGTTACCGGTAAAAAGAAAAATGTTTTGTTACACATTTTTGAGGTAGTACAAGAAGAAGGTAACGATGTGCCAAAATGAGTTTGAAGATTGTATTCTGTAATTGTAGCAAAATATGAGGCAAACGAATTAGCAATATCACAAGACTTGGTAATAATTTTACTATCATAATGTAGAATAATATCAGACCTGTTCTTTTGCCTACCAGTTTCACTGTTTACTAAATTCCAAACTGTATAAACTATAAACAGAGAAATCGCACAGCACTCACACACCATTTCTTCACTAAAGTTAGAGACATCTAATGTTTTGAATTTAATATCAGTTTTGATGTAGATGATGGATCCTCCATGGATATGGAACTTTCGACAAAAATAAGAGGCGATGTTGTATCCATTCAGGGTCATAAATTGGATGTTTTCTTCAGTACACCAATGTTCTGATAGACAAATTATATCAGGTGTTTCCTGTAATGTTAAGACTTCAAGTTTGAGTAACTTATTTGTCAAAGATTGAGCATTTAGTTGCAATATTTTTAAACAACTGTCTGGTGATGATAAAAGTAACGTTTCTCTTGGATTTACTTGACTAAAAAAGAGTCTGGTCTATCTTCTCCAGTTGACAGATCTCTATTATGATGCTCTCGATCTAAGAATCTTCTTCCTAACCTAAAGTTAAATCGTTCAATGCCAATTTTTTTCGGCCAAAAAGCAGGATTGTAAATTTCTTCCCTTAAGTCAGGTAGTACACCTATCATAAAACATTGATTATCCCTTCTTTTATGGTCAGTTGGTAACAATTTTACTTGTATATTCTCACAGTTTGTCTTAGTTATTATGAAATTCTTGATGTGGTCCTCATTTACACTATCCGGAACTTTTGAGATGAATAGCCACAATTTTTTGTCCACTAAATTTGTAATGTAGTCACATGTTTGTTTGGTTTGAATTTCCATTAATTGTGCATTTAATTTGTTTGCAGTAATTTTTGAAATGCCCTGTATATTGGAATTCCTTTCAACATGTTTGGTGGTTTTATCATTAAAATTTTTATTTGAGTCAGTTTCATTGTTTGTTTTGTATTTAGAATTAGAATTAGTCAACTGGACACTGGCCGTCTTATCTTCATTACCTTGAGTTTTTATTAAACCCTCATTAACAGTTGAGTTGGGTTTTTGTGAGATTCTGGTTCTGGTTATTTCTGATTTCAATAAATTTAATTTTCCTAGCAAGTGTTCATTATTTGATTTTAATAGATTATTGTTATTTAATAATAAATTGTACTTATCATCTTTTTCAGCTAACAGCCTTTTTAACCACTGATTTTCTATCGCTATGGCACTAAATGATTCGATGGGTTGTCCATCACTATTTTGGCAACAGATTACACGTGAATCTCCTATCTTGAAGAATTTAACTTTGTTTTTCACAGCACATGAGATGTGATAACTATTTCCACATACTATACAAACGAGTATTTTATTAGGCTTAGTTTGACAACATTTAAATGTATTCTCTTCAAAATCTACCTCTTTTACTACAGAGAGAGGTGACGGCACATTTTCTCATCACAAGAGAGAATCGAGTTCTGCCAGAGTGGTAATCTGGTAGGACTTCACCAGGCCTTGGGTGTTGACCTTGGGTGTTGACCTTGGGTGTTGACTGACCTGGAAGTTCTATCAGAGTATTGATCTGGGATCAACTCCACTGGCCCTAGAGTGTTGAACGAAGGCCAACCGCTTCTGCTAGAGTGTTGATCTAGTGGCAGCTCCTTACCGGTCTTAAAATGTTGATCTGAGACAAACCTGTTTCGTGACTAAGTGTTGATAAGTCACTTCCTGCTCCGTGTCGGATTGAGTGTTGATCGATCCGTCCACCTCTAACCCACAATTCCTTCTCTTTAGCGTTGTGTATTAACACACCAGATTTTCGTTTCGATTTTTGACATTAATTATATTTTATTTTTTGCAGCCATTAAACAGGGGGTTATCGCATAGCGCCGTCGATACCGTGGCTAGGATTGACATTTAAATTTTGTACATTATCTACAATATAATTTTATTTTGTTATTTATTTACTTCGAATATATTTTATTTTAATCAAACCTGAGTTTGACTGAGTCTACTCTCTAAAAGAGCTACTCATCACAATCTGCAGCTTAAGTCCCTACGAAACTGATCCATTCAAGGTAGGTGTTCTTTGACTGCTGCATGTCTAGTAAGAGAACGTGTTATGTATTCTCTGATTCCTGCTTTTCAGCTGGGCTTTAGCTCCCAATGATCTCGAACCCATAGCAGTGTAACACTTTTATGTTCTTCTAGTCTGTTGAGTTCTTTTCGGCATTCTCACATTAGCATATAAGCCTGAGGGCTTTTAAAAGCCTCTATGGATGCTTAACAGTCTATTCATATTGATCCACTTTAGTTCAAAAACACTCATGTTAATTTTTCTTGATAAATACAAGATTGCACATTTCGGCATTCTCACATTAGCATATAAGCCTTAGGGCTTTTAAAAGCCTCTATGGATGCTTAACAGTCTATTCATATTGATCCACTTTAATTCAAAAACACTCATGTTAATTTTTCTTGAAAAATACAAGATTGCACAAATCTCTGCCTACAATTTAGAGGGTTATTCTCATAGTGAAATAAAAACAAAGAAAAAATTTACCAGTATAAAAAAAATAAAAAATTCTCCAGTTCCACCACTAGTGAATACAGAATCCTTCTGAAATTTTAGGTCCGTCTGTATATCAACTATAACACTTCAGTCTAGGTCGAGTATTTCCTCCACCTTATACTTTTCATTGGCAGATGTCTACTTGAGACAGTACCTACTTTAGGCCTGTATCTGTTTGTTGTAATCATAAAAATGTAAAAAATCTTAAGTTATGATCCGCAGTCCAGTATACTGCCTTGTGTCTAGTGCAATAAGTTTTGTTTTAAAATATGGACAGTGCACGCTGAAAATTTTTTCTAAGTGTATTCTTCCTTTGTGTGACTCATTTTGAAGTGAAGATTTTTTAGAGATAACTTTGTGGAGCCTTCAAATCTCTGCTGTCTATTCTATTTCTTCGCAACTGAACTTTGACAGTTCTCTTTTTGCCCTTCTCAGTTTTGCATTATATTCGATCACAGCTTTGCTATAATCGTTCCACTAACCTGATCTTTTGGCTAAATTAAATTTTTGTCTGACTTCCGTCCTCTTATTTACAAGATTTTTATTCCACCAGAGCACTTTCCTGTTGGAATTCCTTACTATCTCGAAAAATCTTCTCACATTTCAGGCCTGTGTAATATTTTTCTCAATTTTTTTTGATAGGCGTATTAACTGTTGTTTCAAAACAAATGTATCGATGGTCACAACAAGACACAGATGATAAGTTGCAGTCTACTTATCCTACAATATATATTCGCTGTTTCATTTTTCTTGATAGTGGTTGTTCAAGATCATCATATGGAAGCTAGGCTGATCCGAAAATCATCTCCTTTATACTCCCTCCCTCTATGATTTTTATCTTTACCTCTTTAGCCCAGGGCTCTTGTATCAGCCGATACCGAACTTTTTTATAGCATCCTAAAAGTTCTGACGAAGCTGATTTGCTATGGTAAAAGTTCACCTGTAGGACTCGGTTGGAGCTATCGATGACGCTCTTGGTCTTAAAGAATAACATATTAAGTCTGTAATAGGCCTTGAATTGAGCAGCTCTCAATGCTTTGCAAGAGACCTTGTCGATTGTGTAAACTAGAATTTGTACGTCCTTTCTGATCTTCCGATTTTTCAACAAACAAAATCAGTCTTCTTTTCGGAGATACTGGTGAGGACCATGGGGTACTTAGGAGTGTTATTGCGATCGACTATGATTTCTCTCACATATCCTTCATAGCTCTCGCCACATCAACAGTTCATTTTTTTATATTTGTTAGCACAGTTCACCTACAGGTTCCCTGCACTCAACGTGGTATTATGGAACTATAGAAGTTAATTGTGATTTTCCATAGAAGCCTCATCCACTGTTTCTCGGATATATTAATGATCAGGTTTACTTGGACCTGATCAAATTGACTATCTGGATGGTGTCTGTATACTACCTCCATCTTAAATGCTTTTGTGACATTGCTATATAACCTAATCTGCTCGTTACATTTCGTAAGTTTTTTAGAGAGTCTTTGTTGCAGAGGGTTATGATATTCTCTTGAGGTCTATTTTACCACTTCGGCACCTCTGTTTTTGTATGGATTTCATTTGGTACAGTCCCAGTAGTTATTTTTACCTCTTTTTTTAATCTTTCTGTGCTAAGCTCCAGATAGGCGTTTTTTAATAATTCACTTAAATTATGTTCCTCTTGGAATACCTTCTGGCTCAATATTTGGGACGAAACCAGAGTCCGCGACTGGAGTCTCCTCTCTGATCATTCCCGTTACGTTTATATTTATTGTATCACAACAGTCACTCATTTACGAGCCCTCTTATTAGCTATTTTTTTGTTCTAATCCCTTTGTCTATTTTGTTCCTACGAAGTGGGATGAAATACTATCAGACACAACAGTATGCCCAATCCATACTAAGGCTATAAACCCCGCCAGCTCTCCTGGCATCGCTTAAAACAATACTTTGTATAGGTAATGGATTTTGACACGAGCTATGACCTTGTAAATAACAGGTAAACTTGTGTAATGCATCGGCATGACTCATAGCTCTCGTCAAAATCCATTACCTCTATGTGTGTGAGTATTTGGGGTTGGAAATACTTTTACGTATCAGCAGGACTAGATGTACTACGGTAATATCGTAAGGTATTACTTCACGGGGGGAGGATCTAGAGGATATAGCTATTGCTCTTCCTTCATGTTGTTAAAGTCATTGCATCTCTCCTTCTAACCGTCTCTATTTTCAGCTCGTCTTCTTTCAATAAGGCAAAAATCCTGAAGGACTTTCATCGCAAATGTGCTGATTGCATCCCAAGTTGTCTTCAATGAAAGCATTTCTTCTACTATAATCTCTGGTCGAATTTTCGATTTGATAACTGCTTCTAGAGTATTACACAGAAAGTTGAAACGAGGACACATGAAAAAAACGTGTTCCGCATCTTCATTGACCGCGAGACAGGATCGACACTCTGAAGAACATGCACCTCTGGTATAAGACAATGCCTCCACCAGGCTGTTGTTGCGGAATTCCATTGTAGTTGTCATCGATCAATGTTGTTTTGTCGTTATTTTTTCCAAGTTCATCTCGGCACAATGTAGATGCAGTTGACTTTATTTGCCGATAAACAGTCTTTCCTTATTTCAGCTAGCACTCCAATACTTTTGATATCTTCTTCCCACGTAATTGTTTTTTGTTAAATTTTTTGGTCTAAACTACTTTAACCTAATGTTTTCGTCGAATTGTTATAAACTTTGCTATATTTATGTTTATTTTAGCGTTGTGGACATTTGTTTATACAAATTACATTTGACTTCTTGTGATTAACAATTCTTCGGCCCCTATACATTGTTCTTAGTATTTGTTGTTCCATTTTTAGTAAGGCTATTAGAATTCACTCTGAGACGTAGTCTATCTTGTCAATATTATTCGTCAGTTTTTAGATTATTAATAGAGTGACACATTTCTTCGCTCTGGTGTTTTTTGGAACTCCGCTATATGTAAAGAGGTACTGGCCTAGTCATTGCTGTCTTTTTCCTTTCTTGAATGGCGCAGATTTATATCTCTGTTCTTTTAATTTTGAATTTAATCTTGGTTTTTGTTGGTGAGTGCTATTATATTCCAGGTCACCATTGTTAAGATTCACTTTCTGTTTTGGTTCATATTGCTATTTTGAGTCTAATTTGGTTTCCAGTGAATCAAACTGTATTCGAGCTGTGAGCAGTTTTTAATTCTACTTTTGACAGGGACGTAACCATACTCCTCCATTACCATGGATTGGTATAGACAATAATGCAGGACATGACAAAATAATTCACAAATCGATTAAAACTTTAAACTTTACTTATCAGCCTGTTACCACAGGTACTTGAAATTGTCTCGACTTTGCAATGAGTTGCCTTAGGTTCACGATTGGCTCACAGCCGACATAGCAGAAGGTACCTTTTTCCCTACAAATTTTGCTTATTTTTGTGGTGTTTGATGATGTAGGTAAGTTTTAACCTGCTTTTGATGACCTGCAACAATATTTTACTGGCATGTGGTATTAGTGACAATGTACATACTGTAGTGGCTCATTTGGTTGTGACTCCTTATTTGTATAGTAGAATATAACTAGAGGTAAGATTAAAGAGTTTTACCTTTTGAAATAAATCTCTCGGTTCATTCCTCACTCAGACAGCCTTATATACTTTCGAATCTAAGACTGAAACTCAGAAACGCAAATTAGCGTATCTAATTACGGAACAAATTTCAAAAAGTACAACGTTAAAATCTAGTACAGTGGTTCATAACTTTTTTGATACCCCTATTTCGACCATTGCCACTCAAGTTTTAGCAAAAGGTTCTAAGTACTCTGTTATCTCAAGTCACATTCCAATTGAGACAATTTTCTGTCAAATTGACGAAGCCATCTCCAGACTACCTTCCGAAGATGTTGAAATAACTAGACAAGATATCGTAAGATATTTCTTAGAAACTCAAAGCTTCTTACTCCGAACATTAGCCAATTAAAGTAAAAAGACTTAAAAGAACTTCTGTCAAATCCAAATCTAGTCATTCTTCCCGCCGATAAAGGTAATGTCACTGTCATCGTAAATACTTCTTCTTACATTAATAAACTTTCAAATCTCACTCATACTCCAAACTACAGACCAATTCGTAATAATCCAACCTATATGTTACTTAACTGTCCAGTGTCCGTTTTATAATTTAAAGTGTTTTTATTTTTGTTAATGTAATATATCTCAACATATATTGTAATATATTGAACAGAATTTATAAATATTCAAAATAGCCAACATTCACCTTAATAACAACTAACCTTAATAATTCATCAAAGAAATATCATTCTTCTAACGTTTCTTTTATTGTTATTTTTATTTTTACATTTGAAGTAATTTTAATTTTTTATCGTACTGCTGTAACGAACGTGCTTAAGACAATTTAATTTTGACATTCAATATTTCAAATACTTCAATGTCAGTTTTTATTTGCGAAATCTTTTAATTTCTGTGAGTGTTTTTAAATGTATTTGTACGCCATTTTTTGTAATGTTCAAATTGTTTCAGTTTACTCCTGAGGAAGCTATCAAATAAATAGCGAGATATTGAGTATCTTAGAAAAAAGAAAGATTTTCATTAGAGACCACTTTACCCGATAATTCCAACGTATTTATAAATTATTTTTTGGTCGAAATAATCACTTCTTATATATATATATATATATATATATATATATATATATATATATATATATATATATATATATATATATATATATATATATATATATATATATATATATATATATATATATATATATATATATATATATACAGGGTGGTCCTTAAGTAATTGTACAAAAAGAAACTGTAGATTCTACACTTTAAAACATTACGATTTAAGCCAAATTGCTTTAATAAAATGTTGATATTAAGAAAGATACAGGGTGTTAAAGTGGAAGTTTAAAATTTTAATTTTCGCTATAACTTTTATGTTTGTAAACATTTATGTATAAAAATTCATAACTAAGTACTATTGAACATTATAAATTATAATTTGATGCATGCTTTAATGTAGCTAATAGAGGGCGCCACATATGCCACATATGTGGCATACATTTGCACTAAACTTTTTTGCTCTCTAAGTTACCGGTGTTTGTGATATAACATATTAAAGATTCAATAATTTAACAGAAAAAAGGTATACTTGTCAATAACTTCAAAACTCAACAGTTTTCGAGATAATCGCATTTTACAAATCAACTACATAATTCAGATTTAACGCAATTACTCCAAGCAACGAAAGAAAATTAGACAAAAACATCAATACTTCTGAATTTTGGTATAAAATGCCTTTAATAAAGTTAATAGTTAACGAAATATTAAATAAAATAAATATATTAGCAGGATAGAATAGTAGGATTTGACAAAATAACAGAATAATTGGATTTTACATCAAACATTTTACGTTTTGTATTAAATTAAAGAAATAATCAAAATATTTTATTCATAAACAAAATTAAGAAATAGTTAAACTAAATAATATTTAACTTTTTGCCAAAGTAAGTGTTTGATATGTCCACCATTTTCTTTAATTCATTTGTCAATACATTCCATAAAAGATCGTCTCATATCAAATAGCATCATTGGTTCTAAATAAACTGCTGCAGTATTTATAATAAGTATTATAAATATAATAATAAGTTTTCTTTTGGGATTTTTATGCATTAAGTAATTATATTAATATCTCACCCCATGACCAAGGAATATGACTACCACGAACAATCCAACGTTCAGGAAAGTTGTATTTAAGTATGTTCTCACTGCCCTCTCTCTATAATGTGGTGGTGTACCATCTTCCATAAACCACATATTTCGCCTTAAGTTTGATGACAATTCTTCCAATAAATCAAATAAAATCATTTTATAAAAAATGTAAATAAATCTCACCATTCAAATTACAAGGTAATTCGCATGTCCGTAAAAAATAATTACCAATTGTTCCAAATCATACGTTTATTTAAAATTCATGTTTAAACTGCATATCGTATGGTTTGGTATCATTTGTAATTATTTTTTATGGACATGCGAATTACCTTGTAATTTGAATGATGAGATTTATTTACATTTTATATAAAATGATTTTATTGATTGGAACACCACCACATTATAGAGAAAAGTGCAGTGAGAACACAATTAAATACAACTTTCCTGAACGTTGGATTGTTCGTGGTAGTCGTATTCCTTGGTCATGTGATGAGATATTAATATAATTATTTAATTCATAAAATTCCCAAACGAATACTTTATTATTATATTATGTTTATTATATATTATACTTATAATACTTATTATAAATACAGCAGTAGTTTCTTTAAAACCAATGATGCTATTTAATATGAGACGATCTTTTATGTAATGTATTGACAAATAAATTAAAGAAAATAGTGGACATATCGAACACTTACTTTGACAAAAAGTTTAATGTTATTAAGTTTAACTATTTTTTAATTTGGTTTATTAATAAAATATTTTGATTATGACTTTAATTTAATACAAAACGTAAAATGTTTGATGTAAAATCCAATTATTCTGTTATTTTGTTAAATCCTACTATTCTATCCTGCTAATATATTTATTTTATTTAATATTTCGTTAACTTTTAACTTTATTGAACTCATTTTATACCAAAATTCAGAAGTATTGATGTTTTTGTCTAATTTTCTTTCGTTGCCTGGAGTAATTGCGTTAAATCTGAATTATGTAGTTGATTTGTAAAATGCGATTATCTCGAAAACTGTTGAGTTTTGAAGTTATTAACAAGTGTACCTTTTTTTTGGTAAAATAATGTATCTTTAATATTTTTTATCACAAACACCCGTAACTGAAAAAGCAAAAAAATTAAGTGCAAATGTATGCCACATATGTGGCATATGTGGCGCCCTCTATCAGCTAAATTAAAGTATGCATCAGATTACAATTTTTGATGATCAATAGTACCCAGTTATGAATTTTGATACATAAATGTTTACAAACATGAAAGTTATAGTGAAAATTAAAATTTATAATTTTCACTTTAACACCCTGTATCTTTTTTTAATATCAACATTTTATTAAAGCAATTTGACTTAAATCGCAATATTTTAAAGTATAGAATCTAAGGTTTCTTTTTGTACAATGACTTAAGGACCACCCTGTATATATATATATATATATATATATATATATATTTATATACTCGTATATATATATATTTATATTTATAAGCAAAAAAAATGTTTAGATATAGTAGTTTCTTATAGTCAACACTTCCCAATATGACAAATTTAATCCTTGAATTTGCAATCGGAGAATCGTTTATAGGGAATTATTCAGTAAACCTACTTGATTGTAAGCTACTTTATGTAATGTCACGATTCTTATGCAAACAATTTCGAACTAAATTTGTCTTTGATTTGCATAGGGATTTATTTTTCAGCTATAATGGTAAATAAGCTTAACATTTAAATTAAACAATTAACTTAAATGTAAATGTAATTAATTGAACAGCCTGATTATTATTTTGTTCATTTATCCGTAGAATGTTGAGTGAAGTGAGTTGTCTCTTAAGTTGAATAGAAAAGCTACTACATTTTCCATTCCATTATTACATAAATGGTTAATGGAGTTATTCGGCTTCTTTTTTATTTTTCGTCTTCTTTGTTGTATTTTGTAGTTTTAGTGCTACATTTTTCAACAATATTTATATTCTAACTTGGAAAAATACGCAAATTGCAAATACTACTGAATTAAATATATATCACATTAAATAAAATAAATATTCAACGCAAATATTGTTTCTTTAAGAAATAAGCTGATTGGGCGCCTCCCCAGATAACGGATAGGGGAAAGCCGCACAGATATGGATGGTACCTAGAAATTGAATTACTTGTGTCGAAATAAAACCAGCATATCATCGATGGTTCTTCAGATTAAGAGCGGCTAAAATGGGTATACTTTTGCTCAGAAATGAAATAATTCCATTTCAAGGTCGGATTAATTAACAATAATTGATTAAAAATAGGATGTGAAAGGCTAGTGGGAACCCCTCTTACTTATTTTTCCAAATATATTATTATGACAACTGCAAACCAAACCCCAGTCCTCGGCAGACCTTAACTGACCCAGTGGTCAGGGCATATTAAAAATCTCCGAAAAGAGAATAACAATAGCAATGTACCAAACTGGCAAAAGTTTATTCGTAAACGACACCAATTAAATAGGATATACTGGGAACGAATGAAGTAAAACGAATAGGTTAGGGTGCTATCAACACGGAAAAGGAAATTTATTTTACTTCTTAAGCGATATTATAACTGCCCATAATAACATCGAAATAATGCTTGCAACAGGCTGTCCAAGTATGTCAAAGAAGTCCTTCCAATAAATGATAAAGTAATGTTGACCAAACTTAACGGACAACCATTTAACATAAATCTGATACAAGCATGCGCATTAATATCTAAAAGCATAGGAGAACATCTTGAGTAATTTTATTTGGATGTTGGAAAGCATACTATAAACAAAGACATTAATTTTTTCATAGGATACTGGAACTTGTCTGGTGACGTCGACTTGGTGATGAGAAAGCAAATTGTATAATAGGTCAGTAATTAATTTTTTCATAGGATACTGGAACTTGTCTGGTGACGTCGACTTGGTGATGAGAAAGCAAATTGTATAATAGGTCAGTACCGGTTGGACAGTAGAAATGACAGAGTCATAATACTTCTGCAATTCTGTCAGAAAAATAAGCTAATATCCCAAGCACCTGTTTAAGGCTACCTAAGCGACGACTTTATACGTCAATATCTCCCACAGATAGAAAGTATTACACCATACGAAACCTTTATTGCAGGAATTAGTAATTTGTTGCCACTTTAAGGCACGCCCATGCTTTTTCTTTCTTTTGGTTTGTAATTTAGTATTTTTTTAGTTTTAGGCTCTCTCCATCTATTTATATTTTGAGTTACAGATACCGCATTGACGAAGATCCTGTATAATAATTTTTTTGACTCTATCTGTTCATTCGGTTGGTGATCGCTGTCGAATTCTTCTTATCTCCGGATTTCCTTAGACTCCATATTATCGGAACATGTTATATGTATGCCCAAATAGTGTTAATATTTTTGAAAATATGAAACTCAAGAAATGTTGTAGATTGTTAATCTCTGCAAGAAAGTGTTCTTCTGGCTGTCCAAGATCGTCGAAGAATTATTTTAGAAAACACTACATCTCAAATCGTCTATTTCTTATCTGCTGTTTAGATTATCCACGTTTCAGAGAGATAGCTAAATAATGGAAAAATCAATGTCCGTGCTATTAATCTTAGTGGTTCTTCTTATATTTTTATATAAGTTTTTCCACATTTTCGTGATGTTGAGTTTCGATATAGCTATAACTATGTGTATTTTTCTTCAAGTTTTATCTTCTATCGAAGGTTGAAAATCATCGTGGCTATGTGGACCTTGTTGACCGCCGCCTCGCTCTAATAGTTATAGTAGTTAAGAAGTGCATTCAAACCATTCCCTCAGGTTCTTAAGCCAGGATATTCTTCGTCTTCTCACATTTCGCTTTCCTCGAATGTTGCCTTGCATAATAAATTGTAACAATGTGTATTTTTGCCCTTTCATCACATGTCCTAAGTATTCAAATTTTTGCCTTTTTAAATTCCTCTTTTTAAATTATTGTGTGACACTTTAGAGGTAGAAAAGTGACCTCATGCAATCTTAAACAAAATGTATTCTACTTTTCTAAATTCCATTACTAATTTATAACAATTATTTGGCAAGTTATTCTTCATTGAAACAAGAAACATTTTCAAATTTCTGCTTAAAATTCTTACAGTTCCAATCAAGAGGTACCATTTTTTTTATACACTTAAGTATCATAGTTAGAAATATAACAATCTAGTTCCTTCTTTATATTTAAATAATTTGAGTTGTTGTTTTGGGGATAACTTGTCGGTTGCACCTACTTCGACCTCCAGTCAATTTTCAACATATTATTCATTATGCTGTTATGCAAACCAAGATTTATAATACTTAATTTTGACAGTCTTCAATAAATTTCTTATCTCGTTATGAATTTTAATTTACCAATTTTTTGATAATTTAACATTTTAATTTTCTATCTACGACATACGTCAATTGTCACTTTTTTTGAGGAATCATTTAAAAGGCTGGCATTCGATATCTTTTATTTTATCAGCTGCTTCAACTCCAACAAATGGTTAAATTAGTTATTTATAACATTGTTCTATTGTAGCATAGCTCTGAAGATGGCTTTTTTAAGGCGAAAGCGCTCAGCTAGGAAAAAAAAATGTTTACACAATTCAAAAATACTTTTCTTTTCCATTCTTTGATTTGTCATCACATCAAGTATGTACAAAAACATATCAGTCTTTTCATTTAAATATATGTTTGGTTATGTTTCAATATGGGCTAGCATGGTGCTACAAATATAAGGTAGCACATATTTGTATGAGTTTAGTCTACAGAGTTTTTTTCTTTTCAGAATGCCTAAAAAAAGTATTGTAAGTCCCAAACAACGAAAGTCCTGGAATCCAGATAGCATGAATACTGCTATTCAAGCTGTGAGAGATAAAACGATAGGTACATTAAAAGCAGCTAAAACTAGTACAAATAGCATTTAATCTGGCTAAATCAAATGGTTTAAGTCATATCTTTATGTATGTAAAAAAGCTGGTAGAAGTTGGCTAGATTTGTTATTGGCGCGTCACAAAAAAAATTGGCTTTAACGAGGCCAACTGGAACGCCTTTTGGACGAGCCAATAGCTTTATCAAAGAGAACAGTAAACTATTTTTTAATCATCTTGAAAAAGCATACGACAAATACAATTTCTCCAGTAATCAGGTTTACAGAAATAGTGGGGCTAAAAGGAAAAAGGCGAACCGCATCGCTGACTTCTGCTGAGAGAGGATCATTGATCACTTTGATTGCATGTATGAGTGCTGAAGGGACTTTTACGCCATCCATAGTAATCTTTCCAAGAAAGAATATGAATTTGCAACTAATAAAAGGTACTCTTCCTAGATCAATATCAGCCGTGCACCCTAGTGGTTGGGTGAGGTCTAATTTATTTACACAGTGGTATTAAACACTTTATAGATACAGTAACCTACCTTCTAAAGAGTTTTATGCACTTCTTTTATTGGATGGGCACTACTACCACACTCGCAATTTAGATGTGATTAATCTGGCAAGGGAAAATAACATACTTATAATTTTATTACCTTCACATTAAACACACAAGCTCCAACTGATAAACAAAACTTTTATGGGAAACCATAAAGCTTATTATAGCGAAGAAATCTGGTAACAGTTACGTCATAATATTCGCGCGCTCTCTCAGTAGGATATTAAAGAACTTTTTGGCAAAGCATACCTTAAAGAGAAACAACAAAAAAAGAGATATTATCCAGTCCATATCATCGCAAACTTGGAAAGAATACTTTAAAGATTTACTAACAGAGACAAGAGAGCCCTTCAAACAGATAGAGAACTATGGTTTACAAGGCGTCAGGCTGATAGGGTCACCAATCAGAATAAATGAGAGAGAAGTCGAAACCGTATGCAGACATCTAAAGAATGGCAAATCACCTGGCCCCGGAAATGTAGCTCCGGAACTCATTAAACATGGACCCAAAATACTAATTCAACGACTACGACAACTTTTCCAGGAATGCATAAATAAACATGAAATACCTGAGGAATGGAAAGAATCGCATATGAGCACCATCCATAAAAAGGGAGATAAATCGAAACCTGAAAACTATAGAGGAATTGCAGTTACTAGTAGTATTAGCAGAATATATGGGAAAATAATAAAAAATCGAATAGAAGAAGAATACCAAGATATGGAAGCCGAAGAACAGGCTAGTTTTCGTGCAGGTCGATCTACAATAGACCATGTCTTCTCTATTACTCAGATAATTGAAAAGAAAGTTGCTCGTGGCCAAGAAGTCCATCTGACGTTCGTAGACCTTAGGAAAGCATATGATAGTATCCCACTTGATAAATTATGGGAGGCACTGGGGAAAACAAATATAAATATAGAATTGATTGAAGCAGTAAAAACGTTGTACTACCAACAAACAACAAGAATTAAAACAGGAAATCTGATAACACCGGGATTCAAAGTGACTAAAGGACTAAGACAAGGATGCTGTATATCCCCAACATTATTCAAAATATACCTCGAAGCAGCACTCAACAAATGGAAGAAAAAATGTACGAATATGGGCATACCACTAATAGACTTAACTTTGTACACTCTGTGCTTTGCAGATGACCAGGTCATCATCGCACAGGACTCTGAAGACCTTAGTTACATGATGCGAAAACTATTAGAAGAGTTTACAGAGTGGGGTTTGGAAGTGAATATGGAAAAAACTGAGTACATGAGTATCGGAGGAGATCAACATAACCTTCTCGTAGAGGAAAATCAAGAGATCAAACTATGTGATAACTACAAATACCTAGGAGTAAAAATCACTCAAGACGGAAAATTAGATGCAGCCATTAAGGAACGAAATACACAGGGAAGGAAAGGCATAGCCTTACTAAACAGCGTACTGTGGGATAAAAACATCTCTAAAGACAATAAAAGAAGAATATACAATACCATAATAAAAAGTATCCCAACATATGGATGCGAAGTGTGGCCCCTAAAAGACAGATCAGAGAAAATGCTTAGAGCAACAGAAATGGACTTCTGGCGCCGCTCGGCGGGAATCTCCAGACGCGACAGAATAACAAACGAGAGAGTCCGAGAAATCATGGGGGTTACACATAATATTGTTGATGACATCAAAACGACACAACTCAGATGGTACGGACACGTAAGGAGAATGCCGGAGAATAGAATACCAAGACAAATTCTTGAATGGCAACCAAGAGGTAGGCGAAGACCAGGAAGGCCTAGAAGAAGTTGGAGAGAAGGAGTTGATAAAGAAATCAGAGCAAGAGAACTGGAAGACGATCTATGAAACGATAGAATGAGATGGAGATTGGAAATCGGAAGACGTCGAAGAACGTTGTAAACCGAAATTATATATATACCTTAAAAGTCAAACTGGAGAAATTGCTGTAAATGGGCCACTGGAATTTATCCATTGAATATAACTGTGTTGTCAGATGCAGACTCTATTGCAGCAGAAATTGAGAGTAACAACCACAGTCATGCAGAACCGTAAGCTACTGTAGCTGCTATCCAACCGAAAACACTAGAGGCCACAACATCAGTGAACCAGATTCTTTTGGTTTGCAGAAGTTTGTAAGTCCATTTTAAATATCGCCAGTGCCGTCGATTAGGAAAAAATCTACACATCTAGGTAGAAAATAATCGAAATCATTGGTAATAACTTCTTTACCTTGCAAGGAACCATTATACCAGCAAAACAGTAAAAATAAATTAAATGTACAAGCAGTAAAACAACACATTACGGTTAAGTCCACAATGTAAGTGACTAAGAAAAAAATTATGTCAGAAAGGCGGTATTAAAAGGAAACCGAAAGTTTTTTGACAAAAATAGTGAGCAGGAATTTCAACCAGCTGATGAAGATATGAATTTGGAAGAGATTCCTGATGTAATGGAGCCAGAAAATACTGACGTAAATTGTATTTTCTGTCACGGAAAGTTTTATGATGATTATCGAGGTGAAAAATGGATTCAGTGCCTTATGTGCGACTTGTAAACACATATAGATTCTTCCGGTGTCGAAAGAGGCGAATATGGGTGTGAATATTGTACTTAGAAAATTATGAAATTGAAATAAAAATATTTTTACTGGTAGCCCATATTTATATCACCTTTCCATTTCTTACTTAAATGACACTGTGTGACACTATATTGTATTATATGTCCACATGATTTAACATAAGTAGTGGAAGACTTTTAAGACAGTCGTCTCATTATTTTTAAAAACTTTAGATGGAATTACATCATCAGGAGACTTATTCTGCGCTATTTTCTTTATAGCATCTTCATAACCGTTTAATCGATGTTTATTTCAAAGGTTGTATCATTCGAATATGGTTGTTCACAATAGTTACGTAATACCTGTACTACATTGTCTATAACTGTTAGCAATAGTCTAACTAAATTATAGAAATCCTGTATACAAATCTAAATAAGTTATATGCGTGTGTTCCTAAATAATGCACATATTTTTTTGCTAAACCAGGCAGTATTTAAACGCTTGTAATACTATTCTCATAAGGAATCGGAAAAATGGAAAAATAAGGAGAATTTATTTTATTTTACTTTTTTACAAAATTAAAAATTATATTAAATTACTATTAAGAGATTACTATTAATATAGTTTAATTCATCGTTTTAATTTTTTTTAAAGTGATCTGGTTGTTGAAAAAAAAAATGTGTACTCATTTGGACACATTAATTGTCATACACATTAGATCGATGTATTGTTAGTAACAAACTATTTTAAATTGTGAAACTTCTTAAAACAGTTGCTATTTTTATAATGAAAGCATAAATGCACCTTACATTTGTCACAATGGCCCTTGATTTTCCTTTACAGTTTATCATCTTACATATTTCCCTGTTTACAGTCCAGTTTTCTTTTTTGTAAAACACCACTGTTAGTTAGTTAGCTAGAATTGTTTTGAAATTCAGCAGTAGTATAATCTCTTCAGTTTTTTTCAATTTGTTTTTATTGATTTGCCTGTCTCATAGCCAAGCATTAACTACTGCTACATCTATCATATGTTAAAAAATATAGTGGTACCATTTTTTGCTTTTGATTTTGATTGGATATAAACCCAATAATGAATCTTGCAGATCCACATCGCCCATGTGCTTGTTATATTGTTGTAAAATGTCTGGACAATCAATTTCTTTCCTAGTTCTTTTGGTGCGAAAGAATCTTTCCACTTTGAATGTTGGTTGAGTTTCACAATAATCTGACAGTAAAAACACCATTTTGTTGCCACATCATTGGACTGTATATATATCAGTATTTTCATAAGTGCCAGAGCGTTCTTGAATGCTTTCCCTTTGTATGTTTTAATTTTTTTTTGCTAACCTATATAATTTAGAATTTGATTTGTACGGATTGTTGCAATAGAATGTATGCCTCTTTTCGACAAATATGACACCAGTGGTATACTTAAAAAATAAATATCGTAAAAGAGTTTGTGGTGTTTATTGGACGGTATTTCTCTACTTAATCGAACTACAACATTACTAGAAGCTCCCAAATTTACTTCATTCGGTAATTCTGAGTAAACATCATTTCCAGCCAAAATTTCAAAATTATATGAAAATCTTGAGATTCCTAACAGAACCCACATCTTGTAGCTCCATTTATGAGGCTTTTTGGGATTATATGTCTGCATAGTCGAACGTCCTTTGAACGATATAACTTATTGGTCACAAAATAAGGATTCTTCTAAAGGTATTTGCAAACACGATATTTTTATTTGTTCATATTTGTTTTAAAACGATTGCTAGGCATTACGTCTGCAACTTGTGAAATTCTTGTTGTCGGGGCCCAATAGAGTTTTGTAGTAGGTTGTTTTATTAGAGACATTCACAGCAATATCCCCATAAAATTTTCAATTTCTACAGGATATGTGCTAATTGGCTTTTGTGGATTTGTTTGAGCGCTGTATATACAAGATTGCCAAACTACGTCTATTATAAAATCTGGTGTGAAAAAAAATCTAAACAATTTGTAAGAAAAATTAAGCTGCAATATGTTGGTTGGAAGTAATTCACTACCTTCAAAATGCAGTTTATCTAGTTTATCAAATGCAGTTTTTTTGAAGGACTCCATGTCATATGATTTTTTTGATAGATTTTTATTTTGTCGGTAGTTCAGTATTTGATTCATCGGTCGATGAATCATCATTTTCATTATCAAAGTCTTCTTGACTGTCAATAATTACTCTATCCTGGGTGGTTTGTGCTGCTAACCGCTCACAGTTATTTTCATCGGATATTTCCGAATCTTCACTTTCAGAAGGAATCTGTCGTAACTTATAGGGCTGAGTAGTTTTTGCTCTATTGTTGTAAAATGATGTTGTTGAAATACTCTTAAATTTATCCATTTATTTCTGAAAAAAAAAATTTACATCAAGATCATTCAAATTAATTTATTTAAACCAATAATGCATTAAAAGAGTCTACCAACTTGCTTAAAACAAACTATAAAATATTTAATTTTTAAAGTGGCAAACTTTACCTTTAGCGCACAATGTTCCCGTACGGGAACAGTTACAATTTGGAGCAAATACTAATAGCAACAAAGTAAATTTATTATTTCAATACATCAATAGATCCTTACAATACTTATCAACGCATATATAATTTTTATTTCTTCAACTTACCTTATTTTTAGCTGGCATTCGAAAATAACATACATGTGCTACGCTAACAACCTACTCGTCACTTCACACAAAACTGTTATTTATTTAAACAACCAATGCTTATATTAGCAACACATAATACACATTTAAAAAACGGACGTTCCTAAGATGGAATAAGATGTGTACGCGCTTAAAATTGTCACGACAGCTAAAAGAAGAAAATAATGTCTTATTAGAACATTTGTCCAATTAGAATTTATTCTATATACAGGAATTTAAGCTCACTGTAGCTATTGCGAATAGCTGTGACAAGTTATGGATATTTTAAATAATCTATCAATGTTTTATTTCTAACCGCTTTCTTATTACCTACTGTCGTTATTCCCCACTTTCTTCTAATTATTTTTTAATTAGTATGTACAAGCACGACGAAATATTACACCGTAGGTAGGTACTCCAATATGAAATATTATTAATTTAACACTTTAAAGGGGAATTTCAATTAAGCAAGCCCTCGGCAAAAGGTACATATATTTTCTTTATTATATACCGTTGCCAAACTATATAAATCTCCCTTATGTGATTTTATATAACCAGAAAAATAAAAAATGTTATTTAACGTTTTGGATTTTAGATCGTAAAGCTAGTACAGTACAGGAAAAAACATTTGCTAAAATAATCATATCTGTTTGGTCTAGGTATTCCATACTACAGTTTTTTTTTTATTTAAACACAAAACCACTTTAATGGCGCAGGGATATTAGTTGATATAATAAACACAAGAAATATTACATTAAATAAAATTGGATAACTTGATTTTTTTTAAATAGGTTAACACTGTCGAGGTTTTTTTGTTGAGAACTGTTTTAAGATCATCATCTGTGATTCCGTGGGATCTTCTAACATGTGCGCTATAGTACTTCTGGATAAATGTAACTATGCGCTCATTTATTTGTTTGTATTTCAAACTTTGCGGCATTCTTTTCTACTTTTATTTTGCAAATAACATGTGTGTTGTAAAGTAACTTCTGCAAAAAGTCCATCAACAAATTTGAACATTTTGGGATGGGAATACATTAAAATTGAAGAAGAAAAGATTGAAGTGAATAGTGAAAGCCTTTTATGCTGTTGGTAGTCCTAGCCAAACCATCTGCTGCATTTTGACGATGATTCCATAAGTTTGAAGGAAATACTGGATCTCGCCTTCGGCCGTTTCTCAATTCACGACCTCAAATATAAGTATTTTCAAAATACTGCAAAAAACTATTTAGTTTTGTCATCAAATTCAGGAAAAATTCCCGCTACTTGTAAATATGCATCAGTTGTTTCTTCTATAGGAAGTAGTGATATTGAAGTTAGTATCTTAACGCAAACTGCAAAATGTTTCACGTTAGAATAAAATTCACTTTATAAACAAATTTCCCCTAGCTTTCGGATCACTGATTAATTTAAATGGAAAAAACATCTTTTATTTAAATTCTAGGAAATTCAGCTTGAAACATTGCTTGCTGCCTTTTTCAAAATCAAGTAGGCAAAAATCGGGATTTAAATTTCGTAGTCGGGTTTTTAACATATGTAATAATCTTTGATAAGTTTCTTCAGTATTAACGCAAAAACACGCTGGTTCTAAATAGTTATGAGGGAGTAATTAAGGTTCTACAGATAGTAGCTAATCAAGTTTATAAATAGCTTACCAATATCACTTTTACACATACTCGTGGTACTCAGATAATCAGATTTCGGTTATAGCATAGTAGGTTTTCATTGACGGTATTCATGCGCGGTTATTCCTCGTACGAGGGGAGCTGTCTTAGCGGTTTAGCGGTAGCGGATTAGCGGTTTTTATTCACTGTGTCACGGTACTGCTTTTTGTTTACTAGTCGTCATCACTAAGAGAGGTGGAGAGCACGTCTGTTCCACGCGAGTCAACAGTCGAGAGAGATTTTCGATATTTTTGCGCGTGGTAACTAGTGGTTATCACTAAGGCGGCATTCATACTTGGGCGATAAAAGATAAGCGATATATCGTAAATGATATGCGATACGCGATACGCACAAACAGGTACTTAAAATCTAAATAGAGACGATAAAAAAGGTTCACTTCCGCGCGATTGCAAAACATATCGCAAGTGATATATCGTTCGAAGTGCTACTTGTCGGTTGCCCTCGCGATTTATTTCACACGATATTTCAAGCTATTAACATATCGGGAAGAAAAGAAGACAGTTCTGTGATTTTATTAAGTTAGTGAAAGCTCGTCAGTGCATCTGGAACTATTCCCTTACTGCTTACAGTAGGACAGATGTGACGAGCACTGCATGGAGGGAAATTGCATTAGAAATAAAAGATACAGGTAAATGCATTGTTTATTTATTTATTTATTTATTATTTATTAGGTAAAACAGGCCATTAATCATATTGTTAACTTATAATGTAAATATTTATATATAGATTTAAAGAATTCATCGTACCTACTAAATAACTGGATCTTGTAAACCGACACATTTCCACTGTGTAGGGATTGCACCAGCTGGTTTTGAAAACTATTCACCTAGTTTATTTCGTAAGCGGTTTGCTGCATTCAAATTGCTGTTTTCACTAAACGTACTATTATCAGGCAATGCTGGTACTATACAACACTTCTTTAAGGGCTGTGGAACATAAGGTTGCCCTTCTCGTCTGCGTATAAAATTATGAAGTACGCATGCTGCCTTAATAGTTTGCAAAGCATTAATTGTGTTAGTATAAATTGATCGGCCAAATAGACGAAATTTTGAGGTTAGTATTCCAAAACTACATTCCACACTTTTTCTACCTCTTGAAAGTCGAAAATTGAATATTTTTTTGGCATCATTTAATACTCTTTTTGGAAACGGCCGCATTATATTATGTTGGAGAGGAAATGCTTTATCTGCCACAAAGTAGAATGGAAAAGTATTATCATTTGCCTCGCCTGGCGAGGGAGTTGCTTTTGGTATGTTCAATTTGTTATTATGCAATAATTTGCCAATTGTTGATTTGCGAAATACAGCACCATCACTAGTCCGTCCATAGTCTCCGACATCTATTGCAGTGAACATTCCATCTGCGTCAGATAAAGCCATCGGAACAATTGAAAAGAACCCTTTATAATTATAATATGATGACCCTGTATTAGGGGGACACTGAATGCGGAAATGTTTTCCGTCAATAGAACCAATGCAGTTAGGTAAATGCCCTAACTCATAATAACGTTTTCATATTTGCTTTCAAGTTTCCTCCGTTTGTTGAGCCATATACTGTGGTTGTAAGTGGGACCATATAGCATCACAAGTCTAATGAACAAGGTAACTGATGGTTGATTTACCTCTGTAAAATTGCAAGGAAAGATCTTGAAAACTGTTTCCAGTACCTAGATACCTGAAAAAAAAAAAACGTTAAATAGTTGTGTTAATATAGGTGTTTTTATTTTAATAGACATCATTTGAACATGTAATTTATTTTAAATTTTGTTTCAGAAATAAACTGTCGAGAGCGATGGAAGAACATCAGAACAGCATATGTGCGCTCACTGAAACCGCCAAAGTTTGGGGCTAGTCAAAATTCAAAGAAAAGTTATTATTTGGCCGAACATTTAGCTTTTCTGCAACTATATTTGAAAGGAGGAGAAACCTCAGGAAATCTTACTCACGTTCAAGATACTGCAGTAGAGGAGTCCTATACCAATCAAAATGATGGAAGTGAGACAATTATTGAAGAGAAAATACCTGATGAAGCTTCTTCAGAGCAATTAATAGAAAAACCTGCTCATAACAACTCAAAACAAACATATAAAAAACGAAAATGAATAGACCAAGTCGACTATGCTTTTATAGAATGGTTAAAAACGAAAAAATATGTTAATAAAAATAATCAAGATGGTGAACAGCATTTCCTTCTTTCTCTTTTACCTGATCTGAAAAACCTTAGTTTACGTCGTAAGAGGACTTTCAAAATACAAATAATGTCACTGTTACATAAGTTGTTACAGGAAGATGAACGAGAGAATGTAGAATCCAGCATTTCAGTTGCTTCTAGCCCATCTGTATGGAGTTTGTCATCCCATCATGACACCGAACAAACTCAATCTCACATGCGTAATATTGCAGCAACTTCGGAATTCAATTCGATTACTCAAATGCCAGAAGAAAGTGGAACTGAGTGGTGCAATTAATAAAAAACTATAAAAATAAAACTGTTTCAATAATAAAAAAATTGAAAATAAAACGTCTACATTTTATTTAAATTGCTGATTATATTTATAGCTACTTACCTTATAGTAATCAGGAGTTTTTCATCTGGAGAAATAGCCTTCCTGAAGTGTGTATTTTTTTTTCAATGGTTCTTGACACTAAGCTTTTGAGAAAATGAAAATTTTCAGGTTTCATTCGATAAAATTCTTTGAACTTTGATTCGTGTTGAGACAGTTCTCTGGAAACAACAGCCGAGCTATGGTGCACGTTGATAAGATTGTAAGGATGTACTCAGTATTTTCTTTTTCTTCTCATTCTACGCCTAAACCAATAAGCTACTACAACGTCTTCCTCACTTGAGCTCATAATTGTAACTGAAGAGAATTGTGCTTCCACCATCATCGCACTTTCGCGACGATTTATCGTCCGTTCTCTTTGAACCTAGCAATATATCGTGGCGATAAAATGTCGCTTATCGGATATCGCCCGAGTATGAACACCGCCTAAGAGATAACAAATTATCTGTTCTGTTTTCAGAACCAATATCAGAGAGAGGTGTGTAAAACGTCCGTCTTCGACGGCCACACCTAGGTAAGGGAGAGTAATTTTTTTTTGATATTTTAAAACTGTCTGTCTGTATGTCTTAATGAGTAGAGTTAAGATTAGGTAGGAATTACGAGTATTACTCAGGATTGAATTAAGGTAATGGTTTTTATTATTGAGGTTGAGACTAAAGGATATGATACATTGAAAAATATAACACTTTTTTCAAATGCAAAAAACTGAACAATATGTTTAGGGTGTATTAGTCCTTCACCCCCGTTCTTTGGTCTCTTTGGTCTTATTTTCTTTTCTAGACCATAAAAATCATGTTCCATTTCTTTTAAAAAATGTATCGATTCCTCATTCTTTACTCTTTTTATAAGAGCATGTCTCAAGTTTCTTATTTTCTTGTAATTGTCGTACATTTGTTGTGTCTTAATTGTCTATATATTTTTCCTTCACATCTGTGCAGAAGCATGAAATGTTTCTCCTTGCTAAGAATTTATTTTTTATGTACCTTTCTTTCGCCAGGAACTTCCTTAGGAGTTCCTGAGTCTAAGATTTGATTTATTGGTTGACCAGCTTGTAGTAGGACAGTAATAAAACGTAAAAGACTTAAAGGATAACATAAATAATTAAGGTTTTGTATATGTTTAATATAACATCCATTCACCTCAAGTGGCCTTAAACTCACTTGAAAGCCGCTTCCTTTTCTAATGATTGGAATATTTCTACAACTACTACTACAAACTACTTTTAGTTAGTTTTTTATTGTTTGTAAAATACAGTTGTTGGTATATATTTATTTAAATTACAGTAATGCATTTAATATCTGTTACGATAATGCACTTCATCGTTATACTGCATTATTATATTGTTTAAGGTCGTAATATTAGAGTTTATGTCATTACTTGGATGGTAGTGTTCAATTTTCTTTTGAATGATGACTTAATAAGACGACCAATTTGCAGTCCTTAGGATTGACATATTGGAAAGTTAGGGGATTGAATCTCGTAACTTGTAAAAAATACACTTGTTAACTTGTAAAAAATAACTCTTGAACTAACCGCCGTTTTTCAGTAAGACGACTTACATCTGCCAAACTACACAGTCGTGTGTGGAAGTTATGGAATAGCGCTCGCTACCTCACCATACCATTTTGTGGTTGCTGTATGTCGAAAAAGACATCGTTTTCGGTAGTTGTTGCTACCATTCCATTGGGGTACAGTACAATCTATAGTATTTGTTGCAAAAATTAGATTGCTGCTATATTGAGTACCGCTTACTGGTATATACATTTTTTTGCGAATTTATATTGTGCTGAACTAGCTATTTTGTATTTTGTCGTTATTTGAGCTATTTTAGACTATTTTACGTTTAAATAAACATTCATTTTAGCGTATTTATATTACGATCCTACCACCAATCTAGAAAAAATGACCAAATCCATCATAAATAAGTCTACTAAGTCTACTCTACCTTCAGACATAAAAAAAAACTCTTATATCCAGAGAAAAATCATCCCGAATTCCAAAGATATACGGCCTTCCAAAAATCCATAAGCCCAATGTTCCCCTAAGACCCATCGTTGGTGCATACAACTGCCCCACTTAGAAATTGGCAAAACATCTCGCTTTATCATTACAACTATTAGCCGAAAAAGCTTCTTCCTTTGTCAAAAACTCTTTTCATTTTATTGATCTTCTGAAAAACATTCCTATTTCACCCTCAGATAAACTAGTTAGTTTTGACACTGTTTCTATGTTCACCAACATTCCTATCGATGAAATCATTTCCATCTTGGACTCTTAACATCAAATCCCCCAAGACACACTATCTCTTATAAAACACTGCATGTCTAGTACATACTTTTCATTCCAAAATCATTTCTATCGTCAAATCAAAGGTGCCCCAATGGGATCCCCTCTCTCTCCCGTAATAGCTGATATTTTCATGGAACATTTCGAAACAGCAGCCCTGTTCTAATCAAATCTTAAACCGACCTGCTGGTTAAGGTACGTTGATAACGCCTTTGTCATTTGCTCCCATGGTAAAGACACATTAGATCTCTTCCTCTTACACCTGAATGGAGTACATCCTAGTATTTAATTCTCGATGGAAGTTGAGTCTGAAGCATCTTTGCCATTCCTTGATGTTCTTATTCATAAAAACTCACCTCACAGTGTTTCTTATTCCGTGTACCGGAAACCCACATTTACAAACCGTTATCTTAATGCCCAGTCACATCATCACCCCCCCCCCCAACTCAATTCAGTTGTCAACACTCTCATTTCTTGTTCCATAAAACTTAGCGACAACAATCATAGGTCATCCGGAATCAATTCAATAAGGCAAACACTCTTACAAAACGGCTACCACAAAACCCAAATCAATAAGAGTATTCAAAAACATTTTAACCCCATTCCACCCAAGAAAGAAACCTTGCCGCCGGATCAACCCAAAATTTTTCTACCTTTTATTAAAGGTGTCACTGATGACAAGATCAGTAGAACTCTTCTTCCTCTAAACATCAAAACCATCTTCACCACTCACTTCAAGTTGTCCAATCTCGTAAGATCCGTAAAAGACCAAATCCCCAATGAAGACCATGGTGTCTATGAGATACCTTGTTCCAGTTACCCACGTACAAACATAGGACAGACAAACCGACGAATCCATAACCGCATTTACGAACATTCTATATCAGTTAAACATTCCGATACTACTTCAGCCCTAGCCCAACATCATATTCAGACAGGCCACAAAATAGATTTCGAAAAAGCAAAACCATCGCCCCCATCCGCTCCTTAAAATCAAGAATCATTCGTGAAGATATCGAAATTGAAAAACGACCTAACAGCTTAAATACGCGTGATGACCCTAAACGACTATCGGCAACATGGCGACCCCTGCTTCAGCGACCTTCCACCTACACCGCTCAGACCACGTCAGCGCATACCGTTCCCGTGCATACTGAGCGCATAAAAGCAGCCACACAGGGCAAGACCGGTCGTCACTAGACACTGAGGAGTAGGCAGATGGAGACCTCAATGACGTTTGACGGTTCTTGTATTTATACAGAACACGATATTGGTACGTCACGAGTGAGGGGAGTAGACAGATTGAGACACCCAACTCGAACGGAACCGTATCACTCTTGATAATGGCTCCAAAATGGGTGCCGAAACGTCTAGTATTAAACTCTCAAAGTGGTTCTTCCCGAGAACTTAGTACTTTTCATTTATCTGATCGCGGAAAGTTATCATATCAATTATATATATATATATATATATATATATATATATATATATATATATATATATTGATACGATTAGGGTTTATAGAAAATAATTTATAAGTTATATACTACATAATATTAGATATTTGGTTGTTTTAAATAAGTTATATACTAGAGAATTTAATAAAAATATATTTATGTGAGGGCATTTTTAATAAATTAGCATATAATAAATGGTAAAAAGTTGTATTTTAATATTGTAAATATATATATAAGTGAGCCATGTGCTTAGGCAACCAAAAATACTCTCGGAGATTGACAGATATTTATACTCCAAGTGTCAAATTAAGAATCATAATACGAATATAAGTGGGGTTATTATAATAATATATTGTTTGAAATGTGTATTTTATTAAATTAGAGTGTTAGTTACTAATTTAATTATATATTCTGATCTGAAAAGCCTAAATGTAAACAAAATTATTAATAGAAAAGAATGGAATTCTCTGGATCTCCGGAGATGGCCATGTTTGCGAAATGGTTTGTTCCAGAAAATTCAGACAAGTAGTTAATGGAACAAATTGGAACATGATATCTTACGAGATAGTTCTAGAAAATCCAAAAACATATAAATACCCGTGATTTGGATTCAAGATGGCAGTTTTTGAGTTTTTAGTCAGAAGTCAAGCAGTTTATTATGAAAGTTAGTTGGAGTCAGTACAAATAGTCAAAATGTTTAATATAGTGAGTTAAATGAAGATTAAAAATTATGCATATAATTTAATGCACATTTATAATTATACACAAATAATTATTGAAGATAAAAAAAAGTATATTGGAAGAAATTAAATTATATTATGGTTGGAGATTAGTATAAATCAACTTATAATAATTGGATATTGGTATATTGAAAAGAAGAATAAATATAAATGCTGTTTGCTGGTTTGGTTGGTGGTGTATACATGCTGGTGAAGAAAACTATATCTTAAATTGGTAGAAGCTGATAATTGGAAAAAGTAATTTCACAAAAACAAGGCTAACCGAAGTACGAAGACATTCAGTGATGATTAGAATCTATATAGTGGAAAACAGTTCATATAGGCATTCAGTGAAAGAAAGGTACAAAATTTTGTTAATATAATTTAGTTAGTGTCATAACAATTTCAATTTTGAAGATAGTTTTGTTTAAATTTTAGATTGTCTATAGAATTTAATTAGTTTTATAAGAATATCAATTTAAAGATAGTTTATTTTAAATTTACATTGGCTAAGTTAGATATATATCGCACCCTCAGTGCAAGACTGCAGTAAGTCAGAATCAGTAAGTTTCGAGATAAAGACGATTTTGTTTATTTTTGTGCTAATATCGGTGAAATAAGACACAAGTTTGAAGAAAAATTAACATTTAATTATTATTTTGCATGCTTTTTAGCCTATATTACATTAACGAAAAATAAAAATTTAAATAAAACAATATTAATGCTAAAAAAATTAGGAATTTCAAAGTTACAACACTTTTGCACGGAGAAAATTGTTAATCACTACACATTTAGTATTAGAATTTTAAAGTTACAACACTTTTGCACGGAAAAAATTGTAAAAAGTGTAGACACACTTTCTGTTAGTTGTTGTCCTCTTCTTGATCATCTTGGGCCAAAATATTTTCATAAAAACTATGGTAAGCTTCTGGTGTCATACTCGAATGGCATAAGTATACCAAATCTTTCTTTTTGGCCATTTGAATTTTTGGCTGTTCTTTGTAGGCAGGTTTAAGTAGCACTTCTCGTATATTATGTGTAGTCCGCGATGATTTTTTTAGATTAAAAGAATTCCATAGTTCGTCATCATAGTTGTACTTAAAGAAAATTATGTGCGGACTATCTTTTCTACATTGCAGAATTTTTATATCTGTCCACTTCACATTTTCTTTATTTTGATCAATTTTATAATTGTTTCCCAACAGAAAGGAAACATGTTTAAAATCAATGAAGTCCTTTGTTTCCATTTCTCGAACTATGTAGGGTAAACCACTTTTTTTGCTACATTTCACTACAGTTGCCCATTCAGTAGGAACATAAATTGGACCGCTCTTCAGCACTCTTTTCTTTTGTCGCTCTATTAATGAGTGCATGTTGTCACCAGCGTTTTGTGTGTGACCTGTTATTAAAAACTTGTGGGTAATCGATTCTATATGACTCACATTAGTAACAACATACAAATACATAGAGGCGATAAATTTATTTTTGTTCTGCCCGGCACAGTTGTCGCTAAAAAAAATTAAATTTTTGCTTATTGCATGATTTGTCATGTAATAATAGACACAACTTGCAATTTCATTACTTCCTCGTTTCGCTACAGACTCATTCCACATAAAGCAGTATCCTTGTTTGGATACGTTATCAAATAATGTGAAATTATACACATTTAAACGTCGCTTATAATAAAACATTGATACATCTCCGCATGGCGTCTGTAATACAGCTTGAAGATCGTAATCGCAAACGGAATATTGATTTACATCATTAGCTAATTCTAGATCTTGTTTCTTTGATTCGCGTGCTTGATTTTTGTTTTTAATATGCAAGTCGTAGTTGTCCTGCAATGATTTTCTCTGCTCTTCATTAGAGTTTTTATACACTTCACACTCTGAACATTGATCTTTTTTAGGAGAAAAGAATCCAATGTTAAATTCGTAATTAAATATGCGTTCATAGTGATGTTTCTTAAGACAAATATCGCCGTCTGAAATACACTTATCTTTGTATAGTCTATACATTTCGGATATGGTTAAGCCACCACCAATAAAAACTCGTTTGAGCCCTTAAATAGTGACTTTCGATGGTCGGGAACATCTTTATGTGCTGACGTATTTTTTCCAAGGCAACTTTATCAGATTTTTTATGAGCCACATGCTTCCCTCTTCGATCATCTTCGAGGATACCAGCATCATCAGTTTTCTTCCATGTGGTGTAAATGTATCGATCACTCACTCCCAAAGTATTGAGAAAAAACGTCTTGCATACTTGAGTGTTCTTGTCATTAATCATAAATTTATATTGCAAGTTATGTTTGCGATTGCTTCCAGGTGTTTTATTTTGATACTTAGGTCTAACTTCATTGGTGTGTCGTGATATAAAGTCTCTTTGTAAATTTATGTTACCCAGGTCCCAAAATTTTCGATGAATATGCGTTCTTATATCCACAGAATTTTCAAAACATTTTAAACGACAAGTTTGAGAACAAGCTTCTTTCATCTGTCGAGCGTGCATGATTGTACCTTTATTTGACTTGTAGGACTTACCAGAGTTGCGAAGTTTCTTGACCTTATTTCGTCTCCATTGTTCAGGATTTGCACTTCGTTTTCTCGCACAAGATACACTGTAACTGTCACTTTCACGGTCACTATCTTCAGTAGCTTCGATTGGTGTTTCCATTAATGCAGCGTCATAGGTTGGAATTTGTTCTGGGAGATATGCGAGATCTTGCATAGAATCATCATTGGAAAAGTCGTTTTCTGCATCAACCTGTTCCCCGTCTACAACGTTGTCAGCACCATTGTATCTCTGTTAAATCCCTATTTCACTGGTCAAAATGTCCTCTTTTATATCTTCAGTAGCTTCGTTTTTTGTTTCCATTAATGTAGCGTCATAAGTTGGAATTGGTTCTGGGAGATCTCTCTCTAAGTCCTCTCTCGGTATTTCAACGTTCGTTAAAATTTGAACTTGATCACCGATAGCAGTTAATGAAGTACCATTGATAACATCTGAAAATAATAATGATTTTAAAGTTAAAACAAACAATAATTGAGTAAGAAGCAGAAGAATAAAATATAATGACCACGCATTGAAAAAACAGGTAGACATGGCTACACCGAAAGAAGAAGAAAAAGAAGAAGTTGAAACAATCTCTGTAAATAAGTAGTAATATTGTTATCGTGCGGTTTCGAATATAAAATTATTTTGATAAATAAACTTTAGTATTATTGTTTCTCTAATACATTGTGTCTATGTACTTTTAATCATTTCGCTTGAATCAGAAGTATTTTTTTGAACGCCCCTATTTCGTTCAGTTTACATTAGTCGTAGAAATTCTCACCATTGAATTTGAAAACAAGAGTAGATAAATAGATTATAATACAACAATTAATTTAAATTCAACTTACTCTGCATGTCGTTGCTATCCTCACTTGTCTGCGCACACAGGGATAAAATCCTCAATGTTCTGGAACTATTAAATTTTGACATTTTCGAAATCGTAAATTCTGCATCTATCACTTGCAAGGGCTAATAACAGATTATATTAAAAACTACACTACTAAAATGTACCTACTCGTACTTCTTCCCTGAGAACCCGTTTCTAATGAGTTAATAGGGTAGGTAAAGAGAAAGTAATCTCCAACAACGATAGGAATAGTACTAAACATTACATTTAATGTATTCGCAGAAATCACCTGGTAGATAAAGGGAAAGTAATTCCCGGGGTTTAGTATATACGTTTAATAAATTCCAATAAATCATCGGGTAAGTAAAGAAAAAATAATCCCCAACAGCAATCGTGGTTTAGTATGGTAATAAACTTCACATTTAATAGAGTCCAAGAAATCAGATAGCTACCTAGAATAAATAGGTATTATACCTAATAAAACGGCTTATTGTTAGCGGAAATTTAATATTTTTATTTCTGCACATGTTTCTGAAACAAGGTAGAAACATTATTTGTAAAACTTTTGAATATTTTTATTTAAATTCAAAACAAAAGGACTATAATAAAAATATGCAAATCAGGCTACCTTGAGTAAAGTGATTAACAAAAGGATTGGAATTCACTACCTTAGTAAAAGTTGGGAATTACGTGGGGACAATAATATGATGACAATCGCCCCGGAAGGTTACGTGAAGATTCAATATAGTTTTGGATTTAGTTTTTATAGAGCAAGTTTTCTGAGAATAGATATTTTTAACCTGTCAGTATTGTTAATACACAAGTTTTAAGATAACTGTTTTTCCTTTCATAAAAAAATACTTTTTGGCTGTAAATAATTAGTCTTAATTTATGTGTTTTTAATCCAATCTAATAAATAAATGGTCAAACGACATCGCAAACATTTTATGGAAAATGTAATGACACACAAAGGACATAAAACTTACATGAATAGATTGCTCTCGTTAATCTTTGTTTATTGTCTCGACCGTTAATGGATTACGTAGACACACTGTATATTAATATTAAACACCACAGATATACATATTAAAATAACAAATATGACAAATATCTCACTTTTTTCGTGCTTTTCATTGCTTGTTATCGAAACTATTGCAATGTTCCGTGCAAAACTGTTGTAACTCTGTTACATTAGAGTTACAACAGTTTTGCACGGAACTTATGTACAAAATCGCAAAATAGTTAAACTGTTGTTGTTGTAATATTTAGCCGGTTAAGCATTTGAAAGTTACTAAAGTTTTACAGGGGATAGATATGCATGTTTACAATCGAATTCCATGATAACTTCATTTTCATAAAATTTTGAGTTACTGCAGTCTTGCACTGAGGGTGCGATATGTGTGTTTCATAATAGTTATAATAAAGATAATTTAAAAAAGTACTTACAAGCTAATTCTTTGAGAACCGCGATAAAAACCCTATATTATTAAAAATACTCATTGCTCATCATTCAAACAAAAAACACATCATAACAATTTGGCGCCCAACGTGGGGCTCTCTATTTAAAAGAATTAGTTTGGGAAGATAAGTGCTCTTATATAAATAAATTAATTTTCATTAGAAAGAAAAAATTATAGATTTTATTTTAATTATATTTGAACAAGTAAAGTCTCAAAATGTCTCAAGGAAAGAAAGGTACAAGAAGCAAAAAGAATGAAGAAGATGTGGAAGTAGAAACACAACCTATACAAGAGGAGAGTTTAGTTCAAGTTCCACAAGATACTGCAGAAATGAATCCAGAAAGAGAGGAAAATGTCAATATGGCAGCTTTGATGTCATTAATGATGCAGATGAACAAGACAATAGAAGAGAATTCAAAAGAAATCAAAGAAGACATGAAAAAAATGGAACAGAAAATGGAAGAGAATTCAAAAGAAATCAAAGAAGACATAAAAAAATTGGAAGAGAATTCAAAAGAAGTCAAAGAAGACATAAAAAAAATGGAACAGAAATTGGAAGAGAATTATAGAAAATTAGAAAAGAAAATAGAAGATAATAATAATAAAATTGTAAAACAAATGGATAAAAAACTTGAAGCTGCAGAGAAAAAAGTAGCAAATGAAATAAAAAGTATACGGAATGACTACAAGAAAAGGATAGACAATGAGAGGACAGAAGTAAAGAGGATTATTCAAGATAATAAGATAGATATAGAACAGAAAATAGAGCTACAGAAATGTAACTTAGAAGTAAAAATTAACGAAGACAGGAGAAACACAGAAGAAAAATTAGACGATATACAACAAAATATCCAAATAAATAGTAATCAAATAAGAAATGTGGAACAGAGAATAGATGATATTTCACAAATGAGAGACATAGGGAGACCTTACTTAAATTTAACAAATGAGACTGGGATTAAATTCTCTGGTAATATAAAAAATTTGCATCCTAGAGTATACATAAATAGTTTAAAACATAAATTAAGATTTGTGAATAATATTAATGATATTAAAGATTATATTAGAGTGACATTAAATGACAATGCAGCAACTTGGTTTGCTAGTACTGAAAATGATTTAAATAACTTTCAAACATTTGAAAATAAATTCTTAAATTATTATTGGGGTGAATTAGAGCAAGCAAAGTTTAGAGAAATTCTATATTTTGGAAAGTATAATCAAAATTTAAAATCAAATATGGTAGATTATGCATTGAAATTGATAACAGTTGCAAAATATTTAGAACCACCACTTAGAGAGGATGAAACAGTCTTAAATGTATCTAGACATTTTGATGCTGATGTTGTGCAAACCGTAACTGTACAAAATATTCAAACAATAGATAGTTTTATTAATTTTATTCAAAGAATACAAAGAGGCAATATGACAAGTAATAATAACAACAGAAAGAACAATAATAACTTTCAATATAATAAATTTGATAATCAACAATATAGACAATCATATAACAATAATACTAGGTATGGTGATAATTTACAAAATTTTAATAATACTAACACTAATCCAAATAGACAGAACTTTAATAATAATACTAGTTATAATAGACAACATTTTAATAATAATACTAATTATAATAGACAACATTTTAATAACAGTACTAATAATAATAGACAAGATTTTAACAATAGAAGAAATACAGAGCGACCTAACTATAACAGACAGGTAAATTGTGTTCGAAGGAATAGAAGCTGCGAAGACAGGGAACGAAGTAGTACAAGGCAGGAAAATGTGAGTAGAAGTCATAGTAGGGAAAGACATAGTACATCAGATCCAAGTGGTCAGATACAATCTGACAATTCTAATAATCAAAATTTTGTGCAGTAAACTTTCTGAATTACAAGTTAGGCCATTGCTATTATGAAAAACCTTCTGAATTTATTTCTTTAGATGAAGAGAAAATTATTGAATCTATTAATTTAATTTATATAAATGCTTTGGCAAAAAATAAAATGATTAAAATTATGATAGATACTGGTTCAGAAAGTACATTAGTCTCGGAGAATTTTATTTTTAATACATTAAAACTATCAGATATAATAAAGATTCCAAAAATTAAAATTGTTGGTGCAAATAATAAGAAGTTGGGTGAAATTGATAAACTAGCCAATTTTAAAATTAATATTCTTAATAAAGAAATTAATATGCAAGGATTTATTGTCAAGGATTTATGTGTTGATATATTAATGGGAAATGATGAATTGGAAAAGAAGAAAGTAAAGATAGATTTTGAAGAAAAAATGGTAACTTTGGAAGGGCAAATAATTAAATTTATGCAGAAAGATGAGGTGGAAGAAGGAATAAGAGTTGATAGGATATTATTAAAAGAAAATAGTGATGTTTATGAAGAAGAAATGTATTTTGATGATAGGGAAATGTCCCAGAAGAATGTAAAGAATAATTATTGTAGTGAATATTTAAGGAATGGAAAATTTAAGCAGATGGATGCCTACGAGGCGGAGTGCGTAAAATTGGAAGCAAGGAATAATGAGTACATATTGAAGAATAATGTGATTTGTAAAGAAGAAGATATGATGAAAGTTTTAAATTGCCCTGAAGAATATAAATCAATAGTCATTTCTATATTGCAGCAACACAAGGGACTTGTCAATAAAGAAAATAGAATTGCACAAAATTATATCCATAGTATAAAAGTTAAAGAAGAAAAAGATTTTAAAACAAAATCATACCCAATACCATATAAATACAGAGAAGAAGTAAACAAAACAATTAATAATATGTTAGAAGATGGGATCATTGAGAAGGCAGACACACGTTTTATTAACCCCATAGTAGTAGTACGAAAAAGATCAGGTGAAATCAGGTTATGTTTGGATGCAAGGAATATTAACAAGATTACTGAAAAGCAATTTGAAGCACCAATGAGTATAGATGGAATATTAGGAAGAATTACAGGAATGTCATTTTTCATTAAAATTGATTTACAGCATAGCTTTTGGTTAATACCTCTAGAAAGAAAAAGTAGACAGTATACAGGATTTCAGATAGATGGAGTAGTATATCAATTCAAAGTAGTACCATTTGGACTTCAATCATCTTGCAGTGCTCTATGTAGATGTCTTCATGATATTTTGGATCAATATGAACATTTTGTAATTCACTACATTGATGATATATTAATTTTTTCTAAAACGGCTGAAGATCATGAGAAACACCTAAAAATTATAATAAATAGATTAGACAAAGTTGGACTAAAAATAAATCAAGAAAAATGTACATTTTTTCAAAAAGAAGTCATATATCTAGGTTATAAACTTAACACTAAGGGAATCGAAATGGATCCAGAACGGACACAAGTCATTCAGGAATATAAAACACCACACAATTTAAGAACTTTAAGAGGATTTATTGGAATAATTAATTATTATAAAAGGATGATACCAGATCTAAGTATAAAAGAACTTCCATTACTTGAACTACTGAAAAAAGGTGTAAAATGGAGATGGGATCAGAGAAGAGAACTAGCATTCCAAGAGATTAAGAACATTTTTCTGTCAAATTTGAAAATATACTATCCTGACTACACACAGCCATTCATATTAAGAACAGATGCATCCATAGAGAGATTATCAGGGGTATTATTACAAATACATGATGGGCTCGAATACCCAATACAATTCATTTCAAGAATTACAAAGCCACATGAAAAGGGTTACTCAGTTTCAGAATTAGAACTAGCAAGTATAATACACTGTGTCACAAAATTAAGATTTTATTTGTTGGGTAATGAATTTACAATAGAAACAGATCACCAAGCTTTAACATCTATATTAAATAACAAATATGGAAACAGTAGAATACATCGGTGGAGTCTAATATTGAGTGAATACTCATTTGAAATCAAATACATTTCTGGAAAATCCAATATAGTGGCAGATGCTTTATCAAGGTTAGAAAATACATCACAAAAAGGGCAGCGAACAATAAAAATTGGATTAAATCAATTAGTAGACAGTACTGGATTATATTCTAGAGAAGAAATTATAAGAGATCAGATCAATTTGAGTGAAAAACAAAAAGTCCTTAAGAAAGATGGAGTTTATTATAAAATAATAAATGGCATAGAAGTATATGTAATAACTAGAACTTTAGCAAAGAAAATATTGAAAAATTTACATAACAATTATATGCATATTGGTTCAAGAAAGCTATGGATGCTATTTAGGAACAATTATTTTGCAAAGAATGACATAAGTATAGCAAAAGAAATTACTACCCAATGCCCAATATGTCAACTAAACAAAGAAAAGAATTTCAAAAACCAGAACACATATAAATCTAATGTTGTATATGAAAAACTAAATACAGTTTCCATGGATTTTATTTCAAATTTAGTTCTCAGTCCAACAGGAAAAAAGCATATACTAGTGATAGTTGATTTATATACAAAATTTATTAAACTATATCCCTGCTCCAGAACAAATGTTAAAACATTAAAATTATATATTAATCAATTTTTCGAAGAAATAGGACCATTTAGAAATTGCATAATAGATAATGCTACATATTTTAACAACCAAAAATTTCGGACATTTTGTGAGAAAAAGGGAATCAACATTCATTTTACAAGTATCAGACATCCTCAGGCAAATCCTGCAGAAAGATATATTAAAGAAGTTATAAAATATTTAAGGATACTGTGCCAAAACCAACATGAAACTTGGCAGCAACATATACCACAAGTAGAATATTTTTAAATAATACACATAATTTGAATACAGAGGAAGTACCAGAATATTTAATGTTTGGCCATATAGGAAACAGAAAGTGGATTAGTGAATATAATCAGGATATGTTAGAACAAGTAATGCAGAAAGTGAATAACCGAATTAGGAGGAAAGCTGAAAAATATATCAGAAGACAAAATCGAAATATAAAAAAACCAATCACATTTCAAAAAGGAGACCTAGTGTTAATTCGTTCACTTAGAAAAAGTAATGTTAAAGAAAACCGTTGTAAGAAATTACAACCAATGTTTGAAGGTCCATATACAATTGAAAATCAGAATGGACTAAATAGTTATGTGTTAATAGATGCAGAGAACAGACTAAGAGGCATATTTCATATCAACGACATTTTTCAATATCATGAAGAGATTGAATAATGATTTCTATACCTTTAACACAAATATAATAACACTAATAACTTACTGATAGATCCATTTCATAGATAGATGGTAGATTTCTTTATTGTGAATAAATTTGACATCATACTTGTTGAATTTTGTACATATGGAAATTGTTTGATACCCTAAAAATCATAATTTGGGGTTCGATAATATAATTGCTATAAAAATGTCTTTCTAATATAATAAAGTGGAAAAACTTACCAATTTATATTGATGAAAGTTATTTTGAATGGAAATAATTCCTAGATTTTGTCTATAAATAAACAGAACACCATATCTATTATATTTTCAATTAAGGTTATATTTTATTCTCTGATATCGCATCCATTGTTCCATTTGACATGACAGTTTGACCATAGAATAGCCGAACTGTGCTCCGTTGTTCTCTGTTTTGACATAGACAGCGAACAGGGATGTATTTAACACATTTAAAAAAAAAAAAAATTGATTTATTAAATTTAATAAGGTATGAGAAAATTAATATTTAAAAAAATAATAAGTAAATTATTTATTTTAAATATTATTTTGGGGTATTGATACGATTAGGGTTTATAGAAAATAATTTATAAGTTATATACTACATAATATTAGATATTTGGTTGTTTTAAATAAGTTATATACTAGAGAATTTAATAAAAATATATTTATGTGAGGGCATTTTTAATAAATTAGCATATAATAAATGGTAAAAAGTTGTATTTTAATATTGTAAATATATATATAAGTGAGCCATGTGCTTAGGCAACCAAAAATACTCTCGGAGATTGACAGATATTTATACTCCAAGTGTCAAATTAAGAATCATAATACGAATATAAGTGGGGTTATTATAATAATATATTGTTTGAAATGTGTATTTTATTAAATTAGAGTGTTAGTTACTAATTTAATTATATATTCTGATCTGAAAAGCCTAAATGTAAACAAAATTATTAATAGAAAAGAATGGAATTCTCTGGATCTCCGGAGATGGCCATGTTTGCGAAATGGTTTGTTCCAGAAAATTCAGACAAGTAGTTAATGGAACAAATTGGAACATGATATCTTACGAGATAGTTCTAGAAAATCCAAAAACATATAAATACCCGTGATTTGGATTCAAGATGGCAGTTTTTGAGTTTTTAGTCAGAAGTCAAGCAGTTTATTATGAAAGTTAGTTGGAGTCAGTACAAATAGTCAAAATGTTTAATATAGTGAGTTAAATGAAGATTAAAAATTATGCATATAATTTAATGCACATTTATAATTATACACAAATAATTATTGAAGATAAAAAAAAGTATATTGGAAGAAATTAAATTATATTATGGTTGGAGATTAGTATAAATCAACTTATAATAATTGGATATTGGTATATTGAAAAGAAGAATAAATATAAATGCTGTTTGCTGGTTTGGTTGGTGGTGTATACATGCTGGTGAAGAAAACTATATCTTAAATTGGTAGAAGCTGATAATTGGAAAAAGTAATTTCACAAAAACAAGGCTAACCGAAGTACGAAGACATTCAGTGATGATTAGAATCTATATAGTGGAAAACAGTTCATATAGGCATTCAGTGAAAGAAAGGTACAAAATTTTGTTAATATAATTTAGTTAGTGTCATAACAATTTCAATTTTGAAGATAGTTTTGTTTAAATTTTAGATTGTCTATAGAATTTAATTAGTTTTATAAGAATATCAATTTAAAGATAGTTTATTTTAAATTTACATTGGCTAAGTTAGATATATATGTGTGTTTCATAATAGTTATAATAAAGATAATTTAAAAAAGTACTTACAAGCTAATTCTTTGAGAACCGCGATAAAAACCCTATATTATTAAAAATACTCATTGCTCATCATTCAAACAAAAAACACATCATAACAATATATATATATATATATTTACATATATTTTATATATTTATACATATTTGATAAAATTGTTTGGCTTGTTAAAGTTTACTTCTATATACAAAAGTATTCTATTTCCTTGTGACTCTAGTCTTTCCTGACATAACATATTCTAGCATACTCCTAGTATGATTTCATCCATAGACAAGCGGTTCGTGTGATATATAGGTATCCAAGGTTTGCATCACATTTAATTTCCGTACTACTATTTAACGTTCATTCATTCGCTTTTGGTAAAGTACTTCGGGTTACGAATAAGTACTGGTTTGTGTATCTTGGTCACGCATATTTTCATTTGTAAAAATTAAAGATTTCTTGTAATTACTTACTTAGTCCTAAGCCTTTCTACCGTTAGGTGTAAGGCTGGTGGGGTTAAGATTTGCACTGTTGTCTCCATGCTATCCGGTCTTGTGTTAGATTTCGTGCACTTTCCCATGTCAATCCTTTCTTCTCAACTTCTTTTCTGATTTCGTCTACCCACCTAACTCTTGGTCTTCCTCGTTTGTTTTTCCCTTGCATTCTCGTTTCAAACACTCGTTTTGTTAATCTTTCATTCGACATTCTACACACGTGTCCGAACCATCTTAGTTGCCCCTCTACTATTTTTTCGTTTATTGGTTCTAGTTTTAGGTTTTGTCTGATTGTTTCGTTTCGTATTTTGTCTGTCCTCTTTCTGTTTGCTATTTTCCTCAGGAACCTCATTTCCATAGCATTGACTCGAGATTTTTGTCTCCCAGTCAATGTCCATGACTCGCTATTATACATGATTGTAGGTCTAACTACTGATTTAACGACTGCCGTTTTTACCTTCTCCGGTATTTCTTTTTTTCCCAAAAATGTTGTTTTCATAGTGTTAAATAAGCTTCCTGTTCGTCCCATTCTCTCATTTATTTCCATGTCTTGTTTACCGTTTGATTCAATTATTGCTCCTAGGTATTTAAAATGTTCCACTTGTTCTAGTTGTTTTCCGTTTAATTGTATTGCGTGTGTCTTTCTCTTATTTGAAATTATCATTGTTTTTGTTTTCTCTGTATTTATTTTCATATTTATGTTTGACAGTTCTTCTTCTAGGATTTCAAGGTTGTTCTGAAGGTCTTCTCTGTTTTCTGCTATCAAAACCATGTCGTCTGCGAATAGAAGCTCTGATAGTTGAGTCTGTTTCATTTGCCAGTATCCTAATATTAGTTTTCTCATTCTTCTCTTGGCTTTCTTTATTGCTGTATCCAGTACCACTGAGAACAGCAGTGGGCTCAACACGCATCCCTGTTTGAGGCCTTGACTTGTAGTAAATTCTTCGGATTCCTCGTTGTTGGTTCTCACCGTATTTGTATTATTATTGTACATATCCTTTATTACATCAATTGTTATCCTGTCAACTCCTCTTTCCTTTAATGTCCTCCATACGTCCTTTCTTTGTATTCTGTCAAACGCCTTTTCCAGATCAATAAAGCATATATGTATTTCTCTATTTTTATTGATTACTTTCTCACTTATTTGTCTTATTGTGAATATGTGGTCTTGCGTGCTTCTGTCCTTCCTGAATCCACATTGTGTATCTTCCATAGTTGGTTCTATTTGGGTTTTTATTCTTGTTTCTATTATTCTTGCGAATACCTTCCCAGGAATACTTGATATAGTAATACCTCGGTAATTATTACAGTTTCTCTTGTCGCCCTTTTTGTGTATTGGTAGTATAATGTCTTTCTTCCAGTCCTGTGGTATTTCTGCTCTTTTTATGATATCATTCATTAGTTCTTTCATGCTGTCCACTCCCTCTATTCCCATGAATTTTATCATTTCCGGGGTGATATCATCCTTGCCTGGTGCTTTGCCTAATTTAACTCTTTCAATTGCCTTTTCTAGTTCCTCTGTTGTTATGGGTTCTACTTTTTGTTCTTCATTAATTTCTTGTATCTCCACTATGTTGTCTACGTCTGTATGAGTTAGCTCTTTGAAATGTTCTCTCCATCTTTCCATTATTTGGTTTTCTTCTGTTATTACCTTTCCATTCTTGTCTTTTATATTCGGCATCATGTGTTCTTTCTTTTGTCTGAGCTGTTTTAATGCGCCATAGAAGAGTTTTTGGTTTTCTCTATAATTATTTGTCATTTTTAGTCCAAACTTTTCCCATGACCTTTCTTTTTCTGCTTTTACAGCTATTTTAACCTCTTTTCTTTTTTCTTTATATGCCTCATAATCTTCAGGGCGCTTTGTACTTAGATATCTCTTCCATTTTTCTTTTTTGTTCTTTACTTTCCTTCGTATTTCGTCCGTCCACCATTCAGTTCTCCTCATGCTATTATTTGCTATTTTTGTCTTCCCGCAAGTTTCCTCAGCAGCTATGATTAAGCTGGTCTTGAGATTTTCCCACTTTTCCTCTATACTAGCAGTTTTTGCCCTACCTTTCAAAATATTGTCTTATTTTTCTTGGAATATCTGCTTATATCTTTCTTCTTTTAATTTGTAGCTTTTTACTTTTTCATTTACTACCTTTCTCCTCTTTTCTTCATTTTCTTTTGCTGTTCTCATTCTCATTATTACTAGATGATGATCACTGCCAATCTCTGAGCCTCTTTTGACTTTCGTGTCTTGTACTCTTTTCCATTTGTTGCTACTTACCAAAAAGTAATCTATGATTGATTTTTCATTTCTACTTTCTTGTACTCTCGTGTATTTGTGTACTTTTTTATGTTTAAATTTTGTATTTGTTATAACAAGTTTATTCTCCATACATATTTCTATTATTCTTTCGCCATTTTTGTTTAGTATTTCTTCTCCTTCTTTTCCCATGCATTCCTCAATTCCATTGTTATTATTTCCGACTCTACCGTTTAGATCTCCCATTACAATTATATTTTCTTCCCCATTGTCAATTTGCATTTGGAGCTCCTCGAAAAATTTATCCTTCTCTTCCTTTTTTGCATCTTCATTTACTCCGTAGGCTGTTATTATTGTCCATATTTCCTCGTCTATCAGTTTCATTTTCAGCGATAATATTCTCTGGTTAACATATGTTTCTTCTATAACGTATTGTAGACTATTCGGTGCAATTATTATCCCTACGCCTTCTTTTGCTCTCTCCTTTGCATCAGCTCCTACCCAAAATAACCAATATCCTTTGTGTATCTTCTTAAAACCTCTTCCTTTCATTTTCGTTTCCGTTATTCCTAATATTTCTATTTTTTGTCTGATCATTTCTTCTACAAGTTCTACCTCTTTTCCATTGATGCTTCTTACGTTCCATGTTCCCATTTTTATCTCTCCTTTTTTCTGCGGTATATCTTTCATCTTCTTTCTATTCTCATCCTTGTTTACCTTTGCATCGTGCTTTTTCCTATCGTTATTCCTATTCGTCGCCCTGGTCGTCATTGTCAGATCCTTTCCGTTGCTTTGGTCGTTATCAATGTTCCTCGTGTGGGTGTAGTTTTCTAGTTTTTTGGATGTTTTTCAAGTTCCTTTTTTATTTTGTTCCATCTCCATTCTTCTTGGTTTACTAACACCTTGTTGTAACCAATTTTGACGTCTTTGCCTTTCTCTTTTTCGTTTTTTGCAAAATTTCTTAGGTGTTTCTGCTTTTCTTTCTCTTCTCTGGTCAAGTCATCATTGATGAATACTTTCTCTCCTACGACGTTTTTTAGTTTATATTTTTTTGCCATAATCTCGTGTTTTTCCTCTTCATTTCTTAGTTTTATTACGCATGTATTCTCGCCTATTTTTTTTACTGTTGTAGGTGTAATATCAATTTGAAGATGTTTATTAAAAAGTCCGTTTATTCTTTCTTTTAGGCTGCTTGGTTCATTTGTATCCATTTTTAGACCATTTATTACAATGTTGTTTTTTCTTCAATTTTTTTCGATTATTTCGACTGCTTTTTTCATTTCTTGTAACTCTCTCCTTATTTCTGAATTCTCTTTTCTTATATCCTCATTTTCTTTTTTTAATTGTTCGTTTTCTACTGTCAGTTTTAGTAGAGCTTCGTTTGTTTTGTTTTGTTGGTCTTTAATTTCTCTTATTTCAGTTTTTATTTCTTTCTGTTCTTGCTTCATATCTTTTTGAGTTGTGTTCATTTCTTTCATCATTATTAATAACTGGTCTAATTTCTCAGATTCAGTTGTTTGGCGTTTTGTAGGAGTTCTTGGTGTTTTTTTGCTGTTTACAAAAAAATCTATATTTTCTCCTTTTCTTTTTCTTCCTTCATCTGTAGAGTATTCGTCGCTGTCCATTCTTACAATATTTTCTTTGGCCTTTTCTTGTTATTTCGCTGTTTATCTCCTTCCCTGTCCTACACCGCGAAAAGAGTCGTCGACCAGTCAACCCGTCGAATCTCCGACCCTTATCGGTGTTTATATGTGGGTCACTTCTACCGAGTTACTTTTCGTTGTAAGTCCCGTTTTCCGAGTTTTCTTACAGCCGAAAATTAAAACGATATTTATTCACCAACGCCACTTTGCCGTCGATTTTAGTGTGTCTCTTGTAATTAATATATATAATAAAGTTTCATACAGTCCCCTTATCTATTATCTGTTTCTGGTAATATACATACTCCAGGCGAAAGAAAAAACCAGTGGGCACTAGTTTGAACATAGACATTCTACTTACTTTCTCATGGCCTAATATGTTATATAGAGGTCATATGTGCAGAAAGTGACAAGTAGGCTGAGGTGTCCTGGTTCGTCTCTGATGACGTGCGAATACTGACTTCTTTTCAGACCTTCTTGTCTTTATTCTTTTCATCCCTTTTTCCTCAAACGTAGTATAGTTATTCTTGAATAAATAAAAGAAAGCAGCCGTATTTCCTCCATAATAAAAAAATTAATGTCTCAAAAAGACTCACTGAACAACTTTACACAACTCAAGACTCTGGATTGGAATGTAGTGTGTATATACTGGACAAAGCGTACATTTTGTATGCCCGATATATAACTAAACATAAACCTAAGCTTAAAAACTGACCTTTAGTCTCATTTTTAATATATTCGCTGGAACTGTGTAAATTTGTTCTGTACTCTTTATACTGAAAAAATTGAAGAAAACGGCATATTAGAAGAAAATAGAGTGGATCAAAAATGGGAAACAATAAAAAAGAACATAATAACCCTGCTAAAGAAAGCATGGGAACACGGACGGTTAATGTAAATGCTGAATGTAAGATCAAACTATGGTTCACCAACGATATTAAAACTTTAGCCTATGAAAAACGAAAAGCGTATACCTCCTATCAAAGTAATAAGACACCCACAAATTACTAGCACTATATAACCACACGGAATAATGTCAACTCGCAAATAAGAAATCTAAAGAGGTCTAAATTCACAAAAGAAATGGAACGTGATTTATACGGTGCACAAAAAAGTGTGGAAGATGGTAAAGGGAAGGAAAAAAGCTATTAACGAGTATAACAACATAAACAGTATACAAGGAAAATGATAAAAAAGGGGATAGAACAGCTTTACAAGGACAAATATAGAGAGATCGATGAAGAAGATGAAGAGGCAAAAAACGAGCTGGTAACAATAACGGACGAAGGGGTGATAACGAATATAGGAAGAATAAAAAAGCGAAAACCGCAGGTCCGGATACGAATACGAATGAACTACTAAAATATGGAGGAAAAACATAAAAGAAAACATTACGAAACTATTGCAAAAGATTCTTGAAACGAAATGCATATCAAAGGAATGGAAATCGAGTATAACGATCCCTATACACAAAAAAAGGGAACAAAAATGACCCATCTAACTATCGAACTATTACGTTGCTTTACACTAGTTTAAACTTATTGACTAAGATACTTGCTGAGAAAATAATTGAAAAGTATCAAATATGTGAAGAGCAACAAGAGTTTCGGTGTAACAGATAGTTGTTACGTAATGCAGAAATGTTTATTTAACAAATAAATGTGGGCGCGAGAGAACTGCGCCGTGAGCTTTTCTTTTAAGCCACATTAATCTCGAGACAGAAAAGCATCAGATATTTAAATCTTTAAATATTTCATAGTAACACGATTCGAGTACTTCGTACTAGTATAAATAACTAATTCAGTGTTTGATTTTTTTTTTGTAAAACTGAAACAAATAAATGAAAACTATAATCACGAATTCAAAATGAAATGAAGTGTAACCTTTATATCCGACAAAATAATTGCCGTTTTACTTTATATAATCTAATAACATCTATTAAATTATCGGAGAGAGTCAGGGTGAATTCCATCAGTAATTTACTTCCCGGAAAAACATTAAGTGTTAGGGCCGAATTCAAGGAGTGGAATTATTTGGACCAGAGTACAGGGTGTTGCTATGTTCGACATCCAGAAATTTCTTGTTTATTGATAATTTTTATTATGTTAACATAAACTCGATAATGATCTAGTTACTTTAATACAGGGGATTAAAAATTTGAAATCTACATTAAAAATTCTGGAAAATTGTAAAAATGATTTTAAATATTTTTTCATATTGGGTGATTTTAGTGTAACATCCGGTAAATTTCAGACATTAACCAATCGATGCCTAATAAGTACAAGGTTGTAAAATGACTTTAAATGTTAGATTTCGTATACAACAAAGTATATTAGCTTTTGTTTTAACCCTTAACTGGAGACGTGCTGTGCCGTCTGACAGACTACAACATAAAGAATTTTTAACGCCCTGTACAAATAACTCCGCCCATCGGCACATCACTTCATCTATTCTTTATATTATTCGTTGACTATTAGTGACCCGACTTATAGTAGAAACCCTCAATTTAGAATAGTGATTTCATAGTTTAAACGCCGAATATCCTCAAATTTAAATGTACACAGCGGCCCTCGAAAACTGCCTGTTTTCTCGATTGCAATTTGCGTTTCCTCATAAGAAATTACAGAATATATAAAGTAGTATATTTATTTGTGCTTCTCTATAGTAGACTTGACCAGAAGTTGTCGTACAGTGTAGCCAATTGTTGTTCACAAGTAGTAATTATGGTCATACAAAACCTGTATTCTTTCACGCAGCGATTATTACCGTCATAAAAATACAAAAAAACATGATTTTTTCAATAGTAAAACTTAAGCACAAAATTGTAATGAAATAAATTTTATTTATATTTTCCGTTTCGTTACATATTTAAATTTATAAAATAAAAATCGATATTTTAAAACATTATTTTTCAATCGTTTGGCAATGTTGGAATTAGCGAGGAAATTCCGTTTTACAATTCGGACCCAGACATGCCCTAAAACTAGTTTTTATTATTTTTTCTCCGAAGAAATGGTTAATTTACATTGGCGTTTAGCATTGGCGTTTGTGAGTATATTTTATCTGATAAGTTTGTAAACTTATTGTTGTCAATACTGTTTTAACAATACTGTATTGTAGTATTGATAAAACGTGTTATTGATAATAAGAGTGTTATAGTTTGTCGTTTTATAGTAAATTTTTAGTTATATTCCTATACAGAATTGTAGAAATTATTGTATATATAGTATATACACAGATTATTGAAATACAATGGACGAAAAACCGAGTTGTTCCAAGAGAAGACAGCAAAATTCTGATGTTGATTCCAAAAATGAAAAGCCACAAAAGAGACGGAAAATGTTAACGTCCGAAGAGAAGGTAATGATACGAAACGTTTATGAAGGAATTGTCGGCAGAAAAATGGCATTAAATGTTAGCCAAGCGGTCGACATTTGTAGCAGTTTAACAAAAGTATCCGTTAGCTGTATTTATCGTGTACTTAAAAATACATCGGAAAATAAAAAGCAAGAAAAAGGTAAAACTAGAGGTAGGAAAAGCATTGTTTTCGATGACGGGACAAGGAATATTATACGTCGAAAAATTCATTTATTTTATTTTCGGAGTGAAATTCCAACACTGAAAAAAATTTCTCAAGAGCTCGAAAACGATGACTCTTTACCCAAGATATCTCGTAGGGTCTTAATCAGAACCATGCGCGAAATGAACTTTCGATATGTAAAACTCAACAGAAAAAGTATGCTATTAGAAAAAAAATTAAATTATTCTGTAGAGAAGAAAATATTTAGAAGAAATACGAAAAATTCGCAGTACTGGACGCAAAATATATTATTTGGATGTAACCTGGATTAACGAAGGTCATACAGTTGAAAAAGTTTGACAAGATTTAAATGTCAAAAGTAAACGCAAAGCACTTATAGAAGGCTGGTCGACAGGATTAAAAGCTCCATCAGGAAAGGGACGGCGTTTAATCATTACCCATATAGAAAGTGATACAGGGTTACTTGATGATGGTTTGCTTCAATTTGAGTCGAAAAAAACAGGTGATTATTATAAAAAAATGACTTCCGAAGTATTTGAGCGCTGGTTTAAGAGAATCTTACCAAAATTGGAATCTGGGTCTGTGGTTGTTATGGACAATGCGCCATATCATAGCCGCAGACTAGAACAATTACCGACGACGGCATGGCGGAAAGGGAGAATTCAAGAATGGCTTACAGAAAAAGGGATTGCATACGAAGAATCAATGCTTAAAATTCAACTACTTGACATTGCAAGGTTAAGGAAAAGTGAATATCTTACATATGTTGTGGATGAAATTGCAAAAGATTATGGTGTCAAAGTTCTACGTCTACCACCTTATCATTGCGAACTTAATCCCATTGAACTTATCTGGGCGCAAGTGAAAGGAAAAGTAGCACGCAATAACAAAACGCTCAAATTAAACGAAGTTAAGGAACTTTTGATTGAAGCAATCCTCCATGTAACTCCAGAGAAATGGGTTAAATGTATAGGCCACATAATTAAAGAAGAATATCGTATGTGGGAACTTGACACTCATGTCAAAGTTTTACTAGAGCCAATTATAATTAGACTAGGTGAAGATAATGACAGCGCTAACAGCACTGCATCTTCAGATTTAGACAGCGAATAATATTTTCTAATAATTTAGTAGGAACATCAGCATAAAAAACAAAAAACAAAAAAAAACGAGAAGAACATAGTAAGTGTGTATAGTGTTTGTGTTTAAATAGAATAGTACAATATTTTGTTACATCCAAAATTATTTTTATTTTGTTTTTATAGAATTTTATTTTGTTTTATAGGATTTTATTTTGTTTTGTTTTATACTGTTTAAGTGTTTTGTTTATTTTATTTAATGGGACAATATGGCTCTTGGCGAACACCCGTTTAAAAAAAAAGTGACGCGCCACAAGACATATCTCTCGGGTAATGTGGAAACTGTCCTAAAATTTGTTTTAAAAAAATTTTATTGTGTAACTCTTTAAGGACGGGTCACGTCAAAAGACGTTTTAGCGTAACTTCCGCGACAGCCTGGTGGCATCAGTAAGCTTTCTGCAAAATTACTTGTTTTTTATAGCTTTTTGTTTGTGGCATTCTGTATTTTTAGGAAACTGTATGGAATAAGCCACAAAATATTTATTTATAGGTTTAATTTACTGATTTTTCGATCTCTATATAAAGACATTTTCAAATATACAAGTGATAGTAATATTTATTTTTCTATGGCTTTTTGCTTGGCGTTCTGTATATTTAGAAATAATGTTGGGAACAAGTAACAATATATTTAATTGAAATGTTTAATTTACTGACGTTTCGATCTCTATATAAAAAGATCGTTTTCAAATATTCAAATGATAGCAATATTTATTTTTCTGTGGCTTTTTGCTTGTGGCATTCCGTATTTTTAGGGAGAATGTTGGAAATAAGCCACAATACATCTATTTACATGTTTATTTTACTGACGTTTCGATCTCTATTACAGAGACCGTTTTTAAAGTTAAGAAAAAAAAAAGAAAATAATATAAGAATATATAAATATATAATAATAAACAAATAAAATAAATATAACTATAATTTATATCTTTGAAAACGGTCTTTGGATATAGAGATGGAAACTTCAGTAAAAACCTGCAGATAAATATATTGTGGCCTATTTTGAACAATAATATTTAAACAATTTAATATAATTAACGTTGAAATAAAAGTGAGTGTACGCCACTGGATTTTCATACGTCTTTCCCCACTTCTACGCCTTCAAACGATGACTCACTCTCCCAAATAGTGAAATTAGAGTTTAGGTAAAGAAATACGCATATTTTGAAAAGTTATAACCGAAAATCAGTTTTAGTTAGTCTGTTAGACAGCACGTCTCGGTTCAGGTTACATTTTGTTGAAAACGTCGCGTATTTGTTACAATCATGGCCGGTCCATAAAAAAAATCCGTTTTACCGATGCTGATTTTGAAGATACAGCTTTGAAGTGGTTTGACGAATTAGATAGTGACGCTAGTGATGTTGATCAAGTACAAGATGATGTTTATTTGGAATCTGATAGCCAGACGGATTCAGACATTTCTACGGAAAGTGATGAAGAAAATATTTCGGAAGAAAATATAGTTGAGACTAATAATCAAACATATTTCTACGGAAAAAACCGATTCAGGTGGTGTAAATTTGAAGTTCGACCAGTATCTCATACAAGGAAACATAATTTAGTAACAAAAATTCTCGTTCTAAAAACAAAAGCACAAAGTCTTGGAGAGGAAGCTGATTCTCTAAAGATATGGCAGTTATTATTTAACGAAAATATGTTATTATGATATTCAGTGAACAAATCATAAATTAAATTTAGTGAAAATAAAGTATAATTATCCAAATAAACATGACCTCAAGGATATTGACATAACGGAGATGAAAGCTTTCATAGGACTCCTCGTATATTCTGCGGTATTCAAATCGAACCATGAGAATATAAAAACGCTTTTTGCAACAGATGGAATTGACAGGGAAATTTTTAGAACTGTCATGAATCAAAAGCGTTTTGCAGTCATTTTATCTCTTCGTTTCGATAATCCAGATGATCGAGAAGAAAGAAAAAAACATGATCCAGTAGCATCAGTTTCTTATATATTTAATTCTTTTATTGAAAATTGTCAAAACGCATATGGTCTAGGTCAATCGGCAACTGTTGATGAAATTTTCAGTTTTAGGGGAAGGTGCCGTTTTAAAATGTGTATGCCCAATAAGCCTCTTACTGATGCAAGAACCAGTTATTTCTATAACGGGTATATATACTGTGGCAAAGACTCGGACGGCTTAAGTCTTTTACCCGAAGAAAAAAAAATACTTAAAACCAACACAAGCAGTCTTGCGGTTAACTAAACCTTTAATTGGCAGCAACAGAGACATGCAGACAATTGGTTTTCGTCATTAGAGCTAATAGATGTTTTGCAGAAAAATAATCTTACGTATGTAGGAACTTTGAGAAAGAACAACCGTGAAATACCTCCGTCATTTTTGGCCAATAAAACCAGAGAACCTGTTTCTAGTGTTTATGGATTTAGAGAAGAGTGTACAATGGTATCTTATGTGGCCAGAAAAAACAAAGCTACAATTTTAATATCATCAATGCATGATTGAGCTTTTAATGATTCTTCAATAGAAAAACCAGAAATAATTTCATATTATAATGCCAACAAAGGAGGTGTAGACTGCATGGACGAAAAATGTGCTAAAAGTTCGTATAGTCGAAGAACTCGCAGATGAACTCTTGCTGTTTTCTTTCGTATAATAGATATTGCTATTGTAAATGCATACATACTGCACCAAAGTTACAAAAATAATTCTAAAATTCAAGAAAAATCTGCTGTTGCTAAAATATTAACAAAACAATTTGTACCAATTGTATGTAATTTTACAGTTGCTGGACATTTTTTCAACATCAAAATAATTTCGCAAGAATAATTTTTACGTAATCCAGTATGTGTTAGTGCCTTTCATATAAAAAAACTTACTTGATGTATATTTATTGTTTCACTGTAATGAAAAGTAAATAATGTGACTGTCACGAACTGTAAATGATTAGCTGTTAGAAAGTCGTAGTTATTTTTTTTATTCTCTGACAATATTTTAAATTTTTTTACTGTGTTTAATTGTAAATACAAACAGCTTTTAGAGTACTATTAAATATATTAAAAAAGTTTGTAAGTTTAGTTCTTATCCACTCTCCTACATTATAGTCTCTCTGTGTGTATTAAAATAGGGTCTCTCCAGTTAAGGGTTAAACATAATAGGTGAAAGTCTACTATAAAAGTAGATTTAAAAAAACAAAAAGAAATTATATAATTTTTCCCATATTTTTATTGTAACATTGTAATTCCAAAAAATAAAATATAGCAAAACCAAAACCATAGTCCCCATCCGTTTCTTTAAACGAGGAATTATCCGAGAAACCATAGAAATTGAAAAAAGGCCAAATTGACTCAATAAAAGAGATGACGGCATACGGTTACCTTCGACATGAAGACCTCTCATAAATATCGCTCGCTCCAACTCCCGCGCCAATCCCCACCCTAACCCCCACGCCAACCTCCACCCAAACTATGTCACCATCGACGGTATAAATATCGTCCTCTGTTTCCAGTACAGGCTCCTCTCTTTCGTCCGTTCGCCGTAGTGAGTACGTAGTGTACAGTGTTAGTGCTTTTAGGTTTTTAGGTTTTCATAGCAGAGGGTCAGACGGCTGTCATAGACAAAGCCAAGCTCTGACCGCTGGAAGCCGGCCAAGAAGTACAAAGCCGACGAATACGAAGAGATAACCTGGTGAAACCAACCACGTGGTCGCCACGTGGCCGTACTTGGAGTTTATAAGGTAAATGCTGTGTTTTTTGCTGGTCTACCGGCGTTTTGTACTCTCTGACGGAGATTCTGCTGGTCACGGTGTAGGCTTAGTGGGTGGTCCGTAAGAAGCCATCCACGTAGGCCGTTGCCGGGGCTTACAGCTTCCGTCGGAGTCTGTGAACGGTCGTGCCGGCACAAATCTACACTTAACCAATACATTTAATAATATCTACGGGGGACCGCTAGCTCAAAGTAGTTAAGTATAGCCCGGCTTACCAGCCATCTTGCACATTGCACAAGGTGCTTGAAAAAAGGTGTCATCTGGGTGTAATTTACCTAGCCATCCACTTCGAAAATGCCAAGGTCGACCCGCTCCAACAGGTCGAACAAAGTTACTCCTGCTGAACCACCCGACCCTGGGCAACACTCCAAAGACATGCCTATCATCGAAAATTACGACTTCCCTCCGCTACCCTCACAAAGGACACCCGCAACACAGACCTTAATCACACCAACTAGCTCCACCATTCTACCGATCACTTCATCCTTCCCACCTACATTACACATCCCAGATACCACTCAATCCACTATCACTAACAACCTATCTGACACTTTTATGTCAGATATAATTTCCACCCTACCCGTAGAGCAGATTGATCGGTTGATAGCTCAACTGCAGCTGACCCGGTCATCTGCTATCCTTAATACACCTACTGCTCCTATCACCACTTTAGCCACTCAACCACAACAAAACTTCACCACACATACCAATTCCACGCAACCAATATCCACCCATACCGCTCTAGCGACAAACACCCAATCTCCACAACTAATAAATACAGTCAACACACAACCAACAAATACCCGAAATTCACAACAAACACATGCACCTATCAACCCACCTTCCACACAAAACACACCCGCATCATATGCCAACGCTACCACCACTCCCAGACCTTCCGTCCCTGCACCCCAGGCCACTACCTCCACTCAACCCAAATCCTCCAATTATACCATCACCAATATACGGAGTGCCCACAAAAGCAGTACCGCTGCCCTAACTGTGGCCAAGACCACAAATCCACGGCCTGTCCCACCCCTCAATCACCTAAATGTCCCAACTGTGGCGGAGACCATGCGGCCTATTCGGTCAAATGCCCCCACAGAAGGGAAACACCTAAGACTCCTCAAGAGACACAGCCAATTTCAACCGAAAAGCGAGATCCTCCATATGAACTAACTTCAGACATGAAGACGGTCATGGAGTTCACCTCGCTCATCCTGATCAACCTCCTCCCTGACCGACGCCAACTTATCCTCGATATTACCAATCATTTTACCACTTTGATGTTTGGGCACAAGAGTACTCTTGTCGCTCATAGCAACAAAGCGTCCATCACCTTCCTGCCCCTCTAATGGACAGTACAATTGGTGCTGTGAACTGCCAGGGTGTTGCGAGAAAACGCCCCTTCATCAAGCATATCCTCCAACACTACAATATTCAAATCCTTGCCCTCTCCGACACCCTCGCCAAAGAAGATCCCATCTTCCCAGGATACTGCACATTACACCGACCCAAAAGCCAAATTTCACACGGCATAGGTTTCCTGATCAACCGCATTCGTAACCGTGAACCGACGTTTGTGGGTCCCCAGGGCCTGTCAATCATCGATCATATCGTATGCACGTACGACCTAATTGATCGACTGGCTGACGAATGCTTCCTGGGTGATTCTATAACGTCGGATCACCTTCCTCTGCTGGTTAAGGAACAGATACTAAATCCTCCACCTCCTGACCCTCCTAAAGTAATAAGAGACTACAAACGCGCCAACTGGGAACTCTTCCAAACATACTTGTCAAATAACACTCCAGAGTTAGGCAATATTATGTACCCAGATGATATCGACCGAGGTATCACGGTAATTACTAACCTGATAAATCAAGCAGTTGATTTGTCGGTCCCTAATAGGGTTATCAACCCTAACAAACCACCTCTACCTCAGTTTATCATTGACAAAATCAAACAAAAGAGACGTCTCCTCCGTCAATTCCAACGCACCCGTAATCCCCTTGTCAAAACAGAATACAACCGTCTGTCCGCGGCGATCAAACTGCAGGTCAACAATCTGCAGTCCAGACAATGGGCTGCAGCGACCTCCAGTCTTGATTACCGTGACAGCGGCAAATTCTGGCAAAAACTCAAATGCCTAACCAAACAAAAAACCAATAATCCTTCTCACCTTGTGGTGAACAATCAAATTATCAACTCAAACGAACAGAAAGCAGAAGCTTTCAAAACCCACCTACAAAATACCTTAGTTTCTCCAGACGATCCGAGATTCGATCATGCCTTCTGTGATCGCGCAGTGAGAGACATAACACGACTGCTCAGAACCCCTTTCGACCCTCAGGCACCCCATGAACATCCAATCATGGCGCCTGTGGATCACCAAACTCTCATACAATTCTGCCAAATCGGCAAATCGAACGCACCGGGGCCTGACAAGATTGCCAGGAACTGTGTGCGTCATCTCCCGCTGAGCGTCACTCTATACTTGACGAACATAATCAATGCCACTCTCAAAGTCTGCTACTTCCCAAAACCTTGGAAAGTAGCACATACAATTATGCTCTTGAAAAAGGGCAAGCCGCGTACCGACCCACACTCTTACAGGCCGATATCTCTCCTGAACTCCCTGGCGAAAGTCTTCGAGAGGATCCTTAAATAAAGACTCGTAGACTTCACCACAGAACACAACATCATCCCACCTTACCAATTCGGCTTTAGAGAAGGGTACTCTACCAAAACGGCATTGACTGAAATCGTCACACACATTACACAAAGTCGGTTTTCTGTGGTTTTCCGATCCCATTGCACAACGATACCCCGTCGTTTTTCGAGGTACCAGTCCACAGCTGTCCTCACGCATCGCGACATTCATTCAAAAATTAAATTGATTTTATTAATTAATAAACATAGAATTTTCATATATATACTAATTTTGTTTTAGATCAAAAAAAATTCTGAAAGGAACCGTTTCACTTCTATCCCTTTCACCCCCGATTGTCCAGGACTAGTAAAGCAGCACCAACCACCAGCAAACACCACAACACCAGTGGACACTCCAAAAATCCCAGTGCCACACCCATCAAAAAGGAAACACGTCCTGAAGAGGCACAAGCCTAAAACAGGACAGCGGACACACCCAATACACAAGATATACACACAACACACAAAAATCAACGCTACAATGAATCCAGTACAGTACCAGTAATGCGTTGGTTAGTAATCAGTGTAGTAGTGGCTGTGGGCTGGAGAGACTGAGACCTCAGAAGCCTCGAAGAAGATTATATATACAGGGTGTAACAAAAAGGTAGGTCATAAATTAGTAAATCACGTTTTCTGGGACCCAAAATAGTTCGATTGAACCTAACTCACCTTAGTACAAATGTTCACATAAAAAAAAGTTATAGCCGTTTGAAGTTACAAAATGAAAATTGATTTTTTCCAATATATCGAAAACTGTTAGAGATTTTATATTGAAAATAGACATGTGGCTTTCTTGTGGCAGGAATATCTTTAAAAACACTCTTAAACCCCCTCAAATGTTTGTATACGTTCCAATTAACTTATTATTGTGGTACCATTAGTTAAACACAATATTTTTTTAAAACCTTTTTGCCTCTTAGTGCTTTTTTGATAAGCCAGTTTTTATCGAGATGGGGCTACTTTTTTATTATGTTTTAGAAATTCTCTAGTCGGCTGTATAACACTTGTTATACAGCCTATACAGGCTATGCTTACTATGTATTAAATAGTAGCATCAACAATACATCAATACATACTGTCAGTAATAAATATTCCAATTATTGTTGATTTAAGATTATTAAGAAAAACTAAATTTTCTATTACAATGGTTTGCAGGTTTTCAGAAATAGCAGATATGAATGTAATTCTGATTAAGTTTGAGCAGGCTAAATTAGGGATTTAGATAATTATTGGTAATTTGTCAATTATAGGTGAATGTCAAGGAAATATTGCAGCAGCTGCAAGGCGTTATGCAGAAAAATATATTAATCGAAGTACACCAGAAAGACGATTATTTCTTTCCATTGATCGTCGTTAACGAGAGACAGGCACATTGCGACCGCAACTTGTTGATAATTCCAGGAAGCAGTACAAGAGTAGTAGCGGCTCAATTAGATGTTTCTCACATGACGATTTGGAGAAGATTCAAGGAAATGCAGTTTCATCCTTATCAACTAACACCCGTTCAAGAATTACCAGATAAAGATTATTCTTAAAGAATAGGGTTTTGCGATTGGTTTTTAATGGAGAACACAAAAATGTCAATTTTATTAATTATGTTTTGTTTACCGACGAAGCTACTTTTAACAGAAATGGTATTAGGAACCATCATGACTTGCATATCTGAGCCGAAAAAAACCCCCACGCAAAAAAGCCCCTTATCACCAAAGAACCTTTTAAGTCAAGGTTTGGGTAGGAATTGCGGATAATAACCTAATAGAGCCAGTATTTCTTTTAAACAAGCGGTAAAAATTATTTACACTTTCTATAAAACGTGTTACCAGAGTACTTAGACGAGGACAATCGCGCCGCCAGGAAAAATATGTGGTTTTTACAGGATGGCGCTCCAGTGCATTACCATAATAAAATAAAAGAATATCTGTTCGATCAGTATCCTGGACGTTGGATTGAAAGGGTCCCTGATGCGCCTATTTCTTGGCCACCCAGAGGTGCAGATCTTGACTTTGCTTCTGGGATTTTATGAAAAGGTCCATATATTCCGTACCAATTATGAACGAACAACAACTAAGGAGTAGAATCATGGAAGCTGTAAATCGAATTTTTCAGAAGCTCCTGATTTTCTAAAATATTATTCGATTTTTCTTTTTAAAACGGCGTCAAATTTGTATTCAAGAAAATGGAGCTAAGTAAGATTATAGGGACCTGGTAATAATATGAAAACTTTTTTTTATATTTATTTTACATTTTATTAGGTACTCAGAAATTTTGAAACATATTAAAAAAGAATCTGTATCTCAATAAAAACGGGCTTATCAAAAAACTAAGAGACAAAAAAGTTTTAAAAACATTGTGATTAACTAATGTTACCACAATAATAATTTAATTGGAACGTATACAAACATTTGGGGATGTTTAAGGGAACAAGACCCCCATACAATTTTTATGGGGTGTACAAATTTCACTTTTTAAGATTTTCACTTTTAATTTTTAAAGATATTCCTGCCATAAGAAAGCCACATGTTAATTTCAATATAAAATCTCTAACAGTTTTCGATATATCTGAAAAAATCAACTTTCATTTTCAAACTTCAAAGGGCTGTAACTTTTGAGTAACTTAAGCCAACAATAAGTCAGACGACAGATCGTATCGTCTATGGCCCCTATTTTATAATGGAAGTTATGTGAATCCTAGAACCTCTACAATACTTGTACCAAGGAAATTTGGAAATATCTGGCTGAATTAACGAGTATCTATTTTTATTCATAAAAGAGTATTTCTTCCACTGGTAGCTCCACTCTCGAAGCAATGTTGACTTGCAAGAGATGATACTATCACAAAGCGTTACCGGTATGTAGAATACCGGTATCGGTTGAAATGCCGTCTTTGGCTAATAAGTCGACATATTCATTATTTTCAAATCCTGCATGTGCTTTAATCCAGAGAAAATGTACATTTACCCTTTGGGTAAAAGAATTTATTTGCTATGTTTAATTCATAAATGTATGGGCAGTCTTGTAAGTTTGGGGATCCATATTTACCAATAGATTTTAGTGCTAAGCAGTTAGACAAAATTATAATATGTGCGAAATCACCTTCAGCTAAATATAATAAAGCTTCATATATTGCAAGAGCCTCTGCTGTATAGTCTATTGCAGTAGCCTCGAAGTATCCGGATTCAGTTTGAATTTCCTTTCTATATGTCCCAATAGTAAAAAAACCCATCCGGTTATATGTGAAGACTAAGACGCATATGCATATAGAGCTATTGAATCTTTGTCAGAAGAAAAGCAGAAGATAGAGAAAAATTTGCAATGGTTATAGCCAACCTTCATTAGTGGAGTCGGCACAAGAATAAGAAGAATAAGACTCTTTGTAATTGTTCGTTATAGATAGAACAATATTTTTATTTAAATATGTGTTTTCACTATAATTTGAAAAACAATTTTCACTATAATTTTACATCTGTATGTAAAAAGAAAGAAGAGTACGTTTTTGTATATGTAATTCATTTTATCTACATTTTTTAAAAGTACTACATTTTGATTATACGTTTCATGATAAGTCACTATCTTTTCGTATAGAGATGTGTTCAGTAAGTATACTTTCATTAAATATTTTTTTAACAAAAAACTTCGTCTTAGATTTAAAGGAGGGTTCAAAGCTTTCAAATATAGAGCTTGTACTTGAGTGGATCTCATGGCTCCTAGACATATTCGTAAGGTCGAGTTCTGTAAAACGTTGATTTTGTTCAGTAATTAATTGCTGATCCATACAAAACACTTTCGTAATCCAAGATAGATCGCATGTAAGCTTTATAAAATTTGAACCCTTGTAATATTTCTTGTGGTCTGTGTATAACCAGAAATTTTCAGAATATTGTGTAATTTTAAATGCAACATTAGTAATAGTGATGTGTAAATTTTAAGCAAAATAGGACTCAAAACCGAGCCCTGAGGTAATTCTTTATTATTAAGTCTAGGTACTATAAGGGTATGATTGTTTTTTTAAATAAATTATCCCATTTGTATACAGGTTCACAATGTTAGAAACGAACTGTGCTGGAATATAAAAAAAATTTAATCATTTTTTCTTGTAGAATTGTGAGAGACCAAGTCGTAAACAGCTTCGATGTCTAAAAATAAAGCTGATACATAGCTGTTCCTGGAAAATCTGTTCTGAATGTCTACAGCAAGAGTTTTTAAGGAATCTGAAGTTTCATTACCTTTCTTAAAGTCATGTTGGTTGGAGGGTAAGGGATTTTGATCCCTTAGCCACCAATCTAACCTAATATCATCCGTTCGAGAGTCTTCAATATACATATTAATAATGATAAAGGTTCAGCTAATCTAGGATTTTTCCCCGGTTTGGTAATAGGGATGTTTATAATACTCTTAAAATCTATTATGCTATTGCTCTTAATAATGATCTGGTTAAATATATTTAAAAGTAATTCTTTTGCGTTATCTGCAAATTTTGTATCATATGGTATTTGACTGCATCGTATCCTGGTGAGGTATTAACGCGATGATCAAGGGCACATTTTAATTCAGCTCTTGAAAAAGGTGTTACGAGAAAATGATTCTGATCAGATGGGAGCGTTTCAGATGCCACTACATCTACCTCTCATTCGCTATCGCATCTACATTCGCTGATGTATTATTTAGAAGCCTCATTAATACAGTCAATAAGGAAATTATATTTTTCTTGTGTATTTAAGGATGTGTGAGGAATATCGGTTAGGTATCAACTAAGAGTGTAATGACCAATTGGCTTTTTTAATGTTCCACTTACTAATGAGATACATGATATTAGCATTAGTTGCTAAGACTTCAATTACAACCATTTTTTTGTTATAGTTGACTTTAATACCAAAACCAAACAATTCTTCAATACATATTTTTAATTTTTATGTTTTTAAAAGGGATACAAGTTTTAAATTAAAATAGCAACTTGAAATGTTTTAATTGTCACAAAAACTGGGAGCTTAATGACTTTGTCTATAAACAGGTCTACCCGATATCAATGAATCGTTTTGACACTGATGCCAATAAATTAAAAAGTGTCGATATCGTTGTTCACTTTCTTCTTCCAAATATCACTACCCTAAGTCAGACTCTCGATCAAGGCGTTATAGAAATATCTAAACGACACTATCGCAGATTGTTGTTTCAAAACATTTTGTACGATTGCGAAACACGTGATATGAATGAAGCGCTAAAGTCAGTGTGTATGAACGTATATGAAACACTTATTATACTGGTGTTTGCAAGAAGTTTTGAAAACTTGACAGAGATTGTTCATACAATTTCTGGATCCAAAGACTTAAATAAAAATGACGTGAACGAATGGATTCTTGCAATTGACTCCAAAGAACTCACAAACCAAGGTATTATAGAGGCAGTTTTGCTTTAAGCTAACCACGCACAACAGAAAACTCCAATGCAGATTACGTGGATGACGAAATCGACAAAGTGACTGTTGACGACAGATTTATTGTATTAAAGGTAGGCCCAATAAGAACCGATTTAAATCAGTCGTCATTTTATGTCACACTAATTTTAAACTGAATTAAATTTTTTATTAACAGTTAAAAACTACATTACATTTTATAATTTTAGGTTGCCCTCAAGTTTGTTGAACAATGCAAGTAATCAACGCATACTGTTGTTGTGATAATAAAAAATGGCGTGGCATCGCAGATTGGAAACGATTTGAAATACAAAAAATACGGAGCTTTTTGAAACTTATAACTCTAATATGTAAGTGTGAGTTTAATATGTTGTCACTAATGTAAATATCGTTTTCAATACTTTCCAATTAAAAAACTACATAAATCCCTCTTTACTTGTATGTATTTTCTCAACACCCCTTACGTAGAAATCTATGTAGTCATGGGTCAACCGAAAAATTCGGTTTTTTCTACTTTTCGTCACTTCTTTTGGTTCCTTCAAGGGTTTTTCTTCTCTTGTAGGGTTACATAATACAATTTTACCATTGATTTTTAATATAAATCTAATTACACAGACCGAAATATGTAGTAATACTGGGCATCTTTATCAATATCTTTTTTCTACCAGTTTTTTTCGGCATCTTTTTAAATTTTCAACTCAACTTCAAGTAATTTTTAATTAAATTATTTTCTTAATTATATTGACTCAAGTACAGATAATATGATATACTGCATATAGATATACTGAGAAAGTAATTTTTAATTTTGAATGTTTATCAGTTATTTAAAGTAAATGGTTGATCAATCGGTGACGCCTCTTGTAGTGTAACACAACAAACATAGAGTATTGTTAGTGCTTAAGTTGGGATGTTAGAGATAGGAGATTGGGCATAGCGATGTGAAGGTAGGAACAGAAAAACGGCTGCGAGGCCTACGTAAAACAGATTACCAAAAGCGTAGCTCAGAAGACGGAGCAGAGTTAAAGCAAACTACAAACAACAGGATCGGACTTGATGAGGTTGGTATTTCCGCAACGGGAGCAATAAAACACGACGTGGACTGGTAAAAGAAAGGTAAAAATGGCAAAAGTCAAATAAATGTTACTTTAAAATACAAAAAACGAGATTTAGATAAACTATTGCAACTTTCCTACCGAATATATATATATATATATATATATATATATATATATATATATATATATATATATATATATACTTTTAAACAAGCTTTTGATAGTGTGAAAAGAAACAAAATGCTGGAATATATTCGAAACGTGGGTATACCTAACAAATATATCAACACATACATCACGCTGTAGGAGTCAAAACCCGCAGTAAGAGTAGATTGAGAACCGACTCCACTATTTGACATCAACCTGGAAGTGAGACAGAAAGACGTACTATCAACAATGCTACCCAGCCTAGTTCTTAAGGCGGATATAAGCAAAATCAATGTAACCTATTAGATGAGTACCAAATCGGTAAAATTGAGTGCATATTGCTACCTTAATTAGCAGACCTTGTAACTCCAAAATACAAAATTTTATAGGAGACAATAAAAACTTTGTAAAATTTTATTTATATTAGCAGTCATATTTTTGGTTTGAAATATATCAAATATATATTTGTATTCTTTAACTCAAATAGCTTGTAATTGTAATTTTTTTATTTTATAGTTTTTTTACGGAGATAAGAGTTTTGCACACACACTATATCGGAGATACGTGATTTTCCAACATTTATTCGTTAAAATAGAAAACAGAGTGATCCAGAAAATAAGTCTTTTTTTAAGTTTATTAATGCAACAATATAGTTTTAACCCAACACATTTTAATTATAAAATTATAATACCAAATAAATAACATAAATTTTACAAACTACAGTAAAGTTTAACACAAATAAGGTGTTTAATCGTGAGAAATTGCAGCATAAAAAGGATGAAAATCTGGTTCCAAAATGGATGTTAAGGTTTGTAAATCAAGATACTTCCTATATTTAATCGATAGTCTTATGGTGTAAAGAGTTGGAAGATTGTGAAGTGTCGTTGGATTAATTAATTTGTCTTTTCTTTGGGTTACATTTTCCCATTCATCAGAAAAATTCAATTTGAATTGAATTGTTTGATTAGGTAAATACTTCAATGCACGTATATCGACAACTCGGGGAGATCTACTAAGTTTGCCTGGCCTAATGCTATTATAACATAAATGACTATTAAAATTTTTGAAAATCCAAATCTATGGAGAAAGGAATTTTCTGGCCTCTTGCCAGATTGTTATATAATCTCCTGGTACACGAACTGTTTGATTTTTTAACTTCCGTTCAATGCAGGAGTGTATTGAGTCGGCCTCCATTTGTGAGAGACCGACTTCTAAGAACTTTTGTTCAATTATTACATTGTTCGTAGATGCAATATGAAGAAGCGCATTGGCTAGTGTACAGCAACGGTTCTGGTACGAACAGCCGTCGCTGTACAAAACAATTTTTTCTTTTCCCTCAGGTAAGGGTAGGTTTGATAAAACAAAATCTGAAATTATTGTTGAAAACTCATTGGAAATCAAACCGCCCTTTGTCTCATTCCAGATGAAATAGAATCCTTCCTTGGTGTTTATGTTATAAATTGTAAAGTTGTGGACAAACAACTTCATTTTATCGTAGAGAGAAGATACTGAAGATTTAGGGCAAAGTAATTTGCTCTTTGATTTCTTAAAAATATGCGTTTCATACTCGTCTTGACTCAAATTTCCCGTTTTAAAAGACTCGCAAATATCGCAAGCATCTTTTTTGGGTTGATAAATAGAAAGATTTTGATCATCAAAAATCTGTGAAAACCTACATTGTGACAACGGAGTTACATTTTTTTTGCACCAATTATCTTTATAAAAAGTATACACGCTTCTTTTTGATTGACAGCCAGGCTCAAGATATAACTTCGATGTCATCTTGAGGCAATAATGCGATTCAACTTTGGGTAACCCAACCAAAAATGTTTTAAGTGATTCATTCTACTTCTTTGGATTTTCTAGGTTTTTTTAAATTAGGTTCGACAGAGTTCTCATCATCATTGAGTGTAATTTTATGATCATCTGTTGGATCATTGTGCCTAACACAATTCCAACTTAAATAATTAAATTAATATCAGAAGATCAGATCAATGTATTAGTAGACTTATATAATACTATATATAATACGGGTATTATTCCGAGAGATTGGCTCAAATCAACATTTATTACATTACCAAAAAAACCTAATGCAAAGGAATGTAATGACCAACGTATAATTAGTCTAATGAGTCACACACTAAAAATATTCTTAAAAATTATCCATTTAAGAATTTTCAGAAAAGTGGAACAAGACATCACTGAAACCCAATTTGGATTTAGAAATGCCATGGGTACACGAGAGGCATTATATGGATTTAACGTCCTCATGCAAAGATGTATGGAAGTAAACCAACCACTCTATGTTTGTTTTATTGGTTACAATAAGGCGTTCGATAAGGTCCGACACAACCGTCTTATACAGTTACTTAAAGATAAACACATTGACAAAAAAGACTTAAGAATAATAACTCATCTCTACTTTAACCAAACAGCAAAAGTCAGGGTAGGCAAAGAACTTTTGGAGGAAGTAGAGATAAAAAGAGGCGTAAGGCAAGCTTGCATACTTTACCCCTTATTGTTCAATCTATATTCGGAAGAAATAATTAAAAAATCACTCGAAAATGTAACAATTGGAATAAAAGTTAACGGCAGACCCATCAACAATATCAGATATGCCGATGATCCTATACTAATTGCAGAAAATATACAAGATCTACAGACACTTTTAGATAATGTAGTAAATGCTAGTGAGGAAAGCGGACGAACGCTTAATGCTAATAAAACAAAATTTATGACAAAAATGCAAAATACAACAACACGACTTTTTAAACATAAGAGGGGTTCCAATAGAAAAAGTAAAAAAATACAGATATCTTGGTACAATTATTAATGAAAATAACGAGTATACAGAAGAAATAAAAATGAGAATTGGACAAGCTAGAGCAACATTTAATAAGATGAGAAAAGTATTATGCAGTAGAGACCTTAGTTCACAACTCAAAATAAGAATATTACGCTCATATGTGTTTTCGGTGCTTCTGTATGGGGTGGAGGCCTGGACGTTAAAGAAAGAGGTGAACGATCGACTTAAAGCATTCGAGATGTGGACCTACTGAAGAATATTAAAAATAAGTTGGGTAGACCGAATAACAAATGTTAAAGTCCTCAGAAAGATGACAAAGGAAATGGAAATCATGAATACGATTAAGATAAGAAAGTTATAATATCTCGGCCACGTTATGAGAGGGGATAAATATGTGTTACTCGTATCGTAATTCTCGTAATCGTATTACAAATCTCGTATCTCCATGCTTTTATTAAATCATTATTATAAACTCACTACTTTTGCATGGTATAGGTTAGGCTTAAAAATTAAATTGTTTTGTTTAAAAGTTCAAAAGAGCACGTAAATAACATCAAAATACAACAACAATAAAAGAACGATCAGCCTAGATGCTTCTCATAGAATAACAACATGACACTTTGGAGTTAGAAGTTGTGCCAACATGAAAACGACAACCGGACAACTTTTTTTTTTTTTTTTTTTTTATTTTTTTTTTATGGCTTCGGCAGTTTGCCATACAGCCAGTTACATGATCTTTTAATCTCATTAGGTACAGTAAAAAGTTTTTGAGTTATTTACAATCGAATAGACTAAAATAGATAAATTTACAACATTTAACAAAAAGAAGAGAAAAAATATAAATAATACATACACATATATATCCATAAACATATACAATTAACATGGGTCACTCGTTTCACGTACAGGGGACCATCAGGACATTATAATATATAACATACACAGTAAATAGGATTAAACATATAAAGGAGAGAAAACAAAGGTAAAAAGTAAAAAAAAAGTTTTTTTTTTTTTTTTTTTTTTTAACTAAAGAAAAATATTACATTTGGTCAAAAAATCGATTATGCAATCGTAAATTAATCTATTTTGAGTCGCTAGGGCAGATAAAACGTTGAACGGAGATTTACCGGTAATACGAACTATATTATTATATAATAAGGTGGACTCCAAATTATATTTGGCACAACCAAAAATTACATGATCTAGGTCACCTTCTACTCCACATTCCAAACAGTTTTTACTCTCGATCACATGAATCCTTGCAAGATGAGCAGGAAAACAAGCATGTCCAAATTTAAGCCTAGATATGGTTGTTATATAACGCCTAGGGACATTATAAGTTCTGTGAATAATTTGTCAGTCTGTAGAGCATTGATTTCTTTTGAGCTTGCTATTAAAAAGTGGTTTTCACCAAAATAGGGAGTTAAGAAGTTTGCTAATTAGGGTATCGATATGCAAGTAATGTAGCTACTATTAGCAGGAGCAAGTAATGACTAATGGAAGTGTTCAAGGAAATTAATTCCGAAGCACGAAAAGAGGAGCTTAAAATAAGTGAAACAGAGACTTTCTTTGGAGCTACCTTCCCCTCCCACGATTTTAAATCTTTGACATGCGCTGTCACCTGCTTGTGGTTCCTACTATTCAGCAATTTTATTTTTACCATTACCGATGATATAACTGATGCTACGGTGTACTGCTTCCCTTCCCAAGGATAGATGATGTTACTTTTACATGACCCGATCTCCAGCATGCGGACTCGAGTCCCTTCGCCTTAGATCGTAATGTTTCTTCTGGTCTTCGTAAGCATATTCCATGTGTACTTTTCCATGTCCCTTAATGCTTCTAGTTTATTCAAGTTTTCCGCGAACCCCTACATGTCTTGGGATTTGGTTGCGTCTGTTGCGTCCAACTACTACTACTAAGGATTTCCACAGTTTTCACTGTCTTCCTTCACTCAACCGATTCTCCAATTATCCCTGTCATTCCAGGCTCAATCTCGCAGGGTTCTTTTCTCCATAGCCTCGTCGATTTCATCTCTGAATGACCTTCGGGGTCTTCCTCTCTTTCTTCTTCCAATCGGGCTCCATTCTGTGATTTTGTTTATCCAGCGTCCTCTGTCCGCTCTTCTCACGTGGCCGTACCAGGATAGTCTCTTCTCCTCTATATAGTCGATTATGTCTGATTGCACTCCCATTCTCCGCTTAATCTCTGCGTTTTCAATTCTGTCTCTTTTTGTAAGTCTACAGCTTCTCCTCAGGAACTCCATTTCTACTGCTCTTATTCTACCTCTATTTCTCTTGTTTATTGTCCAGTTTTCGGACCCATATGTCAGGATACTTCTTGTCAGGGTATTATATATTCTCTTTTTTGTCTTTATCGTAATGTTCTTATCCCACAACACTGAGTTTAGTTGTCTTATACAGTTTCTTGTTTGTCTCAGTCTGTTGTTTATATCTGCTTCTGTTGTTCCCTGGTTCGATATTATGGTTCCTAAATACTTGAATTTATCTGTTCCATTTATTTGTCTTCCCTCGTCTATCTCTAGGTTTCTCATATCCTTGTTTTCTGTTGTTAGGTATTCGGTTTTCTCTAAGTTTATTTCCATTCCATTGTTTTTATATTCTTCTTCTAGTTTTCTGAGCATAAAGCTAAGATCTTCTTCATCTTGTGCGATGACTACTTGATCGTCGGCAAAACTTAAGGTGTATAGGTATTCGTCTCTTACTGGTATGCCCATTCCTTCGCACTTTCTCCTCCATGATTTGAGTGTCTTTTCCAAGAATATTTTAAACAGAGTAGGGGACGTAGCACAGCCTTGTAGAAGTCCTTTTGTCGTCTTAAATGGATTGTAGGCTTTATTTCCACATTTAATAGCTACTTTGTTTTCTTTGTATAGTGCTTTAACTGCTTTTATTAGTGTTTGTCGGATTCCGAGATCATTCATTGCTTCCCATAATTTGACTCTAGGTATTGAGTCATATGCTTTCTTTAGATCAACAAAGGCCAGATGAACCGGTCTACTTTTTGCCATTTTCTTCTCTATCAGTTGTTCTAATGTGTACGTATGATCTACGCATGATTTTCCTACTGTGAACCCTGCTTGGTCTTCTCCAATTTTTCCTATTATTTCAGTTTCTAGTTTTTCTTTGATAATTTTCCCGTAAAGTCTACCTACCGACGATAATATACTAATTCCTCTACAGTTTTCACATGTTTTCCTGTTTCCTTTCTTATGTATGAATGTGATGTATGCTTGTGTCCATTCCGCAGGTATTTCTTCTCCATTTAGTCCTCTTTCGAACATTCTATGTAGCATGCGGAATAACTTTTCCGTTCCGTTTTTAATTAGTTCGTTTGGTATTCCTCCGGGTCCTTTGGCTTTTTTGTTCTTCAATGTCTTGATTGCTCTCTTAACTTCTGCCAGGCTTATTTCTATCTGGTCGTATGCCCCATTTCCTGCATTACGATACTCTCTTCCGATATTACGAAGCGCTGGTAAAAATCCAGTTGAATTATGTGTTGACGAATTTATGATGTAGCAAAATTTGGTATAAATTTATCCCACTATTTTTGGCTGTCCTGCAAGTATATAGTATCATTGTTTTAAGTACCTTGTTAGTTCGTTCTACCGGATTGCATTGTGACGAGTAATTTGGAGTATGGACGTGATTTATGTTGTATATTTTTAGGAACGTTTTAAAATTGCTACTTGTGAATTGTGAACCGTTATCCGAGATGACTTTCTTTGGAATTCCTAACTGCATAAATACTTTTGAGCGCAGAGTGTCGATGGTGGAGCTTGCGGATGCTTTCTTTATCGGTTGGCCCATTTCGTATGCCGGTCTTGGATGACTATCAAGAAAATCTTCTGTTTAGTAGATATTGGAAACGGTACCATTAAATCGGTTGAGACAGTATGCCAAGGGTTTGCTACTATGGATGGTTGCATTTTTCCTGCTGGTTGCATTTGTGATGATTTATACTAAAGGTAATTCCTACAGGCTCTAACACTGTCTGTCTAACAATGGTTTTGTTACTCTAACAATTTCGTTCTAACAACGTCTGCAACATTTTGAGCCAGTAGTATTTTGCGCTGTTCGGCAAATGGTCTTCGTAATTCCTAGATGTCTGTTGTAGTCGAGTCGCTATTCTCCTTTCGAAGTTCTTTCCTTTTATACCCCAAATATGTTTATACAGTCTGCCGTCTAATACGTCTAATACTAATACTAATCATGAAATCTGTCTGGGTTTCGGAGGACATCTCCGTACAAATTATCGTACCATTTGCACGATTCTAGTGCTGATGCTAATAATTTCAGCTCTGGTTCTTCGCTACGGGTTTCTTGTAATTGCCGGGATAAAGCATCTGCTACCTTGTTGAGGACTCCTTTTTTTGTATAATACCTCAAAATCGTACTGTTGTACTTCTAAACTCTGCCTAACTAGTCGACCCGAGGAATTTTTGAAGTTATTTATATATATGTGGCTAAACACCCCTTTAGGGGTTACGCCGCTTACGCTCTCTAGATCTATGTTTTGAGGTAGATCAGTCCTCATGTTCCTTATTTAATTTTCTCAGTTATTTTTCTCCATTGTGTCCTATCTCTGGTTTTTCCTTTCCACTGTCGTATGCCCGCCTTGTTGAGATCATTTACAACTTCTTGTAACCATGTAGATCTTGGTCTTCCACGTCTTCTTTTGCCAGCTGGTGTCCATTCCAATATTGAGAATATCGTCGTAGTTGATCCTGATCTCCATACGTGTCCTAGCCATTTTGCTCTTTGTTGTTTTATTTTACACACTATATCTTCCTTAATTTCTTCCAGTAGCTCAAGGTTCGTTCTTTGTCTAAATTCATTTTCATTTATTTTTATTGGTCCCAGTATTGCTCTTAGTATTTTTCTTTCTTGTATTCTAAGGTTTTCCTCTTGTTTTTTTGTCATGCTGAGGGTTTCGGCTGCATACATCATCGTCGGTCGAATTATTGTTTTGTATACCTTCATTTTCGATTTCTTACTCAATAGTTTATTTTTTAGTAATTTCTTATTTGCATGGAAGGTCTTATTTGCTGTAATAATCCTTTCTTTGATTTCTGTTTCTCTTTCTCCATTGTTTGTTATTAATATTCCCAAGTACTTAAATTTTTCGACTTCTTCAAAAATGTATTCGCCTAGTCTAACCTTTTTGTTTTCGAAGTTTTTATCAAATCTCATTATTTTTGTTTTTTCTTGGTTTATTTTTAATCCCATTACTTTTCCTTCTGTTACCATTTCATTTAACATTTTTTCCATTGTTTTTCTATTTTTTGTTATTAGCACAATATCGTCAGCGTATGCTATTATTTGTCCTTCTCTAGTTCTAAGGGTACCTTTGTTTATTTTCCTGACGATGTATTCCAGGGCAAGATTAAACAGGGTTGCTGATAACGAATCTCCTTGTCTAACCCCTTTATTTATGACAAATTCTTCTGTGTCTCCTACTTGAGTTTTTATACTCACTACAGTTCTACTCATTGTCATTTTTATTAATCGTCTTAATTTGTTTTGTATTCCCATTTCTTTCAGAGCTACCATTAATTTTGATCTTTTTATTGTATCAAATGCTTGCTGAAAATCTATAAAAAGCAGTTCAATTTCTATTTTATATCCATGAGCTTTTTCCATAATTTGTTTAACTGTATGTATGGCATCTGTTGTAGACTTTCCCTTAATAAATCCGCATTGATAGTGTCCTATGATATTCGTCATAGCGTTGGTCAGTCTTCGATGTATTAAGGTCGACATAATTTTATATGCTGTGTTTAATAGCGTCAGTCCTCTGTAGTTATTACACATTTGTTGGTCTCCTTTTTTATGAATCGTGATAATTTGTCCTTTGTTCCATTCTTCCGGCATTTTTTCTTCGTCCCATATGTCTTTTATTAAATTGTACAGTTTTTCTTTTAATTCTTCACCACCATATTTTATAAGTTCCATATTGATCCCGTCTGATCCTGAAGATTTACCATTACGGCTGCTATTTATAATTTCCTCAACTTCCTCTTTTGTTGGTCTTTCTAGCTGGTTTCCTAACATCATTGTCTCTTCTTCTACGTTTTCATTTAGGTCTTGATCTTCTTGCTCTGTTAATAATTCTTTAAAATAGTGAGTCCAAATTTCTTTATACTCTTCATCATTTTCTGATACTTTTCCATTTTTATCTTTTATGCCTTTTATCTTTCCTTTTAAAGTTTTGTTTTGCTCGCTAATTTTCTTATAAAATGCTTTTGTGTTTCTGTTCTTACTTTCTTTTTCTATTTCTTTTATCTTATCATCTAACCAGGCACGTTTAATTTTCCTTATTTTTTTCTTACATTCATTCCTTATTCTATTGTATTCTTCCCTATAATCCTGTCTATTTGTTCTTATCCACATTTGTCTAATTTCTATCTTCTTTTTTAGCATGTTATGGCATTCTTCATTATACCATTCTTGTTTTTTTTTGTTTCTTTTTATTCCTATGTGTACATCCGCTGTTTCATTTATACATTTTTTTAAATTTCTCCATTCTGTTTCTATATCCTTTGTATATTTACACTGTTCCTTTAGTTTTTTGTTCATGTCATCAGCATACTTAATCCTTATGTCTGGAGCATTCAGTTTTTCTACGTACCATTTGTCTTTCATTGTCGTGTTTTTTAGAGTTCTTTTGACTTTTTGTTTTACCTTTGCAGTCACCATAAAATGATCTGTGTCTGCATGCGCACCTCTGTAAGTTCTCACGTCCGTAACCGATGTTTGTTTCCTTCTTGTAATCAGAATATGGTCTATTTGGGACCATGTTTTTTGGTCTGGGGAAATCCATGTTACTTTATGGTATTTAGGATGTTCGAAATTTGTACTAATGATAATCATATTGGTACTAGCTGCTAGGTTACATAATCTTTGACCATTGTCATTTGTTTTTTCGTGTAATGTGTGTTTACCTGCTACTTGGTTAATGTAGTCTTCCTTACCTACTTGTGCGTTAAAATCTCCCATTACCAGTATTGTGTCTTCTCTAGGTAAATTCTCCATTTCTCGTTCAAGTTCCTCATACATTTTGTCTTTTTCCTCCGCAGCAGCACTTTCAGTTGGAGCATATACGTTTATGATTGATATATTAAATGGTTTGGCGTTAATTCTCAGGTAAGCCATACGTTCATTTATTGGTTTAAATTGCATAATGTTATTTTTTATTTTTCCCATAGTTATGAAAGCAACTCCATATTGACCTTGTTTTCCATGTCCCGAATACTGTAGTGTGTAGTTTTTTTTATTTATTTCTCCTTGACCTGCCCATCTAATTTCTTGAATCACTGCAATATCAATTTGGTATCTTTCTAGTTCTGAGACAATCTCCTGCATTTTTCCTGGTTCAAGCATTGTTCTGATGTTCCACGTACTTATTTTTAGTTCATCGCGTTTTTTCATTTTTCTATTATATTTTTTCCTGCTCGTCTGTTTTATCTTATCTAATCTATTCATGTCCTTTTCCTTTGTCATTTTCGTTTCCGTTTTTTGTTGTGTGTACGATATTTGTTGTTTTATCGGTTTTTTGGCGTGTCTTGGTTTGCCTTTTCCAGTTCATTCTTCTCTTTGTTCCATTTCCATATAGCCCCGTCAATATTTAATTTTTGATAACCTACTCTGGTGTTCATACCTTTTTCTTGTTGAAATTTTGCAATTTTCCGTATTTCTTGTTGGATCTTCATCTCTTCTTGCGTTAGATCGTTATTGATGTATATTTCTGGCTTTGATGCCCTTAGTTTGTTTTTGTTCTTCATGATTTTAATTTTTTCATTTCTGTTTTTTAGTTTTACAAGACATGTTTTGTCGCCTATTTTATAAGCATCTTCTATTTCTACTTTAATGCCTAATTCTTTTTCCACGAAATTTGCCATAATCTCGTTGACTACATTTGGGTTATTTGTATCCATCGGTAGACCCTGGACAATAACATTGTTAGCCTTTCTCTCTTTCTCGAGCTGTTCTACCTTCATTTTCACTATCTTTAGTTCCTGCTTCATTTCATCATTTTCCTTTTTTAGTTGTTGGTTACTTTGTTTGAATTCATTTATTTCTTTTTTTAATTCTCTGAGGTCATTTCTATATTCTCGTTGTTCTTCTTTTATTAATTTTACCTCCGTTGTTAGATGTTTTGTTTGATCTGTTAAATTTTGCATCATTTTTAAAAGCTGATCTATTTTGTTTTCATCTTTCTGTTGTTTGGTTGGTGTTCTGGTAAGTTTCTTGCTCTTGTTGAAAATATCTTCATCATCTTCCTTTCGACTTCTTTTTTTATTGTCTTCTGAGGTGTAGTCATCATCGCTATCCATTTTTATTTCTTTTTTATGTATTTTTTACTCTATATTATAGCAAGCGGTAAGTTCTAGTTCTCCGGTCAACCCGTCAGAAGATCTAGAACTTCTCAAGCAATAATTGAGTATGAAATTTAAATTTATTAAATATTTTATTTCTTCTAAATTTTGTTTATTTAGTTAATATTATTAATTAGCGGATTTCCTTTCTTGGATTTTTGAAACTTTTTGGATAACCGGCAACGTCGCATTCAATTTGATCAAGACTTGTCTTCTTATCTGTTATTAAAAGAACTGGAATTTCTAAATGTCGTTTTGTTTTGAATACAATAAAATGTTTTAAAACTTACTTACAGGTCACTTTTTGCCAATTTTCTTTGCACTGCAGAGAGTTTATGTCCTCATACAATTTTTCACGTATAGTTTGGATTTTATTTCTCACTATTACCTCAAAAATCGGAATAAACACTGGTAAAAATGTTTAACACTTTTATTTCGCACAACGCGCTATAATTTTCTCATTGAAGTTATTTAGACATTTTAAAAAACTGGTGGTCTGAGATGACCTTAAAATTGTAACTTTCTATATACGGCCTCATTTGTTTTATTCCGTATACGATTAACACACATTTGTTTTCGGTTGTGGAGTATCTTATCTCAGTCAGTGCAAGAGTTTTATTAGCATATGCGATTACTTTATCTTGACCCACAACTCCTACTTTAACGCAACCCCACAAGTCCACAGTTTGACACATATGGTTGCAGGTAAAATGTTTTTAAAAAAAGGGGCATGCTAACACTGGGGCCGATGAAAGTTTTGATTTAAGCTCTTTAAACGCGTGTGCCTGTTTATCGGTCCATTTCCATTTTACTCTCTTTTTCAGCAGCATGTTTAGAAGTCTTGCTATTGTCGAATAGTTTTCTATGAAACGGCGGGACCATGAAGTTATTCCTAGAAAACGGCTAAACTGACGCTCATTTCCTCTCATAGCCTCTCTCAACTTTGAAATCGGCTTCAGATTCTTTGATAGGCTCGACTTTTCGGATAGTACCTGTCGGTTATCGGAGACCTTTAAAAAAGTCTCTTAGCCTTGATCTCAGATCTTCGGTGGTTTCTTGGGAATCAAAGCCGACCTTTTCGGCATGCTGTAATTCCTCTTTGAACAAGCGGCATATCCACAACGTACCTGTCATGGCATCCGTTACTGAGTCTATGTCTGTCGTTGCTGGACAAAGCGTCATTTTTATTTTTGCTCGGGCGCCAATTTGTGATGGGTAGCTCTTGTAGAGAGCGGACTCAGTAAAATACAGGTTTAACTGAAATAAAAATATATTCGATATAACATAATACGACACAAAGACGAAAGAAAAGAAGACCCAGAAAGAGGTGGTTGGATAACATGGAAGACGACCTGAAAACTATGCACGTAAGACAATAGAGGAGAAGGGTACACAAGAGGTCTGACTGGAACGACATCATCGAATGAATGGTAAACCCATCCAGTGTTATAATGCGAAAAAAAAAGAAGAAGTTAGTATAAAAGTAGAGAAACTTATATTTAACTTGATTGCATACTAGTTAGTTGCATCAGTTATTAGATAAAATAAGAAGACCATAGAGAAGTTTTAAAAATAAGTTTTTTATTGCTAAAAAACCATGTTTTATCGTTCATTATATAATTTTTTTGTACTTCAAATGTGTTTAATTATTATTGATTTTTTAAAAATATTTTCGTTTTATCAAGTACTATTAATTTTGTAATTTTGAATAAATAAATTGGTAGAAATTTTTCTGAATTTATTGAATAAAAACTATTTTTGTAGCTTCCAAACTTATTCCCAATGCACAGCAGTAGTATTTAATAACATTATGTATGAAAATAAAATATTTAAAATACTTCAAATAGCTGCTGTCGAACGTAGGGAGTAATACGTGTAGGATGCGGTGTAGAAAAACGAAAAGACGAGAAAATTTGAAAGGCTAAATCCAGCGCTGGTGGTGCGAAGAGCGATTTTGAGAAAGGGCGCGCAGAATAGTGACCGCAAGGCGCAGGACGTTGGGAGCATGGTGCGGCGTCAGGGCAGGAGTAGCAAGGATGGAGCACCTAGCATAGTAGCAATACCAGTAATGGGGAGAGAGACACTAGTAAAAGAGTGAGAGGGAGTGGTTGGTATAGGCAGAGAGTACAGAGCGCAGTGTTAGTGGTAGTGCTAGCGCAGTAGCAATTCGACAGAGGAGAGCTTCCGACTCGGTTCTCGTCATGGTTTTGAATTTAGTACACGACTCTGCACTGTAGCCACAAACAGTAAACATGCTCTAACCTATAACTTAACCTAATTATCGGTAGCTAACTGTATGTATATACAAGTGTATGTATAACTATAGCGATACATACACGACTATATATATGTGCCAATTTAAAATAAATCAAACTCAAGCAACTAAAATTTTGTGAAACCTAAAAAATGTTTAAACTAAATGTTAAAATAACTAAATAAAATGATAAAATTAAACCGCTTAAAAACAAATTTAAATGCAAATCTCTAAAACATCGTTCAGCATTCGCCCAAGATAGTTCGTTCTGCTATTGCTACTCATGGAAATGCAGCATTGTCATAACTTCAAAAGAAGACCACGTTTACTGACGCTCATACTTCTTTTACAAATCTGTCTAACGCTACCAAATGGTAGGCATCATAACTATTTTGGTGTCCCATTTTTTAGCATCACTTGACACTTACCCATTGTAGTATTTGTTGTTTAGCCTTGGTACCCTACATCTTAACCCTCATTTGTAGTTATTAATTTTTTATTTTATTTTCGTTGTTGTTAATCATGTCTTGTTAACATTTATTTTACAGTAGATTTGATTCGTCTTTCACTTTTGAATGATAGCTCGTAGCTATTTCATTTATTTTTCATCAGTATTTTCTTATTTTTTTTTACCTTGTACATAGTTTTTGACAAAACATTTTCGTAGCTAACTATTTGTCATTCAGTTCAATGTGCTCGATGTTTATTTGATGTTAAAAATTATTTTAAATAAGAATGCTCAGTGCTAATCTGTAGAAATATATTAATAATATTTTTTAACTATTATATGTTTATAAAATAATAAGTGGATCATGAGGCCGAACTGCATGTCATGTTTCAAGAAAGAATTCAGGCTATCTAAGGAATCTCAGGGGTAAATTTACCCGTTGTTCTTAATTTACTACATTTATCTAATATGTACACTATAATTACTTATATACACAACATTTAACATGTTTGTCTTATTCTATTTTTCGGATTTTACAATATTATATTTATAAATGTGTTTAAATAACACTCTTATTATCGACTATTATTGTAATATATATATATATATATATATATATATATATATATATATATATATATATATATATATATATATATATATATATATATATATATATATTTAAGCTCATTATTTGCCTAATTAATAATCAGCTTCGTTAGGAGTCCACCGTAATTAACTTACATAGATGGAAAACATTAACAATACACTGAATAATTAATTTAAAAAGAAAACAGGTCAAGAATATAAATAATGTGGTTAAAACTAATATAAACTATAATCCAATTAGAATCTGGATCTTAGATTTTTCTAAGTTAAATGTTTTTTCTTTTCTTACATAATAATTTTGCAATTCAGTGTCAGAAAAATTCGACAATTTTCAATATCTTGCCGCGTTTAGAATTTTTTTTATAGAAATAGCGAATTTTTAGGGTTAAGAATTCAAAACAAGATTTTAAATCAATTTAAAAAAATTAAAATCGGTTAATTATGTGTGCTGGTGAATTTTTCTGTATGAGGAGCTATAAAAGTCATATATCAAGACCAAAATATTCAAAATTTAATACAATTATGATACATTAAGAAAAAAATGCATTTCATTGATAATATGATTTTTTTACAATAAAAAATTTATTACCTTATTTTTATTGCCATTTTCAGATTAAATTTCTAATAAACGATGAACTAATATTTTTTAAACCAATCTAGACAAACAAATTAATTTTTTATACACTCAATAATTTTTAGTAATTTGAAAAATGTATATTTACGGTTATAAACTGATAACCATGAAAAAAGAACGACTCTATTATAAAGAATTTCAGGGAGCACAGTTTTAAAAATTTTCGAATTATTTTTCCAACTCTCATTTCTATGCGCTTTAAAATTTTTAATTGGAAAAGCAACTTCCGATAGGCAATTTAGTTACGAATAGTTTTATTTCTATTAATTTTTTTTTTGTTAGATATGATTAAACACACACACATATCCAGGGTAACACTTGTTACTAGTAACAACGAAAAACAGCCTATTTTCATAATGGTGTAACTTTTGTATGATTTTGACCTAATCAAAATCTCATTTATCGCCCATTTAAAATAATTGGAATGGGGAGACTGGGGTGCGTTAAATTTTTTAATGAATAGTATTCTATTGTATGTGATATCCTAAAGAACATAAAAAATGTCAAATAGTGATGCCATCTACAAAAACCATGTTGAGTTTATCAAGGTTGTAGTATTCGACAAACAAGCCAATTACTTAAAACTAATTGCAGTAATAATAAAAATAACTGTGACGTCGTTGAACATTCTGATCAAACAGACCATAAATTTGACTTCTGTCAAGTCAAAATCTTATAAAAGGTCGGCAATTATAAAAGTATTTTATTTCTCATAATGCACCAAAATTTGTTCAAATTTTGACAAAAATTCTAAAAGATCAGTTTATACTGTTAAATTTATCAGATTATTTATATTTTAACGTGTTTTCTTTTTAAAGTAATTGTTCTGTATATTCTTGACGTTTCAAGATAGCATGTGTTTTGTTATCAGATTTCCATCTTTCTAAGGTAGTCATTATCCTTTCAATTTTAAATATTTCATAATTCATTAACTTCTTTTTGGTTATACGCAATTACAACGTACTCCTAATGAAGCTAATCAACCATTAGCAAAATATTGAGTTTCAGATCTTCGGCTAAAACGAAAAAAAGGTTATATATATATATATATATATATATATATATATATATATATATATATATATATATCTATATATATATATATATATATATATATATATATATATATATATATATATATATATATATATATATTGCACAAAGGTACCTGGAGTTGTGGCGAAAATTAGGGTTAAGACTACTTCATCCATTAAATGCAAAATATTTCACATATAAATCATCAGTTTCAATCTACTTAATTGTCAGACACAGATAAAGACAAGAAATAATCTTTTTATCTATGTCTGAAAATTTTAATCGTATATTTGAAATGACGATGTGTATGGATTCATATACGAAACATTTTTCATTAAAGGGGTAAAAGACTATTATCCTTGTTCTTCTTCTCCACTCTAGTGTTGACAGATAACCCCCACATTCTCAAACTCTTTATTATATATATATATATATATATATATATATATATATATATATATATATATATATATATGTATATATATATGCATATATATATATATATATATATATATATATATATATATATATATATATATATATATATATATATATATATATATATATATATATATATATATAGGTTGGTCCTTAAGGAATTGTACAAAAAGAAACAGTAGATTCTACACTTTAAAATTTTACGATTTAAGCTAAATTGCTTTAATAAAATGTTGATATTAAGAAAGATACAGGGTGTTAAAGTGCAAATTTAAAATTTTATTTTTCTTTTTAACTTTCATGTTTGTAAACATTTATGTACAAAAATTTACAACTGGGTACATTTAAATATAAGAAATTATATTTTGATGCATACTTTCATATAGCTGATAGAGGGCATGTCACATATGTGGCATAAATTTGCACTTAACTTTTTTGCCCTTCAAGTTATCTATATTTGGTATAAAAAATATTAAAGATACATTATTTTATGAAAAAAAAGTATACTAGTTAATAACTTCAAAACTCAACAGTTTTCAAGATAATCGCATTTTACAGATCAGCTGCATAATTCTGATTTAACGCAATTACTCCAGGCAACGAAGGAAAAATAGACAAAAACATCAATACTTCTGAATTTTGGTACAAAATACCTTTAGTTAAAGTTAATAGTTAACGAAATATTAAATAAAATAAATATATCAGCAGGATAACTAATAATAGGATTTGACAAAATAACAGAATAATAGGATTTTACATCAAACATTTTACGTTCTATATTAAATTAAAGCCATAGCGACCAGGTTTTACTTACAAACCAAATTAAGAAATAGTTAAACTAAGTAACATAACTTTTTGTTAAAGTAAGTGTTCAATATGTCTACCATTTCCTTTAATTCATTTGTCAATATATTCCATAAAAGATCGTCTCATATTAAATAGCATCATTGGTTCTAAAGAAACTGCTGCAGTATTTATTTCTTCCCATAGTTGGTTGCGAATGTTTATGGGATTCTTATAGACACGTTGTTTTAAAGCGCCCCATACACCAAAATCAATATTATTAAATTCTGGTCTACGTGATGGCTATTATGTATAATGGATGAATATATTCTTTTGGATACATATCTAAATCTTAGGGTATATTATGGAACTACATCTTATTTGACAAAATTTGATTAATGTATTAAACTGTGATATATGTGGCATATGTGGCGCCCTCTATCAGTTACATTAAAGTATGTATAAAATTATAATTTATTCTACTCAAAAGCATCCAATTGTAAATTTTTGTCTATAAATTTTTACGAGCGAAAAATAAAATTTAAAATTTTCACTTTTTCAAAATTTTCAACACCAACACAAGTTGGCTTTAATCGTATATTTTAAAGTGCAGAAACTACGGTTTCTGTTTGTACAATTACTTAAGGACCACCCAGTATATATGGAATATATGTGAAATTAAATAGGTAATGAAATGAAAAATCTTCATTAACATTGTTCTGTACACTTTATAGAGGACCTATATAACATATTTCGATAAGGATGTGTAGAAGTTTTAAATTATTTACTAAATATCATATTAACAAAATACTTACTTTTATAATAATAATAATCTCTTTGACGTGTGACGTTAATTGACCATTATTACAAACCACTTGATTTAGTTCCATAACTTTCAAAATTTCATTGGAAATAACTGTAGTAGTTTTTAGTAATTTCGTATTTTTTTATTTAATAAATAATTTTACTGACACATTCATTAAACTATTTGGTAACTGTTGTTTAGAAATACCACGAATTTGATGTATTTATGACAAGTTCAGTAAATATTTTGCTATGGTGGGTATGTTTAGTGTTAATAACCGATATCAAAATTGTTGCTTAATTTATCATAGAAGGTCATATATTGTTCTTAATAAATATTGTATCTGACTGGCAAATAAATTGCACTTCTCTTGGCCTTTTTTTGGTGCCTCAATCATTAAAATTAAGCTTAAACGTCAACATCGCAAACTTTTCTTCTTCATAATGTTTGAGGTAACTTTTAATTATAACTGTAGCACAACCACGTGCCGTATTGGCAGGATGTATTGCGTGGTATGTTACGGAATTTTCTGATAAGTAAGACGAGTTTCTGATATAAGGTATATATCTACTATATTTCCGGCGCACATGACTACTTGCATTTCATGTTGACGTTGAGTCAAAATGACAAGTAAAACAAATTCCAAGCATTTTTATAAAGAACAATATTCTTACCACTTAGCCTTATATTCACTATAAATTCTAATCTTTTTGGTATTTGGAATTGCCATCTCTTTGCCATCTTTCCTACCAACTGCTAACCCAAAAACAAACATTTTTTTCCTTTTCTAAAACAATCTGGTTTTTAGTTTCTTAATAACAAACGTCAAATTTTATGAATATTTTTTCGTCGATTTTTTGAAGATTTAACAATAGTATTCTTTTATTTTGTTGAAAAATCTTTTATGTTTAGTGGCATATTGCTTTAGCTACTGATTTTTAATTTCAATACAAATTATGATCAATTAACACAGTAATATTTTTAACTCACTTTAAAATAACAAATTTCTTTCTGTCGTAATAGAATTCTACTTTTCACTAAAAATGTAATATATTAGTGTTAAGTATAGAAGCTTACGTACTGCACCGCCACTGCACAATTATTGTCATAGTTAGTCTACTGTCGCGTAGGTATTTTTACTAAAAATTTTACTAAAAAGTTACGAATTAGTTTATTTAAAAGAGACTTAAACACAATTAAGCTATAAACTTTAAAAATCTGGGTAATGAAAGTTATAGAACAACGTCAAAGAGACATTTTAAACTTTGCTAAAAGTTTGTACTATGTTAATTTTTGACCAAGATATGGAATTTTAATAACGCGCTCTGAGGCGCACGGTCACGGACGCGTGTAATCGGCGCGCTTAAATCAATTTTCAATATCTCGACAAAAAATTAACATAGAACATTTACCAAAGATTTGAATTGTTGTATAACTTTTATCAACCAAGCTGCCAACGTTTACAACTCAATTCTGTTTAAAACTCTTATAAACAAACTATTTCACCACTTTTTAACGAAAATTTTAACGATAAACGGCTACAACTTTTTTATTTATAATGATAAAGTAATATGCATCGCTGAATCTACATGGATTTTACGTATGTATTGGTTTTTATTCGCTTTTTTTCATTCCAGTAATGTTAACATTAGTCTATTATAAAATCGATAATCAATATCAATAATCCTAATATCGATAACTTGCTGTACCTACTTTAAACAACAACAATTTCATCAATCCTATTAAGAACTTTATATCCTTATAATACAATACTGGCATCTCCAAAAAAATTGTCAAAAATTATATTTCTAGAGATAGCATAAATGTTGAACATAAATCACTAAAAACATCCAATAAATATTTTCCAAAATTTAAACCTTTATTAATAAGGACAGTCAATCAGAAGTAAATTGCACAGACTGCGGCTCAACATATATTGGTCAGACGCATCATAATATAATTAATTAATTCCACACTTAACACATTTACTACTCCATTGGCACAGATTACATCTTTAAGTGCACACACGGAACTATTAAAGTATTTCGTTCTTAAGAAATCGACTGATTTTAGTTTTAAATATCAATAGTGTAAGATGTGGTAGTCTAAGATAAATAATAAAGTATTCATTGATAATGGCAATTAGCCGAAACATTTAAACAACAATGAAGTGTTTTATTATTCCCATACCGATAAACCAAGGAAATTGAGACAATAATAATATATGTATATATATATATATATATATATATATATATATATATATATATATATATATATATATATATTCGCAAAAGTTTACAAATATTAGTAAATGCTTTCTCTTTGATGCAAAATCTCTTTGATGAATTAAAAAGCCAAATATATGGCGCAGGGGCACAATTCGTCAAACATTACGTGTTTGAATAGATATAAATAGAGTGTTATTTCGGCATCCCGGCTTCGTCAGACACTCGACCTGATACAAATTCGCACACTGAACGGACAAAGAATGTCTTCTGCTTATTTCCCACTTCAAGTGGTTAGCTACAAAGGCGCCATCTACATTTTGTTGAAGATTAATCCTTTTCAAATCTTGTAGATAAAACCTTAATATAAATCTTAACGGACCAATAAATCACCATGCACCACAATAATAATAACCATGTACAGACAAAGTCACTAATAAAGAAGTACTGCGGAGGATGAACATAACCGCGGATTTGGTCAACATCGTGAAGGACCGTAAGCTGCAGTACTTGGACATAATGAGAAATCAAGGCAGATACGAGCTACCCCAATGCATTTTGCAACGTAAAATTGAAGGAAAAAGGGCCACTGGACGAAGAAGAATATCCTGGCTTTGAGAGCATGGTATAGAAAGACCTCAACACAGCTATTCCGTATAGCAACCAACATAGCCATCATAGCCAGAATGATCGCCAACGTTCGAAACGGACAGGCATCCTAAGAAGAAGATAAATCTTAATATTTAAAATTACGCTAATTAACTTAAATTAACGCATCCAGTGTTTTTCTAATTTTATATATTAATGTATCTTTAATATTTTTAATCCTAAATACAGGTAACTTAAAGAGCAAAAAAGTTAAGTGCAAATTTATACCACATATGTGGCATAAGTGGCGCCCTCTATCAGTTACATAAAACTGTGCATTAAATTATAATTTCTCATATTTAAAAGTACTCAGTTGTAAATTTTTATACATAAATGTTTACAAACATGAAAGTTATAGCGAAAAATAAAATTTTAATTTTGCACTTTAACACCCTGTATCTTTCTTAATATCAACATTTTATTAAAGCAAGTTGACTTAAATCGTAATATTTTAAAGTGCAGAATCTACGGTTTCTGTTTGTACAATTACTTAAGGACCGCCCTGTATATATTATTTTTATTTATTTATTTTTTTATATCATTTTTTTCAATTTATATACTAGTTTGGTATACATTGGTCTTGATAAACTACTATTTCAAATTCTTATTTTTAAACTACTTATGTGTTGATATAGCAACTTATAAACTTCTAAATTGTTAGAAATTATTAACTTATAAATAATACTACTGGGGTAATTTTTATTTACATAATGGCTTTCATAATGTTGATTTTGGTATTGTTGGTCTTTATTCTATTTTTACTACTTTATTTATACAATTTAATATTATATGTTCTAATGTGCCATATTGTCCACATTCGGAGTTAAAGGAATTTACAATTTTTAATCTAAATAGGTAAGATGGTGCTAGCGAATGATTGAATCGAATTCTACTGATATCCTTTGGTGGAATGACTATATTTATCCATCCATTCCTTTGGTGGAATGACCATATTTATCCATCCATTCCTGCCTAATTATATTTTTTTAAACAATATAAAGGTCTTTTAGAATAAGTTATCCGAATCCAATGTTTCCTTGGCCAGTATGTTTACTTTTTCATTATGGATGATCTCACAATGAGCTTTAACCCAGACAAATTTAACTATTTTTCGTTCCTCGTACTGGTATTCAAAATTGGTTAATACATTTTGTTTAAAGATATAATTAATATTAATATTAGTAGATATATTTGAAAGTTTATGTAAAACACTTCTACGGTCTGATATTAAAAATTTTTGATTATTAAATGAATTAGTTTTAATATATTTTAATGCTTCTAATATAACCAGCTCTGCCCCAAAATGCACAAGCATTGTCCCTATTCTCACGCGAAATTAAAGTTGTTTTGTACATTTTTAGAAAAGTTATTAATAATTTTCTAAAAATGGATTGATTTTTAAAGCAATTTTTGGCGAAAATTCAGCAACGGAGTAAAAAAATAACTTTATAAAATCTAATTTTAAAGGATTTTTTATTCTTTTTCAGCAAAATTATGTCAATTTTTCATATAATTTATCGGTCTTCACTTTGAGTATTTAAAATCAAATAGCGATCTTGCATTGTTTATATATTGTTTATAAGTAAAAAGTGAAGTTTAATCTTTTGCTTATTTTGTTTATTACATACTATTATCACCAAATCTATCAAAAGCAGTTGTTAGATACCTGTATAAAAGAGTGCCACGAAAAGGGTTTTATTTTGCTAATTTCTCTTGTCTATATAATATGCAACTCATGCTAAAAGTGTTTATTACACCCGCACTGATAGTAAACGGCTAAAATATTTTGGAAAATAATACTCCTAGTTGAATACATATATTATAATAGGTAGGTATATCATATTTTCTTCAATTATTATTCGAAAATTATCTCGGGAAGTTAAATACAGTCTACATTGCCACAGAATAATAAACAATCAGAATGCCCACTCTGATTGAAAAAATAAGTACGCGCATCTCGATCGCGCAGACGGAATCAGCCATGTTTTAGTCGGAACCAGTGCTGTTCAGTGAGATTTTACCTTGTGGGCATAGAAAAATTAACCAGGTTTAATTATTTACGGCAAGTATGAACATAATATGCACTATTTTATTCGTACTTTTAGTTGAAGAATAGATTCAATTATTTCAAATTATTTATCTACTAAATTATAGTATACTAAATACTATAATTATAGTATATACTAAAATATAATACTAGTAAAAATTTAAATTACAATTCTTTCGTAGCTTGTCACAAATTTCTCAATTCGGGTCTATGTTTCCGTTTAAAATATGACGATTGCGTGCTGACAAACTTCAACGGCGGCAACTGAGAGTGGGCATTCTGATTGTTATTTTTTTGTCTGTGCCACTGCCAACGATCACTAAAAATTTAGTGTATTATAACAAAAAGCAAGCCACTCATTTCTATCCATAATTATTCAAACAATATTCACTTGCTATTTATAAACTTGTGTGCACAAGCTGCGCACATTGTAATACGCATGAAGCTGAAAGCTGTCAAAGTCCGATTTTGATTGTTTGAAACAAAATGGTTTTTTGATTTAATGTGTTACTCTAGTTGATTAATATGTTAAAAATAATGAAAACAATAATTTTACCTCAAATTCTTTTCTTTTGGGATATATTTGTATTTAAGGCTAAATATGCAAAATTTGCAGTTTATCAACATTTAATTGTTCAAAACAAAAGGGTTTTTAAATGTTTAATTCGTGTTGGTTGATGTTATAAAATAAAGAAAACAATTATTTTACCTGTAAGTCTTTTCTTTTAAGATATGTTCCTGTTTCAGACAATTTTTCAGACAAAATTTCAATGTTTGTCGAAGGTAGTTTGAAATACCGACGATACACTACACGCGAAATAACCTAACTCACCCGAATATAAAACAAACCGTTGGACAGACTGGAAAACAAAATCTAGCCCTATGTACTCAAAAAACTTACGCAGTACACTGTTGCCGGGTTATATCGTCTATATTACTTTTCAAGAAAATTTTACCGATATGGCAAATAGAAAAATAATACCTATTTATTTAGAAATATAATGAAAATTTTAAAGTCATGTGGGCTTTATTTATTTAGAGGAATTTATATTTATAATTACATGTATGTAAAGCGTTGACAGGACTTTTAGACCCATTGCTGGATGAATAATTTCTATCGTTTTCTGTTCTTAGCTGTCAGCTTCCAATCTCTGATTCCCATCTTTCTGACATCTTCCATCACTAAATCTCTCCATTTCTTTCTTGGTCTTTCTCTCTTTTTTAAGCATACAATTGTAACACTTCTACATTGGTTAGTCTTCTTTATTCTCCCGTTACTACTTTTTGATCAAACATTCTGCTAAGAATCTTTCTTTCCCATGCTTCCAATCTGTTCTGTATGGTTTTGTTTATAGTCCATGTTTCGGCAGCGTATGGCATTGTGAATCTAATTATAGTTTTGTATACGCTTATTTTTGTATTGCGAAATATATCTTTGGCCTTACTTATTTTGCACGTAGCCCCAGCACATCTGTTGTTCTTGGTCAGTGTCAGATTGATTTTAGTTTCTTCTTTACATGTCTGATCAATACAAGAACCTAAGTACATCTATTCATTGACCTGCTTGAATTCTACAACTGATCCATCCTCCACCTTCAATTTAAAGAAGCCACTGGTATTTATTCCTTTTTCACTCAAGATTTCCATGTACTTGGATTTATTAATAGTCTTCTTTCAGTCCCACTTTAGAGCTTTCCCGAATCACCACCCACATTATCAGCGTATGTTAAGTATTGGTGCTCTTTGTATAAAAGAGTAAAAGAGTATTATAAATGTAAATACAATAAAACTAGGTATCAGGTAAAAAGAAGGAATGTAAAAGATAAGCAAGGAAACCTGATAGTGGACGAAGACCAAATATGTCAAAGGTGGAAAGAATACTTCGAAGAGCTGCTAAATAACGCAGTGACTACCGAGAATACTACCGAGCTACTAAGAAATACCGAAGCCTACAAGGGAAGAAATTAAAGAAATAATAAAAGATATGAAAAATCAAAAAAGCCCCGGGGAGAGCGGCATTGTGGGGAAGAACTTAAAATATGGAGAAGAGGCTTTAATAAACCAACTTAGTAAGCTGATAGTAGAAGTGTGGGATGCCGAAGAAATACTTCAAGAATGGAAAAATTCCATTATAATTCCTATACACAAAGAGGAAGATAGAAGTGAATGCGCAAACCATAGACCAATATCCTTGCTAGAGGTAATATACAAAGTGCTCGCCATACTAATTAAAAAACGATTAGAAATACCAGGAAGGATATCGTAAGGGAAGATCAACAACCAATTAAATTTTTATGCTAAAACAAATCCTGGTCAATGCTATGAATACAACACTTCAGCAAAAGTACTTTTGATTAATTACAAAGCCGCCTGCGATACAATAAACAGAAATAAATTAATAGAAACGCCAAAAGAATTAGAAGTGTCAGAAAAAATAGTAAGATTGATAAAAATGACAATTAGATAAATAATTTGTGCTCTGAAATGCAACGGTATAGTCCCAGAAGAATTCGAAATGAAAAAAGGTGTTCGCCAAGGACACACGTTGTCTACCTTGCTACTCAATATTGTTTTAGAAAAAATTGTAAGGGTTATTGGAATAAATAGGTCCGGCACTCTTTTATACAAAGAGCACTAATGCTTAGCATATGGTGATGATGTGGTTCTAATTGCAAGAAATGGAAAAGAACTGGCAAGTATAGCAAAAAGACTGATTCGCGAAAGCTCTAAAATGGGACTGAAAGTTAATATTAATAAATCCAAATACATGGAAATCTCGAGTAAAAAAGGAATAAACACCAGGGGCTCTTTTAAATTGGAGGTGGAGGAGGGATCAGTTGTAGAATTCAAGCAGGTCAATAAATATATTGTGTACTTAGGTACTCTTATTGATCAGACATGTAAGGAAGAAACTAAAATTAATCTGAGACTAACCAAGAGCAAAAGATGTGCTAGGGCTATGAGCCAAATAATTAAGGCCAAAGATATCTCTCGCAATATAAAAATTAGAGTATACAAAACTATAATTAGATCCACAATGCGATACGCTGCCGAAACATGGACTATAAACAAAATCATGCAGAACAGATTGGAAGCATGGGAAAGAAAGATACTTAGCAGAATGCTTGATGAAAAAATAGTAAAGGGAGAATGAAGAAGACGAACTAATGTAGAAGTGTACCAATTTTATGCTAAAAAAGAGAGAAAAAACAAGAAAGAAATGGAGAAATGTAGTGATGGAAGATGTCAGAGAGATGGGAATCAGAGATTGGAAGCTGACAGCTAAAAACAGAAAACGATAAAAATTATCCATCCAGCAATGCGTCTAAAAGTCCTGTTAACGCTATAATACATGTAATTATAAAAAAAATTCCTTTTAAGTAAATAAAGCCCACATGATTTTAAATTTTTCATTATATTTCTAAATAAATAGGTATTATTTTTCTATTTGGCATATCGGTACATTTTCTTAAAAAGTAATATAGACGATATAACCCGGCAACAGTGTACCGCGTAAGTTTTTTAAGTACATAGTACATAGGGTCATTGCATTTTGTTTTCCAGTCTGTCAAACGGTTTGTTTAAATTCGGGTGATTTAGGTTATTTCGCGTGTAGTGTATCGTCGTTATTTTTAAGTATTATCGACAAACTTTGCAATTTTGTCATATTATTACGTCTGAAACAAGAACATATTTCAAAAGAAAAGACTTTCAGGTAAAATAATTGTTTTCTTTATTTTATAACATCAACCAACACGAATTAAACATTCAAAAACCCTTTAGTTTTGAACAAATAAAAGTTGACAATTTGCAATTTTCGCATATAATTATCATAATAGCCTTAAATACAAACATATCCCAAAAGAAAAGAATTTCAGGTTAAATTATTGTTTTTATTATTTTTAACATCATTAATCAATTAGAGTTACAAAAAACGGTTTTGTTCAAAATCGGATTTTGACAGTTTCTAGGTTCATGCGTATTGCAATGTGCGCAGTGTGCAAACAAAATATTGTTTGAATGGATAGAAATGAGTGGCTTATTTTTTTGTTATAATACACTAAATTTTCAGTGATCTCTGACAGTGGAGACTGCATTTTTTAACTTCCGAGATAATTTTCGAATAATAATTGACACAATTTTGCTGAAAAACGAATAGAAAATCCTTTAAAATGAGATTTTATAAAGTTATTTTTTGTATTTTATTGCTGAATTTTTACAAAAATTGCTTTAAAAGTCGACTTTTTAAAAATTTTTAATACCTTTTCTAAAAATGTAGAAAACAATGTAAGAATTGGGACAGTATCACCTTTATTTAGCCATAAAAATTTCAATAAGTTTCACTCAACAGTTATTGCAAAGTTAAAATTGTTTATCTAAGAAATCTTTGATCTACAACGTTATTAGGCATCATAAACTTTAGGTCTACATGAATTCTGAGAGCACCAATTTAAAGAGAAAGACATATTTTATCAAATTAAATCATTTACTGATTAAAAGTTCATGTTTAATATTGTAATATAAATATGTTAGATGTTAAATACATATTTATATATAAATAAAATGTAATTTTTAAATATAAATTTGGAACTAGATTTTATTGTCCATTGAAATCAACTTTTCGGCAAGAAAATGAAGCTAAGATTAATACTATTACAAGAATTAATATTGAACTCAACAGTCTTCCGGGTTGAACCGCATCGATTATCATTGAGCCGGGCTTTTGACATCTTCCTTGATGTCTTTTTCAGGGTTTTCAAGGTCTCAGTCTCCCGAGCCCCCAGACACTACTACACTGATCAATAATCAACCAGTAGTCTAGTGATTATTAATCAGTAACACTATCATTGACACTAGAAACTCAGATGTGCATAAAGAATTAAGAAAAATTAAGGCAAGTGTAGCAGTTTTGGGATCCTTCCATGTTAAGATAGATGTTAGAGATGTTAAGTAAGATAGATAGTTATATGTAAAATGCCAGATCTAAACTGGATTAAAATTTAAAACTTTATTTCTCTTGACTGGCATGTTAAAAAATAATATTACTAATTTGATTGTTCCCACCGTATTTCTGATGGACAAAACATTAATAGAAGTTGAAAACTTGCACCGACTGCTTCAGAGCTCATTACGCTACAACTGTCAATACCGATTCATACCAATTTCTTCGGATCCTCGTTTAGTTTTTTCAACAAGTTTTTCCCATTTTCCCAAAGATTCTCCTCTAAGGCGTTGTTCTTCCTCGCTTTCTTAAATTTCACTAATTATTTTTATGTTCTCATAAGTGTCAATGAACAAAGTCTTTACGAATGTTGTTATTGTGTATGTATCTTAAATTAAGATAAAGCTGTTCCACGTGCGATACGTCGGTCTTTTCGTCAAATATGACATAATAATAATTTGGATTTTAAACCTGCTTCATTATTTGTTCAATTATTTCTTTAGCATATTTTTTTCTTTATCTAACAGGCTATCAATTGATTTTTATCTGCTGATATGATTTTAAACCTTAACTATCTATCTATATAAGGATTTTTACAGCTGTCGCCACCTTCCTTCTTTCAGCCAACGTCTCCAGTCCTTTCTGTTCTGCCATTCTCCATCTCTAAGGTCTCGTCCTTCCATGACCTCGTTCACTTCATCCCTCCATGATCTTCGGGGTCTACCTCTTTTCCTCCTTCCTATTGGGCTCCAATCCGAAATATTTGCTATCCACCTTGTATGATCTGTTCTTCTCACATGTCCATACACATGTCCTCAAATGTTTGTTAAATTTCGAATAGATCACTTTTTTCTTTTTAGGTATTGAATTTTCTGCTACTTTGTTTAATTCCGCTATGTATCATATCCTTTTATATTACTTTGAGTAATATCGTGTTCAATATTTTCAGAAAAAAGTGACCAATCTGCTTTGTTTAAGTTCCATCTGTTTTCATTTGTTTTAATAATATTATTATTACTTTTGATTTCTATTAATATAGAAAATTTTGGATTGGTATTTCCAATTGATAAAATAAATTAATTTCTGCTCTATCAGTAATATCACAACCCCACACTTAATGGCGACAGTTAAAGTCTCCCGCCAAGAAAAGGTTTCTCCAGGCTTTCAAGAAACTAAATTAGTTACCTACTTTGACAGCTGAAGAGACAGTCATTAAACCTTCAATACTCTTTATATTGTTAAAAGCAATATTTTTATTTAGAAGAATACCTACATCACCATATTCATCCTCTCTATCTGAACGAAACAAACGATACCCATTAAAATTTGGTTTCAAATGTTTCTTTGACAAAGTTTCACTTAAAATAATCAAATGAATATAATATCAAACAAAAAATTTTTTAGTAAAACTTTATTGGGTATTAATAACCTTATATTATACTGAAGGATATTAAATTTAACCATCTATCGTATTATTTAAATCTTTTATTAGTGTATCTATTAACATTGAATCTTCTATGGATTATAAATTCTTATTTGTAAAAAGTTCTTTAAATGAGATTAAGATAATAGAGCACAACTCTTCTAATTTAAAATTTTGTTGGAAATATTTTGAGATTGAGTTAAATTTCTTTCACTATATATTCTGATATTTTCCGATATTTTTCATATACAGGTTGAGGTGTTATTTTAGGAGTTTCTAAAATAGATTTATGTTGCAATACTTATTGTATTGAATTCCTCTGGGAACACACAATTCAACGTTATAAATCAACTTTTCTATAACCACCTGATTTGGAATGACTTGACCTCTAAATGTCACAATTATAGTGGAAGCTGGGACCAATTCATTTTTTTTCTAAGCATTAATTTAACATTGATTATTTTTAAATTGTATCCATATCGAGGTTCAATAATTTTAGTCAGAACTTTATCAGATAGTCTCAAGGTCAACCTGGTTAATAACACCTTTTCGTTGGGTTAAAAAGGTTGGTATACAAGCCTCACATCTTTTTTCTCTTAAAATTTTTGAATTGACTAAAATATTCGCGCTTTCTGAAGAGTTTAACTCTACCTGAACTTATTTTTCCCTACGACTGTCATGTTAAAAATATTATTTTTGATTTCTGGAGCGGCATTTAAAATTAAACAAGCCTGTTTTATGTAGCTTACCTATATTACCTTCCAGGTTTTGTATAAACACAAAATCTGTCTCAGCGTATTTATTTTTTTCTTCACTTTTTCCTTAATTGTTTTCGATACTTACCGGTGCTTGCAGATTGGAATTTTCTATTAGTTTTATTCTTTTATTTCTTTCGTTTTCTTTCCTCTTCAGTCTCCTTATTTCTTTTTCCATTGTTTTCTGTATCCATAATTGCCGCATCATGTTCACTACTTTTTGATTTATCCTGATCTGGCGGGATGTTTGCTTTTTCCATGTCACTCTGTCAGTTCACAAGTACACAGAAACAAAACCCACTGATATTATTTTTTTAACTAAATATAATTTACACTAATCCTCGTTTTTAATCGGAGTTTTTATAATCCGCGAATTTCGGTTTCCGTAAAAATTTGTACTACGATAAGTAGATAGCAATTTTTACTATAAATAGGTACGTTCGAACTGTTTCGCTTCCAATACATTACTGTGTGTCTTACTATGTCTTTATTATTTTATAGCTAATAATAATTGACGGATAAATCTGACATAACAATATCAATAACAAAGGTATATATTGTTTATAAGTTTCACGAGACAATAATTAACAATTTTGTTTTATTTTGCTGTTTTTTTTATCTATTTTTATCACTTAAGTGTCATTAACACTTAAGTGTTAATAACTAAAAAATAAAGCTAAAATCTTTACATAAAACATGTAGGTTTTCTTGGTTTTAGGTAGACTTATTTCTCTGGAGTTGCATTAAGAAAGAATTTGAAAATATACTTCTAACGAAAATGATATTGATTTTCTCTAAACTTTTACACGATATTAAATAAAATTTAATACCACTCATCAAAGAAATAAATACCACATACGCTTGATATTTTTCACCAGATGTTATTTTTCCTTCTAGCTATATGTGAAATGTTTGCTTATCTGACATTTCTTGTCATATACAATAAGTAATGAAACGTAGACCGTTGTTTTATTTTCGACTATCGATTTAAAAGTTAATAAAAGTCATGCAATAATAAAAATACCGTTTTACAATAGTATGTTTATTAACAATTTTAGAATGAAAATTTGATACGAATGGAGGGGCAAGAAATCAAGAGTTATTTATAGAAATAATTATATTCTTCTTCTTCTTTTTCTATTTATTGGCTTGTATACTCGTGCATCTGCCAGCGCATTTCGTAGTGTTGCAAGCTCGTCTTGCTCTAAGCAATGCTGCAATACTAATCAACTTATTTTTCACAAATAACATTAAACTTTAATAATTCCACTAAACAAACACAGAAAAGAGCTTTGTTTTTACAGACTTTAACTAAAAAATTACTTTCCTATAAGGATGATTAAGATAATTTGAAATAAACTTAATATTCTTTGCACAAACTAGTTCGGTGGCATGGATATTGATTTTGATATTCATGGTATCCTCATGACGGCCAAGCGTCAAATCTCTCTCATAATTATATTCTTTTTTTTTTAAGTACCGTCTTCATTTCTTCTTCTTCTTGTTTTTGAGTATACATGACTCTGTTTCTTGTATTTATTTTTCAAGGTGCCTTCAATAAGTTGTCATTCCATAGTTTTCGTGGTATTCCCATTGATCGTCTTCCTGTTGGGGAACCGTCCCTCGCCATCTTTACTCTATTGTCATTCAGTTTATATGATCGTTACATTATACTCTTCTATTTTTTTCCACTCCTTGATGTGCTTCACCTTATATCTTCGTTGTATATTTGTATTTTTAGCTCTGTCCCATAGTGTCTTACCATTGATTTTTCTAAGGCTTTTCATCTCTGCCGTGTTTAGCATTCTCATTGTTCTATCTGTGTCAGGTCGTGTTTCTGCCACATAGGTCATTATTGGTCTCATGTCTGTTTTGTAAATTCTGCCATTCAGTTCTTTCCTGATATTTTTATTTCTCCATAGTGTTTCGTTCAAGCAATTTAAGGCTTTGTTTGCTCTCTTCAACTTTCTTTCAACTCTGTTTCGAGTTGTTCGTAGATGCCTAGATATTTAAACTTCACCACTTTTTCTATTATCTGATCTTCCAGCTGTAATTTATACCTTAGTAGATTTGCTGTTATAAACAATGCTTTTTGTCTTTTTTGGAAAAATTAAAATGTTAAACTTTTCTGTCCGTTATATTAAATTGGTGCAGCATACGTTGTAAATGATCTTCACTTTGGGAGATTGGTATTGTGTTATCTGCATAGCAGATTATTTTAAGTTGTCTTAATCCCATTTGGTATCCTTTTTTAGTGCTTACATTTTTTTATTATTCTATCAATGAACAGGTTGAACAATAGAGGCCTCAGTCTTATCCCATTGCCAGCTTCAATTTGTTCTTCTTCTACTTTTACTTTTATTGATTTGTTCTGGTAGATATTTTCGATCGTTTTGATATATATATATATATATATATATATATATATATATATATATATATATATATGTATATATATGGGGGATTATCCCATTCTGGGATAAGTTTTACAGCTTCTGGTGTGACTTAGCTGTTTCCACTACTTTTCTCCATTCTTCTCTCTCTTTGATTGTCTTTTATATATTTCTAATTTCCATACTTTTAAGTCTTCTTTCACTTGTTGTCTTAATCTCAGTTTAGGTCTGCCTCTAGTGGGATCTTGGGGTCTTTTACCTAGTGAGATCCATTCCGTTATGACTCTTTACGGATTGCTATTCTCTCTTCTCATTATGTTTCCATACCATCAAATTCTTTGTGCTTTTATTGCTCTAACTGTGTTCTCTTGACCCATCCATTCTTGTATTTCGGGATTTATCTATTGTCTTGCATCCTCTTCGTTTTCCCTCTGGTCCCAGTATTTTTCTGATAATACTGGTCCCAGTATTTTTCTGATAATCTTTCTCTCAAAAACTTTCAATTGCTTTTATTCTCATGCTGTTAATGTAAATGTTTCTGCAGCATATACTACTATTGGTCTTATGGTCGTTTTGTAGATTTTTATTTTGGTGTTTCGGCTTATCTTCTTATCTCTAAACATTTTTTTATTCCTATAAAACACCGTGTTTCTCGCTTAAACTCTTCTTTTTATATCTACACTTTCATTTCTTCTGTTGACTAATACTCCCAATTATTTGAATGTTTTAACCTCTTCGAAACTATGTGCATCTATTGTCAGTTCTGTCAAAAGTCATGTTTTTGTCATGTTGACAAAAGTTACCTGGCCCTGGGTACCAAAGATCCAGGTTCAGAAATTTTGTTTACTGGAATTTAAATTTTTTTAAATTGACCTCCTTTTTTATAGTAATGTTGGTAGCACTGATGCAACCTTTAAGCTACATCAGGTAACGAGTTCTTTACCTACTTGTACTGTATTTTACTTTTGTTTTTATATTATTAAAGTAATTTATTAAATAAAAACTTTTCTATAAAAAATTGTATAAATTTTAGTAAGTAATTGATTTAATTACATTAAAAATAATTAATTTTTTTTTACATATTAAACTTATTACATGCAAGACAAATAAAACCTTCTATTGTGATTCGATAAATAACGAATGATTGTTTGTCTACTTTGTTTTATGCTTTTTTTTTTAATTTTTTTACATATATTTATCAAATTTTTATTGCATTCCTCACCTTATCTGAAATGATATTTGTATTCAGCGACCTCGAAAACTACTCGAGAAACGAGTTTCGAATGATTTTGTATGGAATCTGCCTAAAACTTTCGAAGACGAGGTATATACTATCCACCCGGGCACCAGGTACATTAGAGACTTTCGCCGACATATATTCGTGTTCAGAGACCTCGAAAACCCCCGTGATACGGGTTTCGAATGATTTTGTATAGAATCTACATAAAACTCCCAAAGATGAGTTGAGTACAATGACGCCCTAAGCACCAGGACCTTGTAGATCTTCGCCGACATGATATTTGTATTCAGCGACTTCGAAAATCCCTGAGAAATAAATTTCTAACGATTTTGTATGGAATCTGCAGAAAACTCCCGGAGACGAGGTCGGTAGCGTCCACCCGGCAGCTGGAGCATCCTAGATCTTCACCGACATGACATTTGTGTTCAACGACCCCAAAAACCCTCCTAGTAGCCAAATTAGACGTATTTCATTGAATATTTGCCGATTTAAAATTTTTAAAATTTGCAACTCTGGAAAATGAATTTTCCAAATGCAATGTTTTATTTCTTCATGATTGCATTAGTTCACAAAATTTCCTAACGAATCCCACGAACCGAATACATAAAACTGCATCTTAATCCGTATTACTGCGCCGATTTTCGAAGGTTGAGCCGATTTTTGTGCTTTTTTGCCTCGACTAATAAGGCTTTAAAGAGGTACTTTGGGTTGGAGGTTATTCACTGGACCTTAATCCCATAGTGCCTTTAGGGAATATGATCAAAAGAAAGTTTATGGCTCGTCAATACCGATTACTTATTAAACAAAAATTGTGTTATTAATATCGTAACCAATTTACAGAACAACTGGCTTGAATAACTTGATTTTTTTTATTTTTCTTGTTAAAAATCTTTAGATTCAAATTTTTGTTTCAAAAAATGTTTTCCGATCAGAACTAACTTGGCTACATAGAAGCCATCTAACAGATACAAGCAAGTAAAGTCTAAAACAAAATTGAGATATCGAGTAGTACGCTTTTTGCAATCGATGCAACAATCTCTATATCGACATTGATCCTATTTTACTTACTGAGCCTTTTGCTCTCAGAAGTTGTCTAATAGAAAAATCTACTCCATGTTTGTAGATGTCTCTTTAATCATACCATTGTCAAGACATACCTCTAAAGATTATAACTATCAAATCAGAATGTTGCAATGGCAATGGTTATGCTGATGATATTAATCATGGGCTGTTTAGATGTAAACATAATAATGATACAACTAAGTAATTGATTGCAAACTCTGGCGCAAGAACAAATACCTTACTCACAAAATAAAGCTTTTCTCTTATACTTGCCTTGGTGACACTGTAAAATAAAACAAATCATCTGGGAATTTTTACAAAGGACTAAGAGGAAATTTCAATCTGTATTAAATGAGTCGTCTTGAATGTGTTTAGCTGTTGTTCCTTATATTTATCCTTATAAATATTACCTCCCTCACCGTTGCCTGTTTCGTATTGGTATAAAAGGGATCTTTAATTTAAGGTTGGAAAATTTAAGTTAAAATCTTAAATATGTTGCCTGTGTAAGTCCATTTTAAATGGTAAAAAGAAATTGGAATAAGATTTACTCACAATCAATTTATTCTACCACCAACGACCGGTTTCGCATACTATAATTTGCTATGCATCTTCAGGTCAACGGTACATGGTAGACTAAATGCTGAAAATATAATAGGCCATATTAGGGTGGTGTCTGGTACAGAATATACAGCAATTATGCCAATATTATATGTATGTGACTATTAAAAATTAAGTAAAATTGATTTAATAAAAATTAAGTGAAAAATAATTTATTAAAATTGAAATTAAATAAATATTACTTAAATGCCGATACAAGGATTATTATTAAATGTTTGAGAAAACATAGTTTAAAAACCCGTTATGGCAAACTGGTGACAAGTGATGATCGGTTTTACTGTAACCATTTAACAAATAAAGGGATAGTTCTTGAGGGAAAAAAATATTAACAACTAGACTAGGAATGTAGGTATTTTGTAAATTGTTAGTTGAAAATTAAATGTGATGTTATATATTTAAAAGTTATTTATATTTATTGACGAGGTATTTTTTTATTGACTACATATTGTACATATATAAATATATATATATATATATATATATATATATATATATATATTATACCCTGTATCTTTTTAACTTTAAAATATTTTGAGGTCAATATCTTCCATTTCAGTTTGGTACATTACTTACAGACCAAACTGTATATATTATATACATATACTAAGTAAAGTATGCTTTTATATAGATTTAATTAAAATATTTTTTTATATTTTTGAATCTATCTAGCATGGTAGACGTAGAGGCATATAATATGCGAAGTGGAAAGTTGTATTTAGACCACTCTGTATATGTTTTAGTATTTGCTGTCATATAATGGCGTTGCAGTAAAACTATGCCAATGTTTTATATTTATTACTAAATAAATTATTTATTTATGCATATTGTTGTTCTTATAATAAAGTTAATAATAAATAATAAATAAATAATAGGTTAATAAACAAAGAGAATTCTTCTCTTGCCGATGTTGATTTAGATTAATCTTAAGACCTTAGATCTGCCAATCAAAGTTTATTAAGTATGTAAACATATTTTGCACATAAATAAATAAATGTATTCTTTCTTAATTTTGTTTTCTGTCACTCCACTTGTCCATGTAAGCATCTCATTTCCCTCACATGCATTCGTTGTTCCTCTTTCTTTTTAATGGCTTCTTCATTCTTAATAACCTCATTTGCTTACATTCTACTGAATTTTACGGCATCTTTATAGCAATATCTTTTCAGTTTCATTGAAATCTAACTATCATCAAACACACTACCATCAATTTTTCCATTACTCTGTAATGTATTAATTTAAATTTCTAAGTGAGTCTGCTACTTAGATTAGAATACGTTGGTGACAGATCGGCCTATGGCGAAGCAGTACAGCAAGAGATATTTCTTGTCCCATATTTAGTTTAAATATTATGTTTATATGGGATTAAGACACAATTATTGGTTGTAATGAAACTCACATTTTTTAACTAACTAGTGTTAAGTAAAGTTTTTTAACTAAGAAAAAAACGTAACAATAAACGTAACGTAATAATAAACAACGTAACAACCGGTAGTGACCATCGGATGGTTAGGACAAAAATAAATATTTACATGAAAGAAGAGAGAAAACGTATTTTTAAAAAACAACGCGGATAGATGTCTTCTAAGTAAGAACAGATGAAGATGATTTCCGAAAGATCTTAGCGAGTAAGTTCTAATCAGATCTCTCACATAATCAAAACCAAATTGGACCAAACCTTCTGGAAGAAAAGAAGAGAATTACTAGCGGAAAACAAACGCCATACTCAAGTAAACGTAGAAATTAAGGATACAATTAGAAAAGAACTAAAACGCGACTTAAAAAAATGGAATGAGAACTTAATAGAGTAAATCATTGAAACCTACATAGGCCTTGTAGGCCCCTGGCTTCTAAAAACTTGGTTATTTCGCTACATTTTTTCGGTCCTCTGCTTTCTCTCTCCAATTTCTCACGCATATTTCTGACAAGTCTTGCTTTACTGCTTCCAACCATTTCTTCTTTGGACGTCCCCCTTTTTTTCCCTCATTTCTCCCTCCTTCAGTATTGTTTAAACATTTCTCTGGCATTCGTATCATGTGACCAAGCCATCTAGTTTTTTGGGTTCCTATTTTTGCCGTAATTGCTGGTTTTCCATACATCCTCATTATTTCTTTATTCGTTCGTCTTCTCCAAATGTTCTCTACCGTCTTTATTCCTCCGAAGATTTTTCTGAGCACCTTTCTTTCCCAGATCTCTACTTTCTTTTCTTCCTGCTGGTTCATAATCCATGTTTCACTAGCATACATCATTCTGGGTCTGATTACTGTGTTGTAGACTCACAGTTTAGCTGTTCTTGATACATTTTTTTCTTTCAGTAATGTATTTAGTGACCCTATCGCTCTGCTTTCCTTCATTAATCTTTTGTCTAACTCTTTTTCTTCTTTTCCGTTGTTCGTTATGGTTACTCCTAAGTATTCAAATTCTGACACTTTTTCAAAACGATATACAGTATCTACTCCTTTAATTTTGATATATTTGTTATTGTTTGTGATGTCTTCTCTCATTTCCATATATTGCGTTTTTGTTCGGTTCATTATTAATCCGTATCTTTCCGCTTCTTCTTCAAATTTCTGGAAAACTTTTTCTAAGTGTTTTTTTGTTCTCGCTAGTATCACCACATTATCCGCGTACGCTATGCACTGTTCTCTGCTATTGAAAATAGTCCTGTTTGTGCTTATATTTGATCTTCTTACGATTTGTTCTAATACTTGGTTAAATAAATTCGTTGATAGCAAATCCCCTTGTTTTAAACCTCTATTCACTGTGAACTGTCTTGAAAAGCTTCCTTCCATTGGTACCCTATTTATCGTGTTCCTAGGCGTCATTCTCACTAGCCTTATAAGCTTTTCTGGTATTTCTAATGTTTTCATGGCCTCATATAACATCGTTCGATTTAGAGAGTCATATGGTAGTTTAAAATCGATAAACAGCATATGTAATCCTAAGTTTTGTTCGTAGCTATTATTTTGTATTAATTTCAACATACTAATTTGATCAGTAGTTGTTCTTCCTCATCTAAAACTTCCCTGGTATTTTTCAATTACTTTGTTATCATATTTTATTAATCTTTTCCTAATAATTTTTGCTAGTATTTCATAGACTCCTTCTAATACTGCTATAACTCTATAGTTTTCGCACTCCGTTTTGTCTCCTTTTTTATAGATAGGACAAATAAGAGCACTATTCTATTGTTTCGGCATTTCTTCCTTTTTCGAAATTATTAGTGTCAAGTGAAATATCCTTTCCTTCAATCTTTCGCCACCTTCCTTAAAAATCTCAGCTGGGATACCACTTTCTCCTGCACGTTTGTTATTTTTTAGGTCTCTTATTATTTCTTTGACATTATTCAGAGTTAGTTCCTCGCACGTCCCTTCTTCATCTTCTTGCCAATTCTCATTTCCCTTAAGTTTCTCTTGTTTGTATTTAATAGATCCTCGAAATATTCCGCCCATCTGTTTACTTTTTCTGTTGTTTCACCTAGAAGTAAGCCTTCTTTGTTTCTGAAATACTGTGGATTATTCTTTATAGTTTCTCTGGATTTCTTAACTTCTTGGTAAAAGATCTTTACCTCTTTGTTTATGTAGGCTTCCTTTATGGTTTTCAATTGCTTTTCTAGCTGTTCTCCTTTCTTTTTTCTGAAAATTCTTTTCACTTCTATTCTTCTTGACACATAGTTTCCGATTGCATTTTGGATATTTTCTTTATCTCTCTGTAGTTTTCTTCTGTTTTTTCTTGCCAAAAGATTCCTATATTCTTCATCGAACCAGTCTTGCCGCCTTTTTATATGTTCTCTTCCTCTACATTTTTCCGTTGCTTCCGACATGGCTGTCTCTATGGTCTGCCATTCTTCATCTATATCCTGTTTGATTTGATTCTCTAGTTTTTTTTATTAATTTCTTCCTCTAGTCTGTTTACAACCTGCTTCTCTTGAAGGCGTTCTAATTGGTAATTTAATTTATCTCTAACAGGTGTTGCTATTATTGGTAGTTCTCGTTTTAGTTTTGCTATTATAAGTGTATGGTCACTGTTGGTATCTGCCCCTCTGTAACTCCTGCAATCGATTATTGCCTTATCATGTTTCCTTTCAATTAGGACATGATCTATCTGATTTTTTATTTTTCTCTGTTTTTCTCTGTCATTTTTTTCTCTGTAGCAAATTTTATTAACTTTTTCCTGTTTTCATTTGATTCCTTATGTAAACTTCGTCCCCCTGTTATTTTTCTATATATTTCCTCTTTTTTCACTTTCGCATTCATGTCACCAATGATTATCTTTATATCGTATTTCTGTATATTCCCTATTAGGGTGCTTAGCTTTTCGTAGAACTCTGTTTTGGTTTCTAATGATACTTATCTTCCTATACTTTCCTCTGACTCTCAAGTAACATATTCTGTCTGATATTGGTTGAAAATTTACAACTGCTTTCTTTCTTACAACTATTGATGGTATAATTTACGAGCTGTTAAAAACAAGCAAGACAGTAACAATCTACTAACGGAGCTATCTAATTACTGTCTCCATAATAGCAAATTCCGTATAGGCTGGAACAAGAGTCTAGTAATATTCTTACACATCAAAAGGGACCAGTGTGATGTAAAGAATTATAGAACTATATCGTTGCTCAGTCAAGTATACAAACTGTTGACATCATGACATGCTATTACCAATCGGTTGACTTACAAAATGGATAATTACCAACGGGTTGAATAGTCTGGCTTTCGCAAAGGATATAGTACATCACACCATCTGCTGACAATGAGAATATTGATAGAAAAGGCAAATGAATACCAACTACCCATATTTTTTGCCTCCGTAGATTATGAAAAGATATATGATAGTATCGACGTGTGCTCCATAGAATAAGTTATTAATAATTGTAGAATAGATTCGAGATATAGACAACTACTACATAATATATGTAAATGCAACTATGATAGTACAACTAGACAAAAATAGAAATCCCATCTCCGTTAAGAGAGGGGAGGCGAGTGACGTGAAATCGCCAAAGATCTTTAATCTAGCTCCAGAAGACGTCTTTCAAACTATAAATTGGTTAACATATGGCATCAATGTTAATGACAAGTTAAACCACCTCAGATTCATTGACTACATCGTAATTACAGCAAGCCCATTTAAGGAACTACAAATGATCATGCAAGAACTCGCAGACAGCTTCCAATACGTCGCCCTAAAAATGAATATGACAAACACAAAACAATGACAAACACAGACGACCATAGACGTCTAATTATAAATATAAGTGAAATAGAACAAGTCCATGAATATATTTATCTAAGTCAAATTCTGAAACTTGACAAAGAGAACCAAAGTGCGGAAATCCCTAAAAGAGCCCGCCTGGCATGAACAGGATTTAAAAAACTCACTTGGATACTTAAGAACCGCAAAATACTTTGCTTGAGACGCAACGTGTTCAACCAATGCATCCTTTCTATCATGACATATGAATGTCAAACGTGGACACTAATTAAGGCAAACATGAATAAACTAGTCACAACAGAAAGCGCAATGGAAAGAGCAATGTTAGGTATACGACTGTTAGATAAAAAAAGGAACGACTGGGTAAGATTAAAAACAAGAATCGAGGATATCACAACAAAAATTGCCAAACTCAAATGGAGCTTCGCAGGCCACACAGCTATACAAAAGACCCACGTTGGAACGCCACAACACAATACTGGAGACCTAACAAAGGTAGACGACCAAGAGGAAGACCACAGATAAGATAGGCAGATGGCATAAAAAGACTAGCCTGAGCAAATTGGAAGTATGTTGCTCAGGATAGAGATCGATGGAAGGAGTTGGGAGAATCGTATATCCAAAGAGGTGTTAATATTACTTACATTAGGTAAACCTTGGGGGGGGGGGTTAATTTATTAAATTAATGTAAAGGTGAAATTAATATAAAATAATATAAGCAGTATTTACATTCCGGTGGTCAATTGTTAAGATGGCGGCGTGTTTCATATGCTCGTTTATGATAAAGTATCGTCTGTGAGTTTCCAACTTATTATATACCCACCTAATAGGGATATTTTTTAAGAAGCTAGTCAAGAAGCTACTTTGTATTGTGATTTATGGGAAACAAAATAGACGTTATTGTTTGTAACTTTACCAGTAATATTGTATTAAAGAAGTTATATACATTGATTAGATATATTTATTATTATTATTAATTACATTTAGAGATATATTTATGAAAATATGTGTTATTTATTTATTTATAGATGAGTTGATAACCTATTTCTAAATAATATAAGTAACATGGCTCTTGATAACGGAAAAAGTTTGTACCAAAAGTTTGCTAAAGTTAGTATTCTAGCCAGTGAATGACTAAACAAAAAATTAGCACATGAACAACTGAGATCATGAACAATAATTTAGATATTATTTTCTTAGAAATTTGGGGACAGTTTTCATAAAAACTATTATGAAAAACAAATTTAAAAAATTACAATAAACATAGGAAATTATAGAAAAATACAGAAAAACGCTTCACGCACAAGTCAATATACAAACACAAATTGTACATTGATCTTCTACTACATATGGGATAGATTTGATGCTTTTTAAAGGCACGAAGAGAGAATTTCTTGTAATTATAACTGTACCATTTTTTATGTAAACTTATTAAAAGTCTAGGTATGTCAAATGTCAATTAAGACAGGTTAGGAAGACAACTCTTTTTTTCCAAAAATGTATTGATTGGCTGTATACTTACGGTTGTAAGGTTGTTGACTCTACATTATAGAATGGAGAAAATTTTTAATAGTAGCCCTAATTATGTTATACTAAATAATAAATATTTTATGATGTTAATTAGGAGATTTTGTTACAAAAAATAATAACAAATTAATTACTACGAGCCCTATATGTGAGCCCCTACGAACTATATATTGGAACAAGCAGTTATTTTGCGAATAAAATGCCAATTTACCAAAATTCCCTTGTTTATTTTTTTTTAAATTGTAAATATGAAATTAACAACATTTTTATGATGTACGGAAATATTATATATATTTTTTGTTGATTACTATTTAATTAATTAAGTAAGCAAAGTACGTTGAATGTTATTTCTTAGACGTTGTTTTATTTTGTGCCACAGTGTCTTTATTGGATTAAGATCCAGACTGCTAGAAAGATGACAAAACTCTAATGTCAGGTTTTTCCATCCATTTTTGGGTAGATTTAGGCGCATTTAACCGATTTAGGCTCAGTCTTGTTGAAAAATAAAATCTCCGGATGGATATAACTTTGCTATATTTGGTAAAAACGAATGTTCAAGGATATCTTGATATATTTGGCTCCGTTTACTATGCCTCCAATAAAATATTAAGTTATAAACCTTTTTGGCCGACATACATACAACTCCACACCATGATGCCCTATGGAAACTTTACGGTCCTTTTGAGACAATCCTTATGGAATTGTTCTATTTTTTCTCGAACCACACGCTTTTAGTAATCTCCCACACAAACATCAAATTTGCTTTCGTCACTTAATTCGAATTAATCAATGTCCTGATATTATGTCGAAATATGTTTACACAGCAAAATAGAGATCCAACAGATGAATCAACGGCTGAGTCAGCAGATTGCCACAACTACCCAACGAAGCAAATAATTTCATTTTATAATCGTCAATAAAAAGCTAAAATTTCCGTGAAAGGAAGAACCTGAATACAAAGTAAACGTTTAACTTGCATGGTATGGAACAGGAATACAGTAAAACAAAATGAAAAAATTTGGTGCTTGAGAAAGAACAAATTTTTGTAACTTCTTTTTCATAGTATTTTTTTTGGAATCGATGGTATAATTTTGACTTGGCTCGAAAAGATATACACAATGGCACCTAGAAATCACCAGACGGACCAGTAAATAGAATTACTAATCATGAAAGGTAAACAAAGAAGAACAAGAACGAATGACTGTTTTGACGAAGAATATTAAAGTACAATAGAGAGAAAAAACAGAGGATATTTAATGATGCGACAGGGGTACAAAACCCGACAAGCAGGGGAGAAATATAAATAACTACGCAAGGAAGAAAAGAAAATTCACCGCAGAAAGAAGAGAGAAATTATGAATACAGAACTTTAAGAACTACAGAATCTAAGTAAGCCAATAGAGACGAGAAAAGTTTATTAGAAACTGAACAAAAGCATAAAGTAATTTACACAACAGAAGTAAAGAGATAAGGAGGCTAATATATTGACAGAACAGTAAGAAAAACTAAGATGATGGAATTCCTGAATGAGACCGAAAATGTTTTAGATTATATTGATAATACTCCATTAAACGTTTTTTATAAAAATATTGCTTTTAATTATGTGTTCTTAATATGCCATACGCTAAATAAAAAATAAATTCTCCTATAAGGACAGCTAAATTCTACGATAACTTACGATATCATGCGTATGACTCATTTCATTATTTCTTTGCTGTAGTTGATTTCAAAGCTTTCTTTGCGTCAGGCTGATAAAGGGTGAGGAACAGCAAACATGTTTCAAAATTTAGTTGTTTTCGATTATTAAAAAAAAATATCAAAAAGTATCAATATAAAATACATAATGAAGCCGTAAAAATAATTCCTTCAATCTTAAAAATGTTGTTAATTTCATATTTACAATTTAAAAATATTTAAATAAAAGAATTTCGGTAATTTGGCGTTTTAGTCGCAAAATAACTGCTTGTTCCAACGTATAGTTGTTAGAGCTCGTATTTCTCGTTATGGTTACAATGTTGTGACTCAGTATTTCTGAGTTATTCTAATTAAATGTAATTAACAGTATTTTAGCAAGCTTTAGAAATTATAGATTTAGACATTTAATATATTATAATATAATTTAGACTATTAGTTACATTTAATAAGAATAATTCATAAATACTGATTCACAACATTGTAATCATAACAATTACAAGTAATCATTTTGTAATTATATTTTTATAACAAAATTTGCCAATATCATAAATATTTATTATTTAATATTTCATAATTAACGCAACTATTATAAATTCTAATAATATACAGTCAACAACCTTACAAGTTATCACCCAATCGATACATTTTTAGAAAAGACGAAGAGTTGTCTTCCTAACCTATCTTAATTGACATTTAAAATACCTCCACTTTTACTGGGGTTTACATAAAAAATTGTACAGTTATAATTACAATAAACTCTCTCTTTTCCCCTTACAGAGCATCAAATTTATCCCATATGTAGTGGAAGATCAGTCTACAATTTGTGTTTGTGTATTGTCTTGTGTGTGAAGCGTTTTTATGTATTTTTCTTTATGTTTCTATGTTCATTGTAAATTTTTGTTTTTTCATAATAGTTTTAATCAAAACTGAACAACTCCAAGAAAATTACATCCAAATTATTTTTCATGCTCTTACTTGTTCATGTGCTAATTTTATGTTTAGTTATTCATTGGCTAGAATATTAACTTTGGCAAACTTTCCATACAAATTTTTTCCCTTATCAAGAGCCATATTACTTACATCATTTAGAAATAGGTCTCATCTATAAATAAATAAATAACACACATTTTCATAAATATATTTCTAGAATAAATGTAAATAACTTCTTTAATACAACATCGTTGATATATTTACAAACAATAACGTCCATTCTGTTTCCAATCAATCACAACACAAAGTAGCTTCTAGACTAGCTCCTCAAGAAACATCGCTTTTAGGTCGATGTATAAGTTGAAAACCCGTAGATGATACTTTGGCATAAATAAGCATTTGAAACACGCCATCTTAACAATATACCTTGCACCGGAATGTAGGTACTGCTTATATTATTTTATACTAATTTCATCTATACATTCATTAAATAAATTAAAAAATCCTCCCCCCTCAATTGTTTAAATGACATAAGTAATATTGTCACCTTTTGTACCATACCTAATGTAAGGTTTGCTTAAATTAGTAGAATTACAATATGTGATTTTTTCAGTTTTTTAAAGATTGTACTTTACCGGTGACCTGGTGATGAACAACTGTAGTGGTCGAAACCGGTCGTCGCTTACTAAATAAATAGATTGTGAGTAAGTATATCATTTATTTCTACTACCTAGTTTAAAATAGACTCACACGAACCACCAATTCATTATTTAAAATAGTAAACTTTTAAACGCATATTTAAACACAATATTTTAAACACATTTTTAAAATTCTATTTGTGGTTTCAAATATTTAAACCTCAGTATCTCAGCCATAGATACTTACGGAATAAGGCTATTGTAGAAAAATAGCTATCACACTTAATTAAGAAAACGAAATTTTCTCATACCCAATAAATCCCATTGGTCAGCATTATATCCCTGAAGTCACTCATTCGGAGATTAGAAAAGCACTCATCGACATGAAAAAACCGTACTTGGGGAAGACGGGGAATAAAAATCAAACCATAAAAGTAGAGTACACATATTACTATAATCATTAAAAGGAATATTCATACCTTTTAAATTACTGATCGATAAGTTTGTTACTAATCTTCGAGAGTTAAATAACATGAATTGAAAAAAAAAACTCGTAAAACCCTAGGTAAGAAAAAGAAAGTAAAAAGCAGAAAAGGATTAAAACAATCGAATTAATTATTAAAAAAATAATAATTAAAACGAAACAGACATATTATAAGTATTTGCAAAATAAGACAATGAATAAAAAAAAACAAGACAGAAATAAGCATGAACGATACCCGTAGTAATTTCGCAACACTCCGTAAAAATATTAAAATCCAAGTATGCGCAAGTTTTTTCTAAACGACTCTCATCGTAAAAATCTATTGTAAATCCAGAACAATTAGAAAAAATATCATGCTCAACTAAACGCTTCTTTTTATTGTTTTTTCCTGGCGTGTTCCCAACCAAGTACTGTTTTATTTTTATCTTGTCCTTTGTATAAACACGACATTAACTCTTTTTGCTGACATTCTTGGAAATGTTAATATATTCTCCATTTAGTTTGTCTGAAACCGTTGGGAGAACTATTGTTCTCATCTTATCTTCGCGTTTCTTTTGCCCAATATACGTTTTAGGAGGTAAAATTGTTATCCAAAGTTCAGGTTTAAGATTAAAAAAGTTCGTTTGTTGAGAGTTTCTCACACCAAAATTTTAACAATACTCTGACTGTTGGAATGTACTTAAAGATACGGGAATTTAAACAGCTAAATTCTATTTTTTTCTCAGATATATACAAGTATAGATGTAAGCAAATTTCTTAAAAAAGTGAAAATTATGCTTACAAAATATTTAAGGTTATTGTCGCTTTATTGATAACAGAAATGGTCAAAATGCTTCTTAAACATTTGAAGTACTGGAGAATTTATAATCATAACCACAATAGTAAATACACGTCTTATTTTAAAAACAAGAAAGTACTTTCTTCCTCTCTTTTTCTCACCTCCTGTTATCATTATAATCATCATTATTCTCTTTGCCTTTATCCCTATGCGAGGTCGGCTTCGTTTCTATCTTAAGTCATACCAAATCAATTCCCTTTACCGACATGCTTTACCTAGGCTTCTTTGCCCAGGTCTTTTTGGGCCTGCACCTTCTACTTGTCTCAGGAGCTTGCAATTCTTTGTATTGGGTAATTAACGTTTCGGGATTAAATATGTGCGAACCATCTTAACCTATACTCTTTCATATTGGCATTAATTGGGGCCAAACCTAAACTTCCCCTAATATACTCTTTCTTAATTATATCTTTGTCATTTCACGTATCCATCTAAGCATTCTTATTTTCTACACATGAATTAGTTTCTACTGGTTCTCTTTCTGCTGGTATCATGAAAGTTTTATATATTTTTTTCTTCAGTTTCATTGGAACCTTTCCGTCACACAACACACCACTCGCTTCCTTCTACTTCATCCATCTCTCCCTAATTCTACTGCATGCATCACCATATATATATATATATATATATATATATATATATATATATATATATATATATATATAGTAAACTCTTACATATTGGGGAAATCTGCAAGAAATACTCTAATGTGTATCAATTGTTTCGCCGAACGTTTTCGCCAAAGAGAATTAATTTGGCTTCTTCAGGGCTGAAAGAGAATAAATTATAATTAGCTACCATATATTATCTATTAAAACATTATTGATCTTACCGTAACTTAGAATTGTAGAGTTAGAATATTAAAAAACTTTGCTAGTAACATAGTGGTGTTTTTTGTTACTATGTGCAAAAAAAGTTTTTTATAAGGATTGAAATGTATGGTAGCTTCGAACTTGACACGTAAAGGCTTACCCAAGGTTAATCGAAAAACCCAATGCAACTACATTTAAAAGGAGGTAATTCTTTGAATTGTCGGCAATAACTAAATTTTTGATTTTTAGATAGTTAAAAGTGAGGTTCTGTTTAAGCCAGAACGCAAGCGCTGACAACTTCATTAGTTCGTATGAATCTTTATGTCGTTAAGGTTCATTGGTAAAAAACGAATGAATTTAAATCCCAGTAAAGGGAAATATTATTTTGATTTTCTTTATTTAATTATATTATATTGTTCTTGTATTATTGAATCTTATTGAGACGTATCTAAGAAAAGCAAGGAAATGTTATATATTTTTTGTTAATGAAAATTAATTATAAAGGTATGTTAGTTGTTAATGGATATATCAATCAAGTTAGTTATCTGTGATATAGTATTGTTCTTGGTATCTGATTTAAGTAACAGGTGGTATATATCGCTTAGATTCTTGATGTCACTCTTAACATTAATGGAGAAATCGTTAAGGAAAATATAAGACATTTCAATGAACTCTCTTTTAGATTTATTGTTCTCACGGTGGAGAATTGTGGTGTTTGTATAGTCCATGAGATGACCAGTGGAATGGACATGTTTGGCTAATGCACAACGGTCAGGGTGAAGTCAAGAATCACTTTTGTGTAGTGTAATACGTGATTTCAATAATTGAGATGTTTGACCGATGTAGGAATTATTGCAAGAGAGACATGGAATGTTGTAGACAATATTACTAAGCCTATCTATGGGAGTCTTATCTTTTATCTTAGAATAAAGATTATTAATTGTTAGGGCTGATCTACAAGCCACATTAAGTTTAATGTTGTTATTATTATTGCCAAAGCTATTTTCAACACTTTTCAGAATCCTTGTTAACCCCGGAGTGATATCTCTGAAATATGGTAATGAAAAATATTTGTTTATAGGAGTATCCGAGACTGGGTTCCCACTTAAGACATCAGGATCAGCATTGTTAGTCGCGAAGGAAGGTGAAATATCTTCGTCATGGATAGTATTAAACAAAATCTTATTAACTAATGGTGTTGGATAAGCGTTTGAAATAAAAAGTTTCTGTAGGATTTGTAGGTTTTTTGTATGAAATGAAGGATCTGATAGTTTTGTTACTCTATTTTTCATCTGTTTGATTAAGTTGACTTTGGTAGAATTATTATGGTATGAGTTGTAGTTAAGGTATCTACCAGAATGGGTCGGTTTTTGATACCAATCTATTTTGATGTTGTTGGTTTCCCTGATCATCCTTATGTCGAGAAAGGGGACGGACCAATTACCATCTTCCCTCTCTATAGTGAACTGGATGTAGGGGTCATAACCATTAAAAGTGTCTAATAGTTCATCTACCTTGTCATTGGGTATAGCCAAAATGATATCATCAACATATTTTTTAATAAATGGAATATTAAAGGATAGTAAAGGAATGACTGAGTCTAATACATAATCCATAACGTAAGTTGCAATGATAGGAGAAATCTTATCTCCCATAGGGGTACCGAAAGTTTGTTGATAGTATTTATCTTTAAATGAGAAGTAAGTGTGGTTAAAGAGAAATTCGACGATGCTGATGAATCTGTCGTAAGACATGGAACAACAACCTCTAATACGGTCCCAGTTGATCTCTATTGATGTCAAACATATTCCTAGATGAACATTGCTAAATAAGGATACAACGTCAAGGCTAACGAGGACATAATTTGATGGAAGTATGTAGCCATTATATTTATTTACCATCTCAAAAGAATCTTTAATGTAATATTGACTTTCATAATTATATGCATTATATGCATAAAACTTTGCAATGTTCCCATTATATGTTGTTAGTTTTTTCTTTGTGTTACGGTCAATCTCATTGGAAGAGGCTAAGGATGCGATTAATGTATTGCATTTCCTTTGCAGAGAAGAAGTGGGATTGGATGTAAGTGAAACCCACTGAAAATATCTCAGCTTTTGTTACAGACATACTTACTAATGCATATAATTATGAAAGTCAATATTACATTAAAGATTCTTTTGATATGGTAAATAAATATAATGGCTACATACTTCCATCAAATTATGTCCTCGTTAGCCTTGACGTTGTATCCTTATTCAGCAATGTTCATCTAGGAATATGTTTGACATCAATAGAGATCAACTGGGACCGTATTAGAGGTTGTTGTTCCATGTCTTACGACAGATTCATCAGCATCGTCGAATTTCTCTTTAACAACACTTACTTCTCATTTAATGATAAATTCTATCAACAAACTTTCGGTACCCCTATGGGAGCTAAGATTTCTCCTATCATTGCAACTTACGTTATGGATTATGTATTAGACTCAGTCATTCCTTTACTATCCTTTAATATTCCATTTATTAAAAAATATGTTGATGATATTATTTTGGCTATACCCAATGACAAGGTAGATGAACTATTAGACACTTTTAATGGTTATGACCCCTACATCCAGTTCACTATAGAGAGGGAAGATGGTAATTGGTCCGTCCTATTTCTCGACATAAGGATGATCAGGGAAACCAACAACATCAAAATAGATTGGTATCAAAAACCGACCCATTCTGGTAGATACCTTAACTACAACTCATACCATAATAATTCTACCAAAGTCAACTTAATCAAACAGATGAAAAATAGAGTAACAAAACTATCAGATCCTTTATTTCATACAAAAAACCTACAAATCCTATAGAAACTTTTTATTTCAAACGCTTATCCAACACCATTAGTTAATAAGATTTTGTTTAATACTATCCATGACGAAGATATTTCACCTTCCTTCGCGACTAACAATGCTGATCCTGATGTCTTAAGTGGGAACCCAGTCTCGGATACTCCTATAAACAAATATTTTTCATTACCATATTTCAGAGATATCACTCCGGGGTTAACAAGGATTCTGAAAAGTGTTGAAAATAGCTTTGGCAATAATAATAACAACATTAAACTTAATGTGGCTTGTAGATCAGCCCTAACAATTAATAATCTTTATTCTAAGATAAAAGATAAGACTCCCATAGATAGGCTTAGTAATATTGTCTACAACATTCCATGTCTCTCTTGCAACAATTCCTACATCGGTCAAACATCTCAATTATTGAAATCACGTATTACACTACACAAAAGTGATTCTCGACTTCACCCTGACCGTTGTGCATTAGCCAAACATGTCCATTCCACTGGTCATCTCATGGACTATACAAACACCACAATTCTCCACCGTGAGAACAATAAATCTAAAAGAGAGTTCATTGAAATGTCTTATATTTTCCTTAACGATTTCTCCATTAATGTTAAGAGTGACATCAAGAATCTAAGCGATATATACCACCTGTTACTTAAATCAGATACCAAGAACAATACTATATCACAGATAACTAACTTGATTGATATATCCATTAACAACTAACATACCTTTATAATTAATTTTCATTAACAAAAAATATATAACATTCCCTTGCTTTTCTTAGATACGTCTCAATAAGATTCAATAATACATGAACAATATAATATAATTAAATAAAGAAAATCAAAATAATATTTCCCTTTACTGGGATTTAAATTCATTCGTTTTTTACCAATGAACCTTAACGACATAAAGATTCATACGAACTAATGAAGTTGTCAGCGCTTGCGTTCTGGCTTAAACAGAACCTCACTTTTAACTATCTAAAAATCAAAAATTTAGTTATTGCCGACAATTCAAAGAATTACCTCCTTTTAAATGTAGTTGCATTGGGTTTTTCGATTAACCTTGGGTAAGCCTTTACGTGTCAAGTTCGAAGCTACCATACATTTCAATCCTTATAAAAAACTTTTTTTGCACATAGTAACAAAAAACACCACTATGTTACTAGCAAAGTTTTTTAATATTCTAACTCTACAATTCTAAGTTACGGTAAGATCAATAATGTTTTAATAGATAATATATGGTAGCTAATTATAATTTATTCTCTTTCAGCCCTGAAGAAGCCAAATTAATTCTCTTTGGCGAAAACGTTCGGCGAAACAATTGATACACATTAGAGTATTTCTTGCAGATTTCCCCAATATTTAAGAGTTTACTATATATATATATATATATATATATATATATATATATATATATATATATATATATATATGTATATATATATATATATATATATATATATATATATATATATATATATATATATATATATTCTCTAATACCGATCCTAGGTGCTTAAAACTATTTATTTATTTACAAAGCTCAAAAGGCCTTGAAGGACTAAGGCTAAAATACAATTAATATAATACCTATATATTACAAAACATGTATCAAGTGGGTAGGCTTCTTATTCCATTATGCGCTCCTTGTCTACTACATTGACTTACTATTTTCCTACATTCATCCCTGTTGGTTGCTCTTTCTTTCCAACTATCAATTCCCTCTTTTCTGAGATAATCATGTACGCTATCAAACAATTTTTTTCTGGGACTTCCTTTCATCCTTTTCGTGATTAGGCCCCGTTTTATCATCATATTTGGCATCCCCTTCCTTTCCATTCTCATTACGTGTCCCATCCATCTCACTCTCTGTGCCTAAACCCTGTTTGTTTGTCGCACCCAAACACCCAACACCTTTACTACAATACGTCACTGTGGGCCTTATTACCGTCTTATATATCCTAAACTTTATTTTTCTCAACAGATATTATTTGGATTTCATCAGTGGTCTTAGGCTTTCCATATTTTTATTTCCCTTTGCCAATGTGCTTTGGCATTCAGTTCCCATTCTTTCTGACTTTTCTCTTCTATTATAATTCTTAGATACTTAAAATGGACCACTTTCTAGAAATTATATTTCCTTGATTCATTAAATATGAAAGTAAAGTGTCAATCTTTTTTTTGCTCTGTATTTCCGAGTATCATGTACTTTTCCTGGTTTATCTGACATTTCCTGGTTTATTTCTAGGTCAAAATATTTTGCCTTCTTTTCGAATCTTTTTATAACAATTCCTAATTATTTTCTTGTTTTAGTTAGAATAGTAAGATCATCTGCGAAAGCCAGACATTGATTTTTATTTTTGAAGATGTTTTAACTCGGCTATTTCTGATTTTTATTTCCAATACCAAATTAAAAAACAACGTGGATAAAGGATCTCCTTAGTCCTTGCTTAAGACCTCTGTTCACTTTAAATTCATCCGATGAAAATCCTCTCCTTAGTACATGATTCAGTCATTCTTACTAACCTAACCAGTTTTGCATGTATTCCCAAGGAGCTTTAATATCTATGAACAGCGCTTAAAGGATTACCCTTATGTACACATGTTCATAGCAGGTAGTCTAGATTTCTTTAAGTTTAAAAATCTAATGTCACTGATCTATTAGCTCTAAAACCGGACCTGATACTCACCTAATTTATCTTCAACAAATCTTCTGTTAATCTCTTAGCATCCTGGCTAATACCTTGTAACAAGTATTCAACAGAGTAACACCTCTGTAATTTTCACATGCCAATCTATCCGTCTTTTTGTATGTGGGGCATAATAAAGCTTTGGTCTAATCTTTGAGCATATTTTCTCTTCCTCAATAAGGCTAACATCCTCTTAATAAGGCTAACATCCTTTTTTGCAGTTCTTCCTCTCCATTATTTAGCATTTCCGTAGCTAGTTCATTTTCTCCCAGTCTTTTGTTATTTTTGAGCCCATTGATTATACTTTTAATCTCTTCTTTAATAGGCAGTTTCATTATCATGCCATTATGCTCTATGAAGAAATTTTCAATCTCATCTGTATTTTGTCCATTCAGTAGTTCACTAAAATGTACCTCCCATATACTGTTTCTTGTTCACTCGTGAATGATCCAACTTATTTTTTAAATTCTTGATAAAACGACGTATTTTTTTTCTGTTATTTTTTGGTTACATTCTCTTTTCTTTCGTCTACAACCCTTCTCTATATGCTTCTTGAATGTTTCTTTCTTCCATGTTCTGCACGATTTAGTCAACACATCACAAATCCACTTAAAGCGCAGAATTACCCCATACCCGCTTACATTTTTTTTGTACAGGCCAGGACCCCTACTGTAAGGAGTGCCCTATAAGCTAGTGTATTGTTGCCCTTATCCATCCACTAGGAGTCACGTACTGTATACGGTATTCTTCTCATCTCCTATAATCTTCTGCAATTTTCCATCTCTTTCAAAACGTATAGCAATTGTACATAATACACTCAGGCGGCACTTATGCTTCGGGGATGTGAGGTTAGGAATTGAAATACAAGAAAAAGCTATAATAATAATTATTCCATAATTTATCAAAACCCGGCTAAATAAATACACTATTCTCTGTATCCATATAACCTGTTTTCTTTCCATAAATATAAAAAAAAACTGACTCAATTTCTATTGTATTTTAATGTCTTCCAAAGAAAAATCAGATTGTCTGGTAAACAGATCTATTATATAACAGACCTACAAATATTTGTGCACTTGTTATTTGTTTATTTATACTGCTTATCGCACCCAATAATAGAGGCACTCTAAAGCAATGAAATAATTTATCAGAATTCTTTTCAATATAGTCACACCAAATACGTGTATAAAGTTTGTGATACCTGGCCTAATTTAATATTTCACAATGATAGTTACTGGTGAGGGCATCAAAGGTTATACAGGGCGTTTCACGACGAGCTTCCACTATCTCCATATCGGAAACTACTTACACGATATTTATGGAAATTGGTTTGTGGGGATTATAAGTTATGACGAACTTAAGACAATATTTTGACGGACATGCTACTTCCGGTTATAAATGAAGTGAAGAGCAACTTTAATATTTTACATGGAGCACCATGTTTATTATTGCATTTTTAGATTCTGCGTAGAATTCTAGACACAATGGAATGATTTGTCATAGGTCAAAATTTTATATTTTTTGAGTTACTCAACCGAGTTACAAACTTTTGAAAGTTAACAGCTCATCCATTTACAAAGATAATATCTTAAAAACTTTTGTACACAAAGAATAGGTAACGTTCTTTCAAGAATTTATATCGAAATCAAAATTCTTAATGGGTGTTCACAAATGAAACAATCTATACTTTATAATTTTATTGTAAAAATACATAAATAAGTTCTCTTTCAAATAGTATTAGGGTTCCGTGTACCTAAAGTTAATACTTTTTGAGATAATTGTGGTTTAATGTTGAAGATAAGATAATATTTATTGTTTTATTCTAGCAGAACGTTTATGAATATATTAAAACTGTCATTATTTGCAGTTATTGGCACTTTAATAAAGTGATAGAAATGGCTCGTTTAAAATTAAACAATGAAGAATGCGTAATATTGTTGATAATAATGATCAAACATAATCAAACGTAATTACGTTGTTCAGCGAATTAAAAAAAACTTTTATCCTTATTTTTTTTATTTACAAAATTGCTTTAACCACTAGGGGTTATTAGCATGGTACAATAAATTACATAAATGTTAATAATGTTACACTATATTTTGTGAAGTAGTCTTGCATTTTGTAAAAAGTTTATAGTTTTGTCATTATTGAAGCCGTTTAAGCACTCTTTGGATGAAGTGGGTAATCCAGCTTGAAGTCGGTCTAGGGTGTACAAAGGGCAGTCCACTAGCACATGGTCCACTGTAGTTACAAAATCACAACTGTAGCACATGGGAATTTGTTCTTTACTTAGAAGGTAATCATGTGTTAACTTCGAATGGCCTATACGTAATCTAGAGATGCATACTTGGTCTCGTCGCTTGAATGGGAGTTTGTATACAGCTACCTCTTGCTTAATGTTTTTCATGGATATCTCTGAATTGTTCCAGTGTAGTTGCCATTCCTCGCTTATTTTGTTTCTAAAATATTGCTTCAGGTCGCTATAAACGCATTTAGTGAATAATGTTGATTGTGGATTTTCTGCTGCTTCCCTGGCCCACTGATCAGCTTTTTCGTTTCCAGTTATACCACAGTGTGACGGAACCCAAAGGAATTGAACAAATCGGTCGTTTTCTTGACATTTCATTACTTCTGACTTTATAAGCAATAGAATGGGATGGTTTGTGTATAACTGTTTCATAGAGCTGAGAGCACCTAAAGAGTCAGTTATTATCAAAGAGTTTTGTATGTTTTTATTATTTACAAATGTTATTGCTTGCAAAATAGCAAGAAGTTCTGCGAAAAATATGGTTGATCGTATAGAAAGTGAGAAGGAGTAGTCTTGGTGTAAAGTTGTAAAAGAAGCCCCTACCCCATTATCAGATTTAGACGCGTCTGTAAAAATGAGGGAGTTATGAGAGCAGTTTAATTTCTCTCCTGCTTTCTCTTTAAATATACTACGTGGTGTGTCATATTTGTTATTGATAGTAAGACTTGTATCACAAATAGGCAGCTGTATTCTCCAAGGAGGTTGATGATTAAGGTCAGTTACATTGTATGTCTCAGGAAAATGTATGTTTAAACTATTTTGTAATTTTTGGATCCGGATATAAAACGGGGGACTTAATCTTTGTGAGGTGTTAAATGCCGATGTGAATCTGTCAGCAAACGTGTTTTTAAATGTCGGTATATGTGGATTGGCTGACAATTTAGGAGCATACACAAGGCTGAGGTAGTTTCTTCTTAGTTGAAGGGAAGGTTCACCTGATTCACAATATAAACTTACAATTGGGCTAGTATGATGAGCTCCCAGTGCTATTCTTTTTGCTGTATTGTGTATTGGGTCTAGTAATTTAAGTATTGATGCTTTGTCTGAATTATAAGCAACTGCGCCATAATCTAGTTTAGAACGAATTAGAGTTCTGTAGACAGTTATGAGTGTTTGGAAATCAGCTCCCCATTGCTTGTGAGATATGCTTTTCAATAAATTTAGACCATTTTGAGTTGATTGTCGAAGATGAAAAATATGATCTTTCCAGATTAACCTCTGATCTAGTTTCATTCCTAGGAAGGTAGTTGATTCAACATAAGTAATAGGTAACGAGTATAAGGTGAGATTAGGTGGTAGTATAATGTTTTTTGGGCTCTTGCTAAAGAAAATTGCTTTTGTTTTGTTTGGAGATATCTGTAGACCACATCTATCTGACCAATTTTCTAGTTGATTGATAGCGGCTTGTATATATCTGGTAAGTGTTAGAACATTTTTCTCTCGAGAAAATATGACGAGATCATCAGCATATAAGCGTGCTTTTACTAATGAACTTAAGGATTTAGAGATGTCATTAATCGCAATAAGGAACAATACTACGCCTAGTGTAGATCCTTGTGGGATACCATTAATTTGTGTTGTTGGCTCTGAACAAACATTATCTACACGAACTTTAAACTCACGAAATATTAGAAATTTTTTTATAAACTTAAGGATGTTACCTTTGATTGACCATCTGGATAAGTTTTGTAATATGTCGGATCTCCAAATTGTATCATACGCATGGGTTATGTCAAAGAAAACTGCTAAACACTCTTGATTGCATCCAAATGCTTCGTGAATTTCGGATTCTATATCAACTAGATTATCTAAAGTAGACCTTGATTTCCTGAAACCACTTTGAATAGGGGTAAGAAGTTGTTTGTCTTGTAGATACCACAGTAGTCTATTGCTTACTATTTTTTCCAGAATTTTACATATCGAACATGTTAGCGAGATCGGTCGATAAGACTCCGGGTCTGATTTTCTTCTTCCCTGCTTAAGGACTGGAATAATAATTGACTGGTGCCAACTATCAGGAAACACATTTTTTGTCCAGATAAAATTGTAAATTTTTAGAAGGTATTGTTTACCTTCTTCGGGTAATGATTTTAAAAAGGCAACTGGAATGTTATCAGGTCCAGGACTGGTATCTTTTGTACAGTTTAATGAATATAGTAACTCGTCCATTGAGAGTTCGACGTTAAGAGGAGAATTAGTATGATCTTCTAAATCTATATAAGTGTTCTCTAAATTTTGTTTGTGTATTATGGAATTTGTAGAGATAATGTCATTGCTGGAGTGTATTTGATACGTATCAGCAAGTATAGCAGTTATTTGTTCTTTCGTCGAGCAAGTAAGATTTTTATGTTCTAGATAATGGATTTTATTGAAGGATTTTTTTCCATTCATTTTATTAATCATTTGCCAAACTTCGGAAATAGGAGAAGATAAATTTAAGGACGAGACATACGCTTTCCATGCTTCTTTTCTGCTTTTCTTCAATATATATCTACAGTAGGCTCGCTTTTGCTTAAATTCCAGTTGGTTTTGTAGTGTGGGGAAATTTTTTTAATTTGTTAAAAGTTCTTTTTGACTCTCTGATTGCCATCTTACATTCCTGGTTCCACCAAGGGACTGAAGGATGTTTTTTCTGGAAAATTTATAAAACCTACGGACAATTCTGCAGCTGTTGTTATGAGTTGAACAAAACTGGAAACTATAGAATTAATATTTGTACGGTCATCACTAGGAGGACTTAGCTCTGATATGGATCGAGATATTAAAGAAGAATATAAAGACCAGTCGGCATTCTTTAGATGCCATTTATTAGATGGAGCGGAAGAGGGAGCTGTATTGTTATTCGTTATTAATATTGGGAAGTGGTCACTTCCATGTAGATGAGATGTGACTTGCCAAGACAGTCTAGGTTGTAAAACTGGGTCACATAAAGTTAAATCGATTGCTAAACCACCACCTGTAGAGACATTAAATCTTGTAAAACTACCATCATTAAGTAAGTTGAGATTAAGTTTAGTTAAAATTTGTTCGATTTTACGCCCTAAACTATCGGATTTATTTGATCCCCATAGAACATGATGTGCATTGAAGTCACCTAAAATAATTCGTGGTTGAGGAATTTGATTAAAAAGGTCTAATAGTTCGCGAGCTGAAGGATCAGTACCAGGAGGAATGTATATATTGCAGATGTTTATTTTTTAAGGTCCTTTCAAAGTTATTGCTGTAGCCTCTAATTGTGTATTTAAATCAAGTATTTCTGAATCATATTGGTTATGTACATAAATAGCTGTCCCTCCACTATCCTGGTTTGCATTAAGTCTATTTTTAATATATGGTGTGTAGTTTTTTAGTTTGTAAAATTTCTGCTGTTTAAAGTGTGTCTCTTGTAGACCTATTATGGACGGTATGAATTTAGACATTAGTAATTTAAATTCTTCTAGACGGGTGTAAAACCCGTTCAGATTCCACTGAATTATGGAGTTGAATTTTTAATTAATAGGTGTATCACTGCAATCTCTAGAGGAATAGTCATCCTGTAGTTTACAAAGTTCCTTCCTTAGTCTTGTACATCGTGTTTTCAAGTATCTTTGTGATAGCACTGGGTGAAGTTTTTTTAGATCTATTAACCCTTCGATATCTTCCGTGTATGTTTTAGCAATACTAAGCAGATCTACAGCTACATGGGTGTTTTCAAGTAAATCTATTATCTCTTCTTGGCTTAAACAGCTACTGTTTGACTTATTTTGGAAAAAATCAACTGTACAGTTGGTAAGATCTTCAGCTAAGTTATGGTGGGTTAGGACGTCTGTTTTTGTTCTTTTGTGTTTTTTATTGGGTTCTTTAAAAGGATTTCCACCCTCCGATTTAGGAGAATTTGTTATATCACAAGCATTTCTTTTAGGTGTTTGAGCTTCTGTTTGAGTTTCATTTATAGTTTTATTTATTTTACCAGGTTCAGAAGCATTACTTTTAGGTGTTTGTAGTTTTGTTTGAGTTTCTATTTTAGTTTCATTTATTTTATCCGGTACCGTCTCCATTGTTTGGGAGTTATCGAAAGAGGTAGAGTTTTTTGGTGTGGGTGAAGTGATGGTTTCAGTAGGTTGTGGATTACTGATTTGTTTGGTAAGTACGGGAGAATGTTCTGTAGTTTGAGTTGTATTTTGTTGTGAACTAACAGTCTGGTCACATTGTGATTGAGAAATGTGTGTTGTATTGTCATCGGTGGATTGATTATTATGATTTGGGCATCGAGATGCTAAATGATCAGTTTGTTTACAAATAAAGCACGTTTGTTTTTCTAGTGAGAGAATTATTGGATAGTTCGATTGATCATGGTTAATTAGTATTGAATCGGGAATATTTTCAAGATTTGTAGCTGCTATATAAGTAAAACGTCGAAAACTAATGATATGTCTAAAACTAGGATTTGATGTTCCGATCCGTAAAAAATCTATTGGTGTTATTTGATAGATTCCTATCTTTTTGAGTTCATTTTCTATTACGTTATGTGGTATAGAAGGAGATACATTAGAAATAATTAGTTTTTCGTTTGGAGTAATTAGTTTTCTGGCTTGGATATGATGTTGGTTTACTATTATTATCCCATTGTCTGTTTCCAAAAATTTTTGAACAATATTTTCCGAAGTGAAGTAGATGCATATACGATCATTAACAATTCTGGATATTGCAAGTATATTTTTGGGGTCAACTAAGTTGGCTACAGCATTCAGGTAATCCTCGATTTTTGAATTTGGAACTGTATTTACTACAATTGCTTGTTTTTTGGAAGGAAATATGTTGGTAGGTTCATTTAAAACTGTTGAATATAACTTTTGTGCAGTAGTAGCTTGGTTCATGTTGATCTACGGAACCTGAGTACGGTCCTCGCACCAATACGAAATCATTGATAATAACTCGGTGTAATTAAATAAATTAAATTACTTACAGTTAATGACCAAAAGTATCAACAATAAATAATATACACTTTACTACACTTTTAGCTTTCAATGTTTTTAAACAAAACCCTTTTATCCTTATTCTTACACCACAGTTTAAGGTTTAAAAGAAACAGACTATAAAAAAAGAACAGAATTTGTAACAATAAAATGTCAAGAAGATAATGAATTTTTGAAGAATATTATATGGTGTGAGGAATCAAAATTTACAACAAATGAAATGTTTAGTAGGCACAATTCGCATCACTAGAGCAAAATAAATCAACATTTAATAAGAGTAAGTTGTTTTCAGGAGCGATGGAAGTTTAATGTCTTTTGTGCGATCAAAGACAATCTGAACGTAGTTCTTCACTTAAAATTTTTATTTCGATGTAAATTCCTTAAATAAAGTTAGCTACTATTTGTGTACAAAGGTTTTTGAGACATTATAATTGTAAATAGACGAGATATTAATTTTGAAAAGTTTGTCTCCATCTGTAAAAATTTTTGAAAAAAGATAAATAATTATAAAAATATAGAGTATTGTATATACAGGGTGTATATACATTATTATATACACCCTGTATATAATAATATACAGGGTGTTTTATTTAAAATAAAAAGTTGATGTTGACTTCTGGTGTAACCGGAAGTGCTATGTATGTCAAAATTATTTATTTAAGCTCGTCATAACTTGTGATCTCGTTAAAGCAATTTTTGTCAATATCGTGTAAGTAGTTTTTAATATAAAGATAGTGTAAGCTCGTAGTGAAACGCCCTGTAAAGACAGCACTCAAAATATTTAGAAATTAAAAATGTGTGTTTTATCTACCACAAATTTATTAGTTTTCAGGAAACATTTTTTCTAGTGTTTGAACCTATTTTTATTGCATTTTCTCCACAATCAAGTAAGTAAATTTAAAATATGATATGTATACGATTATTTTAAAAGAATTTGAACAGAGTAGAATCTAAAATTCAAATGTGTCAAATTGGAGATAAACGGTTCGTTTTTCATCTTATTTTTAATCCATTTTTCTTTTTAATGGTTTTAAATTATTTTTCAAGCTCTTCATTCATATTTGGCATTTCTCTCTGAATTTTCGTTCAATAAGATTTCTATTCCACCTCGCTCCTTGAATTTACTATCTGTGGTGATGTTGCCGATGTTGATGGCTCTGCTACACGTATTAGGCCGTTTATCACTACATTGTTAAAATTATATTTTTATTCATTCTAGTATGTTATATGTATTCTATAGCTTCTGTAAGATACATCGCATAAGTATTTGGACATTTCTTTAGCTTCATTAATCAATGCTTCTTGGAATCTATTCAAATGCCCCTTTATTCTTTCCTATGTAGTATGTATTGAACATATCTTTTGTAACGTTACCTTCGTCTGAAGTTTTGAATTTTTTATCAGTTTCCTATAATTTTTGGACTTTCCTAAGGAATCTATGTCGCTGTACGAGGATAGATTGATATTAAACTAGCCTTTGATAGATGGCGCTACTTGATACCGAATTGGTTTTGGTGTTGACATTTGCCATTCATGACATGACGTCTGCCAAAATTTTTAATTTTAAAGTTCCTCCACAAAAAGGGTAAAATAAATGTGCAAATCAAAGCCGACCTGAATGAAGTTTATGATGAGGTTGCACCTTCGTTAGCAATAGTAAAATTTTGGAAAGCTGTATTTGTTCGTAGTCGTACGAGTGTTTTTGATGATGAGCGTCCCGGAAGGCCAAATGAAGTCACCACGCCGGAAATGATCAACAAAGTCCATGACAGGATTATGGCAGATCGTCGAATTAAGCTCCGCGAGTTAATAGAGGTCCTAAACATTTCCTACGAACGCTTACACAACATCATTCACTATCATTTGGACATGAAAAAGCTATCCGCGCGATGGGTGCCGCGTTTGCTGACAATCGATCAAATGCATAAACGTGTGACCACTTCGGAGACGCTTTTGGCAATGATACGGCGCGATCCAAAGGATTTTTTCACCGATTTATCAGCGTTGATGAAACCTAGGTGCATTGTTACACACCAGAAACCAAAGAACAGTCGAAGCAGTGGCGCAAACGAGGCGAAGGGCCGCCGAAGAAGGCAAAGAGTGCACATTCGGCCGGCAAAGTGATGGCCACTGTTTTATGGGATGCGAAGGGCATCATCCACATCGACTACTTGAAAAAAGGAAAAACAATCAACGGTGAGTACGATGCAGCATTATTGGATCGATTCTATGCCGAATTGTGTCGAAAACGCCCCGGTTTGGAACGCAAAAAAGTGCTCTGTCACCAAGACAATGCACCGGCTCACCGATCGGCCGTCGCCATGGCAAAATTACACGAATTGGGCTATGAATTGGTTGAACACCCACCGTATTCCCCAGATCTTGCCGCCAGCGATTTTTCCCTGATTCAACAAATGATGAAGTCGTCGCTGAAACTTCGGCCTATTTTGAAGAGCTCGAGCAAAAGTACTATTCGGGTGGGATAAAACAATTGGAACATCGTCTTACTAAGTGTATCGAGCTAAAAAGAGACTATGTTGCGAAATAAATCGATTTATTTCCTAAAAACTTGTTTTTTCTATCAAAGGCTAGTTTTATATAAATCCACCCTCCTGAATTGCTCCGTCAATTTCATCACGCTCTCATGACGATTTTCAATTGGGCATTTCAGAAAAGAATTTTTAAATCGAAAAATAAAAAAAACTTGGATTACTAACGGAATTAGAATTTTCGGCAGAAACGTACAATCGTTAAACTACATTAAAAAACATATAATATCTAATAATGAATTTTTGATGTATTTCTCTGAATATAGGTTCATCTATAGGACGGTTACTAAATTAGCTAAATGTATATCTTTTATGAAATTGTAGGCTTCCACGGCCAGAGTCAGAATTATAGTTTATTCGTCTTCCGGGTTTGGACCGTGTCATTTGTGAGTGACCCAAATTTGGGTCACTCACAAATGACACGGTCCAAACCCGGAAGACGAATAAACTATATCTTTTACATCCAGAATGGAAACCGCCAATAACAAACAAAAGAAATCTTGGCGTATAGTTAATAATCTTAGAGCTAATGTTCCCCAAACTATTGATAGAGCCTTAAACCCTAGTGAGCTAAATAAATATTACTGCTTGGTAAGTCAAGAGCTCGCTGAAAAAATTAATTCTTCTTATGATCCAAAGAATTCTTTAAATGGAAAAAACATCGCAGATTCCTTTTATTTTTTCCCTACTAACTAAAAATCTTATGGCTGCAGGCTGGGATGATATCCCATCTAAGGTTTTATCTTATCTTACTGATAATGTTCAGAGTTCAAAATCTTGGAGTGGTGCAAAGCTAATCATTTGACATGGAATTTTTAAAAAAATAAATTAATTTCGTTTAAGAATAATCAAAACAACATTACTCTGGGCAATAAAGACATTTGTTCTGACCGTAAATAAATTTTTAGGTCTCTATATTGATAAATAGACTAACATTTGAGCAATTCACTGTATATTTAAGCAAAACAATATCTTCGGGTTGATTTGCTGTTATCTTCATCATTTCAGCAGACTTTCTATGCTACAAAAGGGAGTACTTAGATATTTATGCAAGGTCAAGTTTGGTACATCATGCAAACCTTTGTTCTGGCATGGTATTTTGATACTTTCTTGCAAACAGCATGCTTAATTTTTAAACACCATAAAGAGGATATTCGGACAGATTCCTTTTATAACACTAGTCTAACTTATGTTATTCCACTTCCAATTATCTCTTCTACATTAATTAAAAAATCATGTATTTACACTGGAAAGAAAGTGTTTAATCACCTACCACTCGATGTAAGATCCTCAAGCAACATCTTTGTATTCTGTAGAGCAATCAAGAAGTTTGTATTATTTAAGTGTTACTTTACTATCGAGGAATTTTTGAGCAGCGTTGCGCTAATTGTTAGCTTTGTTACTATGGAAATTTTATAATTAGAATTTTAATGTATCTCGTACTTTACTTGTACCGTGTCATGTTGTGTTTTATAAATGTATAATTTTAAAAACAATAAGTTTCTCTCTCTCTCTCTCTCTAATGAGAGAATTGTTCCTATAATTCCGCCCTTCTGTCGACTATTCTCTTCTAGTTTTAATGCTCAAATCTGGTTGTTTTGCTCGAAGGACCAATATATAAATTAAGCCCTGTTTGTACGTTGTTCTTGATCGACGACGGAATACTTTGCAGTATTTATATCCCATGTCTAATAAATAGAAATACCACGTACGTTGTTTTTTTATGCAATAGAATAGCCTCGGCTAACACCTTCAACATATTGCAATATGTTTAATATAATTTGAGTTTAAAATATCTATTTCAAAAATATAAAAATTAGGCAAGTGTTAATTCCATCATCATAATTTTTTCCTACCTTTGTCATTTTATTTTTCTTGTCCATAGTTTCCTGAGCTACTTTTTTAATACATTTTCAGAGTCGTCCATTAATTTTTTATATCTGGTTTAGTAGATTATGAAACAGATAATTCTGATATTACACCTAAAAAAGAAAAATGAAAAAAATAAAGAACTATTCCATTATAATCTAGCGATTACGTAAGTGGAAATCAACAGACTACAAACTATTTTATATCTAGAGGAAATAGAAGGAACACTGTATGTATTTCAATTATTGCTACTCTAAATTAGTTTAGTATATTGGTGTGTTACTTGGATGCCAAGTCTATTGTCTATTATTGTCTATTATTCGAAAAATAACCGGTATATTAGAGAGCTAATGATATCTGTTTTACTAAGTGACATTCGGGTTCTTGTGACAGAACTTTGGATAATATTTCTTAGCATCCTTAAGGGCTTGTTTTCAACCCGAGTCGACCCTTTCCCATCAACGTAACTTGAATAAGACCGAGTTGTAAAAATCCTAATTAATCAATCTTGACATGAAGCACCCTCGTAAATAAAAACCGTTTGAAATATTTAGAAGATAGTAACAATGAAGAGGATTTAGTGTATAACGTGGGGATCTTTTTTAAGTGGTTATTTTTAGTGTACATAATATTTTAACATATAAAACAAACTTAGTTAAACATAGTTAAACTTGTTGGCACCGCGAACGTCGTACCGCTTTAGAAATAAATAATGTGCCATATTCGAATAACTAAAAATTAACAGACAACAAAAAATAATACTCAAAAACATTCTGTACGAAAAAAGTAAAATCAATTTTATCATAATCATTGGTGCTACAGCCCTATAAAATAGCCTCGATCTTTCCAACTCTATTACGCCAGTCAGTTCTATCAATTTTATACTTTTTAATAAACAACATTTTTGGTCTTTCCTTGATATGTGTACATATACAATGATGGCGATCTTCCGATGCGCAAAAACGCGACGTAGAATTGTCCATGCGTGAAACATGGAAACTCCAAGTTTATTGTGCAAACATTCAACGATTGACTTTGCGATTTGTTTATCGTTAAACGAACCAGGATCAATACATTCTGTCCTTTTTATGTTCTTTTGATGAACTTTACGTCAAAGATATTATTCATTAGCTTTTTCACAGTTAATCTGATCCATTGCACAGTCGACTTTGATTTGTATTCTTCTTCTTATGGTGCCTATCCGTTACGGATGTTGGACACTAACATGGCTATTCTGACTTTGTTGACTGCTGCCCTGAAAAGTCCGCTAGTGGTTAAGTTAAACCATTTTCGCAGGTTATGCAGCCAGGATATTCTTCTTCGTCCTGGGCCTCTTTTCCCATGCACTTTACCTTAAAGTATGGTCCGAAGTATTGATTTGTATTACACAGCATAATAACTACTGATCTTATTTTTAATTGTAAATTGTGAGGAGGGAGTTTATGCAATTCCAACGAATTCAAAAAACTCTATGATAGTTGAGATTTTGTTGTGCTCACTGTTGTTGTATTTCACTTGCACAAACTTGTTCCATTCTAAGGGTATGGAAGGGTAAATCATGCATCTACCTTGGTACTATCGAAAATTGGAACCATTCTCTAGAAATCAAATGTAGGACAGAGAAAGCAAAATTGGCACTATAAAAATTGCTCAGCTATTTAAATGTCATGATTTATCAATGCCCATAAAAATCAAATTACTACGATATTATATCTTTCCTATACTGTTGTACGGAGTTGTGGACTCAATCACGCTAAGGTAAATGGCGGCTTACGAAATGTGGCTTTATCGTCAAATCCCGAAGATATCTTACTCTGACGACGGCACTAATCAGAACGTTTTATTAAGATTGCAAAAAGAAAAAGAGCTGTCAACCACAATAAAAACAACCAAAATCGACTACCGCAGTCACATCATAATGAACATTGCGATTGCGAAAGATATGGGTTGCTGCAACTAATTTGACAGGAAAAAATTGAAGGAAAACAAGGCCCAGGAGGACGAAGGATTTCCTGGCTAAAGAATCTACGTACATGGTTCAACACAACAATCACAACTCTTTTCAGAGCAGCAGTTTGCAAAGTACAGATTTTCATGATGATTGTCCACATCCGAAATGGATAGGTACTACAAGAAGAAGAAATTACAAAAAAAAATGGTTAATAGCAGTCCTTTCATGAAGTCACAAAGGATATATAAATAAAATAAAACGGTAAATGATAGGCCAAACAATTGAATAAGCATGCTACGGGTCGTTTGGGCCCAGCATAATTTTGAAAATCTGCATTTTTTTTTCGAGGACCTTGGATTGCAAAATTACTATGAAAGCACTATTAAACCGATCCTAATTAAATTTAGCACACGTTTCAGTAGTTTTATTAAGTTGTTTTAGTCAGAATATGAAGGCTGTAAGTTGAGGTTAAGGGGTAGAAAAAATAAAAAGAAAACTCAATTTTTTGCGCTTTTTCTCCCAATTATTGCTATTTTTTAAAGATTAAATTAAATTAAATTACATTACATTACATTACTTACATTAAATTTTTAATTTTTAACTAGTCAAATATTACGTAAAATTACAAAATCAAACTTTTACCCTATATATTTTTTTGTAGGAGCAATATCTCTAGAGTTATAGGCAAAAATAAGGGCACAAAAAGCAAAAATTTTCGATTTTTTTCAGATTTTGTTAAATATAAACTTAAGCATAAGGTTTGCGTTTGGCGCATATCGTGATTATTTACACAAGGTATACCCTGAAGTGATTTGCGTAGAAAAATAGACTCCTTGGAAAATTCCAATTTTAAACAGATCCCGCTTGGACTACATACAGTGTGACCCATTTAGATTGGAAACACCTCTATAAAATTTGAAGTTGTTAACCGATTTTAACCAATTTTTTTTTAATGTCATGTAATAAAAGGTCTATTGCGGGACAAAATATGAAATATTTAGTTAAATTTTCAGGGCATTTTACGATACTTTTTCTTCGTCGAAAATGAAGAATTTGTATTAAAAAAATTTCTACGCCACTGGATTTAGAGTGGCGTCAAATAGCTATGACAAAAATTTTATTAAGATATATTTATTAATAACAAACTTATGACAACTTAAAATTTTAAAACTCACTAAGAAAAAAACACTCTGTATTAACGTTAAAAAAACACTCTGTATTAACAGAAACATGGAAACATAATTTTAGTTTACATCCTAGTTGCCTCTACCAATCCACCATCTAATTGGATACATTTGTCGTAGCGTTTATGAATATTTCTAATTACATTTCTTAGTTGTTGGGGAGTAATTTCTGCACATGCCTGTCGAATTCTTGCACGAAGTTCGTTTACGTCTCTTGCACGGGTTTGGTAAACTTTTTGTTGGATAACTCCCCAGAGAAACAAGTCTAAAATTGTAAGATCTGGAGATCTGGGTGACCAATCTATCAACGGACTACCCTGGCCTATCCAACGGTTCGGAAAAGTTTCATTTAGCCATTGCTTCACGGTTCTGGCGTAATGACCAGAATAACTATCTAACTGGATATACAAATTTAATCGTTCATTCATTGGGAGCTCATTAATAGCATCCCACAAGTCGGTGTTTAAAAATTCTAAAAAGCTCTGTGCGTTCAAGTTTTCTTCAAAAAAGAAAGGACCAATAACTCGCTCGTTCAGTATACCACACCAGACATTGATTTTTTGAGAATACTGGCTTTTACAGTTTATTACCCAATGGGGATTATCTGCTGTCCAATAGCGACAATTCTGTGATGATACTACTCCATTTGTAATGAAAGTGGCTTCGCTGGTAAACAACACGTTTTTTAGAAAATTTATATTGTTTAAATATTCCCCTCGGGCCCGTAAATAATATTCTAAACGTTTTGCTTCGTCGCCTTCTTGTAATGTGTGTAAGAATTTTGGTTTGAAAAGTTTAATATTATTTACCTTAAGACATCGCCGAATACTCTTTCGAGGCACATTCAAATATAAACTGGCATTCCTTAAACTGGCATTAGTGTTATTTCTGAAATGATCTAAATTGATTTGATCACTTCCTCTTCTTCTTTGTAACGGGTTATTTTTTAAAATTAGTTTTGATACTGCACCATATTCATTATATATTCTATTTATTTTGTTTACCGTACCGCAACTAATATTAGGACGATCCACATGTCTGTCATTAAATATTGTACAAACTTCCCTGGCACTTTTATCGCTATCTCCCAAAAGACGTATAATTTAAATTTTTTCTCTCAAACTTAATCTTGCAGCCATGACACAAAATATTATTAAAAGAATTTGAAGTTAGTTAATGTCAAACAGTAATATCGTTGTCATGGCAACTGAGATTTAAGTTGTAGCATGTAAAGTTAATAATAATGTAAGTGCGTTACTTGCATTAAATTTTTATGCTATGTTAAACATTTTTTTGTCTAGTAGTGGTTTATTATTAAAATTATTTAAAAAATAATTAGTTTTATGGTTATCTGTTGATACAGGGTGTTCTTTTTGACTCGGTAGCTTAGTGAGTTTTAAAATTTTAAGTTGTCATAACTTCGTTATTAATAAATATATTTTATTGACATTTTTGTCATAGCTATTTAAAGCCACTCTTAATACACTGGCGTAGAAATTTTTTTAATAAAAAAATCGCTAATACAAATTCTCCATTTTCGACGAAGAAAAAGTATCGTAGACTGCCCTGAAAATTTAACTAAATATTTCATATTTTGTCTTGCAATAGACCTTTTATTACATGACATTAAAAAAAATTTGTTTAAAATCGGTTAACAACTTCAAATTTTATAGAGGTGTTTCCAATCTAAATGGGTCACACTGTACTATATACATAAGAAATCGCAGTAACAAATAAAAATTATTGTCATTTATATATTGTTAATTATTAGGGTATACAAACTTAAATGGGTATAAACTAATATATTATTTCACCCTATTTTGAATGAAAATTGTTATTACATCATCACTGTGTTTATCTGAATTCAAATTTTAAAGCTACTTTCTCTACATTATGAATGCCACTGATTTTATTTTTAATTACATTCCTGACAACTAACCCTTTTGTGTATGTTAAAAAGTTAATCAAATAGACATAAACGTGTTTTAGATTGTCTTATTATTAAGTTAGGTCATGTTATATTTGTTTTTAAATCTTTTGTGTGAGTGACTAACCTTTCAACCGAAGGAAAGCTTATTTCATCGCCTGCTCAAATTACAATTTTTTTTTCGACGGATTTACACCTTCTTTTATGTTAGAAATAATTTACGCCACACCTAGCCTTCCCTTAATATATTCATTTTTAATTTTCCCTTTTTTTGTTACTCCTCTCATCCATCTAACCATTCTCACCTCTTTTATAAGTTCTATTTAAAGACAGCAATAAATGTACCCAACTATGCAATTGATGGCTCAGAAAATATACGGTCCATTTAAAGGTTATCGGAGCATTTCAAATTAAAGCCAAACCAACCCCGTGTTTAACCTTAAAAACGCGCAAAGAACCCCTCACACCACTTAGTGGAAATTGGTCAAATTGCGTAAATTTTTAATAAGTAGAGCATAACATCCTCACAAAAAGCTTCCGATCTTAATCATAACTGGTTTTCCGTAAAAAATATAGCCTAGGAGAATTATGTTAAAACATGTATAACAGTATTAAAATTTATATGTATATAAATATAATGTAGTGGTATTTGTGACTGGCGATTGAAATAGGGTCAGGTAGGGTAAGAGCGGAGTAAAATTTATAAAAGTGAACTTTCTCAAAGTCATATTTATTTATGTTATGTGGGAATAAGTTATTGAAATGAGAATTTATTTAACTGCTATGTCTTTATTTAAAGGTTCTTATTTTAATTTATTAAAAAGCACGATAACTTATATCAATTTATTTGACGAATCATACATAATTTATATAGGCGAACGTTACATTTAAATCGCGAGCGCGTCTTCAAAATCAACTGTCCCTTCAATGAAAAATCCATTATTATATATGAAAACACAACTGGCCTAGAATTCAGCAGAATCCCTCTGATTTATACTAGAAGGTAAATCTGGGTCATCATCTGACCGGTTTTCTTTCGGGTAAAATTTCTGCCAGCTGCTAGAATTATCTCGTACAATCTACAACATATTAGTGAATAAAAAACATGTTTACAGGTTTTTAATATGACTCATATTTTTACGTAACATTGCCCCCCTCTCAAAAGATGGTTCCTCCTGGAACCTTGTCGGGACTAGAACTGGAACGGTATGCTGGTATCGGCAACTGGACCCTGTTTTACAACTTCCAGTTGTATAAAAATGACAAGGGACGGTTTTCTCTCCGCACCAGTAACTATGCGGATTGCAACAGACTAACACCTGGACTTCGGTGTCTTTAAAGATCTCCTCCACCATATTTCGGATAACCCTCCAATCTAATTGGCGGCACTCCAACTTTGGCATGGATAACTTTTGCACGTCGGACTCTAGTACGTGTTCTCTCAATTGAAGTAAGGCTTCCCATACATCTCGGTAGGTAGGTTGGTCACGGGCAGTGTCTTTTGTTACCAGGTAGAAAAGGTAACGTGATGCATCTTGGAGTTTCAAGGTTTTACCGGGAGCTGGCACCTGGCATTGAAGTTCTGCAACTCGACCAAACTTCTTTCGAAAGACGGATGCCACCCCTGGTGCGTCTTTGATACTGGCCGGGATGGTAAGGGCCAGCGAGTAGTCATCGGGGAGCGCGAGTAGATCTTGCTTTTCTTCAGTGGTAACACCATGTCTTGCTTTACCGGTACCTCCATAGGCACCCATGAATTCCTCAAACGTGAGGTCAGACACGTCTTGGACTTGGTTTACTTCCACTTCCTCATCTACGTCGTGGTCACCTTCGAAAGACGCCAGCCGGTTATGGTGTACTATCATCGGCTTTCCCCTCGGAATCTTGCTTATTCGGTAGATGACATCGTTGATCTTCTCCATAATTAGGTATGGGCCTTCCCAAAACTGCTGCAATTTGGGAGAACAACCTTTTTGCTTCTTGGGATTATACAGCCATACTTTGTCGTTCTTCTTAAAGCAACCCTTTTCGGCTTGTGTATCGTACCGTTTCTTCATTCGGTCGCTAGCGATCTGAAGGTGGGAACGGACCAACTCATGTACATCGTCCATTCTTTTTCGTAATTCGATCACATAATCTTCACCCGCTACATCTTCTCCAGGTCGACACCCAAACTCTAGATCACAACATATTAGTGAATAAAAAACATGTTTACAGGTTTTTAATATGACTCATATTTTTACGTAACATTATGCTTCCTGTGACGATAGAATTAGCTTGTTTGCAGTACATTTTTAAATGGAAAATCTTAAAAACGACACATTGAAAAATTTGTAGGGAATTTTGAAAAAAAAAAATTAGCAGTGGTACGCTCTTGCCCCATTAAATGGTGCAAGTGCGTGTACGCGATTTATTAGTTTACTTTGGGGCAAGAGGGGAATCTTTATATCTTTAGTAACAAAACGATTTTTTTTTAAATTCATTTTATTTAAAAAGTTACAGCGTGTTTAAATGTTTGTCTTTTTTTTTAATACAAAAAGAAATCATTTTTTTTTAAGAACAAGTGAAAAATACTTTATTACTCAACCTTGTAACTAGAAAATGGCACCTGGAATTGCATTTCTCCCCTTCGACCTATGATGGTCAGTGGTAAGATACAAATAATATCCTCTCGCAAAATTTCACTTCTATCTTCAACTTGCTGATACTGAAACAATGTAAAATTTTTAGTTCCAGACACTTTTCTTACAAATTTTACAACAGGTTCATCGTTAAACTCAGTGATTTGGCCGACAAAAAACTTAATTGTTTTCTTTGTACAAAACCTCAAAACAACCCAGCCGCTTATTTTTGGTTCACGAGGAATATCTATTCTTTCTTCTTCATATTCGTTTTGCTCATTTTCAATCATTGTTGTAAATTCTTCGTTCTCAGACTGCGAGCTAGAAATGTTTGGTTGTTCATCTTCGGACGTTTCATTTTCGCTTGTTATTTTTTCTTTGTTTTCATTTTTTTACGCTCCTGGTTTTTTGGATTTTTATATTTCTTTTGTAACCTTTTAGAAGCCGCCAAACATATCTTATTTGGTTTTTCTTCTTCTTGTTTTCTGATTCGTTCAAGCACAGCTTCCGCAGTAATATTTCCGCATCATTGCATATTCCCTTTTTTATGCACGCTAACATAAGGTTTTCTAATGAAACAGCAGACCTGATACATTATCCATAGAAGATGTGGTACTTGTTGATGGGGCTTGAATATTCACTTCCATTTCGAATATTTACTTTATTATATCGTCTAAAAATAGCATATAGCTTAGAATAGCTTAGAAAAAAAAACAAATAAAAAATGACCTCCAAGTTCATTTGAGGCTCCAACACAGAGGCAGCGCTTAATGTAGAGGTAGAAGCAGTCTCGTATAGCTGGAGGGTTTGAGACTTTTAACTGACCTTTCCATCTGTGAAACGCATCTGAATCAAATGTTTCCTCGGGGACTACTTTATCGTTAAAGGGATATATTCCTGCTTTTCTGAAACGACTTAAAATAATTTCGCCTGGAAAACTAGTTCATATTTATCCCAAGAGTACAGAAAATTCGGCTTTTGGTAGTTTTTGACCAATATGCAATCTTTGACACAATACTAGTCAAGGATACCATCTATCTTTAACTGCTTTTATTACCGTCAAATCAAGCGGCTGGAGAATGTGGCTGCTATGGAACGGTAGTTTTATAATCGTCACTTGAGTATCAATTGTCATTTGGATAAGGTTTATACTAACATGACTCACATGCCCATCAAAACAAAAGTACTGGTTGTTCAGAACCTATGGCTTTTCAAAAACTATTTTTAAAATAGTTTTCAAAGATATCGGTTTGCATCCACCCACTGGGTGAGACAGCATAGGTAGTTTCGGGAAATGTTTTTTTCTCTCGAGGCATCATATGTGTCCATATTTGTTTCCCTTTAAATACAATCAAAGAACAAAAATTTGTTTCGTCCAAATTCCAAATTAAATGTGGTTTGTTTTCAATACCCAGATTCTTAATAGTTTTTAAAACTAAATCAAAATAATTATTTATTATAAAAGGATAACACTCTTTCTTCTTGCTTCTTTTTCTTCTTCTAATGGCGCTACAACCCTTTGTGAGTCTTCGCCTGCTTAACAATGTTCTTACATTCTGCCCTGTCGGATACTTTCTTTCGCCACTGCATGATGTTCATGGTTTTAAGATCCCTCTCTACGTCGTCTATCCATCTTTTACGGGGCCTTCCTCTTGTTCTGTTTCCTTGGGGCTTGTATCTCTGGACTACTTTTACAGCTCGATTATCTGGCATTCTTTCCAAGCCAGTTTAGTCTTTGTGACTTTACAAATCTGACAATATCTGCGTTCTGCATTAGTTCATCGAGCTCGTGGTTCATTTTAATTCTCCACGAACCATCGCTGCATTGGGTTGGTCCAAATATCTTCCTTAGTACTTTCTTTTTGCTATCTAAACATTTTCCGGCTTTTTACCGGATAGATTATGACGTTTCATAAAGGAAAAAGCCAGTCTTTTCCAGGAATTCCATTTTGAAACGGCGTATTTATTTGATTTGCTTTAACGTATTTGCCCACTCAATGCATTACTTCCATTCGTGAGAGACCAAACCTATACTTTTCCACAGTCCTTAAACAATGAACTAATTTATTTTCGTCATCTGTAGAAAGTGCTGTAGCCATATGACGCTGACTTTTTACCTCTCATTCCTTTAATGTGATTGAGTAGAGTATTTAAAGAAAATTTATGTAATTTAATTGCCACATATGCAGAGTATCTTCCACTTTTAACATCTTCTATAGTCTGAAGAAGAGTTTCCTTGAAATAATTCTTGCCTCTCTAGGATTTTCGAATATATTTTCCAACCATAATATTTATTTAGTCTAACCTAAAGATACAACACACTTTACCGCCAAAATTACACTGTGGGGCACTTTCTCTCGTATACAACTACGTTCTTACCCCATAACCTTTAAATAAGAAAGCAAATCAAAATAAACGATTATTGAATTTTTCCCTAGTTATACCAAAAAACTAACTATTCCATTAGATTCTACGTATTTAATAGTGTCTACTTACCTATTATTTTATTTAAAACAATAACCATCAGCTTAATTTGTCGCGACAAAACCACTGAGTACAACTATGCACATCAAGGTTAGAAATAATCACCCGGTAAAAAAGTTTTCGACGATCAGTCGGTAAGTCGGTCAGCGTCACTTTTTGTCAAGTAGCTCAGTATACTTGTAGGTAGAATTATTCTTATTTCAGATTTCTTCTATTTAATAGTCTAATACATATTCAGGCATATAACCAGAGATATGTAAGACATGGGATATGACATACGGTGAAGTAGATGGGTTCACTTCCGTCATATTGGATAGTACTTTCTGTCAAAGTGTTAATTTCAAATAGTGGTGAATGAAAAATTTCATTTTATAAATGTCTTAAACTTTTTTGTGTGATTTTTATATTAGTTCAAAGTGACTTTAGCATGGCTTTAATATTATAATTATATAATTATAATATTATGGACCTGCCCGTCGCCATATTGGATAGTACATAGTGTCAAATTAAGTGGTCCCATTTATTAAATACAGAAATATCGTTTGTGTCATATCCCCTCTTTTACATATCTCTGCATATAACGCACTTGCCCCCAAAAATGCTCTTGCCCCACCTGACCCTAAATAAATGTTTATCTTGGAGTGGGAGTCAATGATTTTAGCCTAGGAATTTAGTAAAACTCTTGGACGTCTCGTCTAACTTTCGTTATTTAATTTAAGTTATTTAATTCTTCTTCAGGACATCTGGGAAAATGATTATATTATTAAGTAAATACTTATATAAAACTAATGATCTCTAAACTTACTCGTAAAATTTAGTTTGAGGCTATGACGTCTACATATTTAATTGAATTAAATTTTTTAATATACAATTTATTTATCACTTTGTTGTAGTTAAGCTTCAAAGTACTCATATTTTAGTAAAACTTATTAAGTTACCATTACTTACATCTGCCTCTGAACAGATATTTAGGTCATGTCGTCAGATGAAACTGATGATGCTAATCTGCTCTGCAGACCTTTTTGAAGTGTTTCTACCACACCAGTGAAGCACCAACTTATAGAGCAAGGATTTCCAACTTACAAGGTATTGAGGGCGAAACTAGAAACTTTTGGTCTGGATGCGGCCCGCGCTTTAATAATAAGCCATTAGGTTTGTGTAAAGAAAACAAATCATTATATTGCTCTTAAAATTATTATTTTAAATTAGCCTGCATAAAGAAATGAAATTAAAAATAATCTAGTTTTGGTCGTGACAATAAGCCTTTATTAATAATATTAGATTACTGCCCAACTAAATCATGGCAAACACAGATGAACAATTAATTTAATAACAATTCGACATAATGATAATGTGATCAATCAATACAAAGCTCCAATTTATTTGTAATAAGTGGGATAAAATAGTTTTTTAAATAGTATTAAAAATGGCACCAAGAACAAAATTTCTTCTTCTTCAAGTGCCCTGTTCGTTGCGAACGTTGGCTATTAACATGGCAATTCTGATCTTGTTTGCGGCGCTTCTGAATAGTTCGACCGATGTAAGCCCGAACCACTTCCTCCGATTTTGGAGCCACGAGTGTCTTCCCCTTCCTGGCCCTCGCTTACTGTCTATTTTTCCCTGGACAATCAATTGCAGTAGACGGTACTTATCGTGTCTCAATATGTGGCCTAGATATTCAAGCTTTCTTTGTTTAATTGTACTCACGATTTTTTTCTCCTTTCCGATTCTTTGGATTACTTCTATGTTGGTGACATGTTCGGTCCAGGATATACGAAGAATGCGTCGGTACACCCACATTTCGAATGCTTCTAGTTTTCTCGTGAGCGTCTCCGTCAGCGTCCAGGCCTCCAGACCATACAGTGAGATCGAAAAAATGTAGCATTTAACTAGACGTAGTTTTAGGTGAAGAGACCCCTAGAAATCCCTGCTTATGAGGAGCTTTTTCATATTGCTAAATGCTGCTCTAGTTCGTTCTATCCTCGCCTTAATTTCTGTGGTCTGTTCCCATTTTGCATTTACGTTGGTGCCAAGGTACACATAAGATTCTACATGGTCAATTAGTATGTTACTTATCCGTAACTGTCGAGCAGGCTGTTGCTTCCTGCTTATCAGCATCCACTTTGTCTTCTTGAAGTTGAGGCTCAGGCCGTATTCCTCACTAACTGAATAAACTCTTTCCATTACCTGCTGTAATTCGTCTATGGTACTGGCAAGGATCACCGTGTCGTCGGCATATCTTATATTGTTCGTTAACTGGCCGTTTATTTTTATGCCCTCATTTGCATTTTCCATACATTTGTCAAATATTTCTTCGGAATAAATATTGAATAGGAGTGGGGATAATATACATCCCTGACGGACACCTCTTTTGATCTGCACACTTTCAGTGAGTTCGTTGCCAATTTTTGCTCTTGTTGTTTGACCCCAGTATAGGTTTGCCACAATTCGAATGTCCTTGTCGTCAATACCTGTCTTTCGCAGAATATATATCAATTGTTTATGATTGACATTGTCAAATGCTTTTCTAAAATCCACAAAGCACAAATACACGTCCTTATCAACGTCTCTACACCGCTGTATAAGCACCTGGAGAGCGAAAATTGCTTCTCTAGTTTCGTGCTTTCCGAAAGTGCTTTCCGAAAGCCAAACTGCGATCTATCAATATTTGACTCACATTTATCATATATTCTTCTATGAATGATCTTAGTGAACGCTTTAGTGACATGATTGGTCAAGCTTATAAGCCAGTAGTCATTCGGTAGTCAAGCCGGTAGTGAACAAAACTTATTTACCTTAAATGCAAACAAAAAAGTAATACTTACAACAGTACAAAATTTAATATAAATAATTTATTATTTGAATCAGCATTGACCATGGTATTAGTTAGTAACCTAAATACAAACAGAATAACATCATACAAAGAAAAGTATTACTTAAAAAAACAGATTATTACAATCTGCATTATAAATTTCAACAAGAAAAATGGGCTTAACCTAAATTCAAATTTAAATTAGTAAAGCCTAGGTAGACCTACTAAAAATGGTAAATTACTAGAATAATACATTTTGACTTGAGTAGTAGATCAGCTGCATCTACCAGTGCAGGTATGTCCACGTCTAGTTCGTTTGTAGCTAATCTCAAAAGATGCAACAAGGAAGAATTTGTAAGTTGACTTCTGCACTAATTTTTAATTAATTTCATGAAACAAAAAATACTTTCACATATATACGTGCTTCCAAACATTAAAGTCGTGTTTAGTCCAAAGTTTCTTAAGTTTGGGTATTTTTCGTTTAATAGCAGTTTAAAGAAATGAAGTCCTTTTTCTTATCTGGTCTATAAAAACGCATCAGCTTGAATATCACATAGTTAAAGCTGTAGGTGTGATTCTTGTTCGTCGATTACAGCACCCAGAGGATTCATATACAGATGATCAATCGGCAGGTAAATTCTTCAATAATCTCTTGAATACATGGGCTGAAATCTGAAATTTCTATAGTTTCCTGGTCGTTTTTGGCTGCTAATTTTTGCAGTTTGGGAAGTGCGTCAATTTCTTTTTCTCCAGTAAAATCTTGAATATCTTTAACTTGCTCCGAAATCCGTTCAAAATTCCAATCATGTCTGACACCAAATAATTTTTCCCTTAAAGACTTAAGTTTAATGTGTTTGATGGTTTGTTGTATCTGCTAGAAAAGCTAACTCATTTAATTCATCAGAGTTTGAAAATCAGAGTTTTTCAAATCTTCCTCTAGTTTTGTGGTATCGAAAGAAACAAAATTATTAAGAAATTCAACGATTTCTTTACGAATACCTAAAACCGTTCAAGGCACATTCCTGCACTAAGCCATCTTACATGGTTGTGGAGAAGAAAATCTGCATATTCAGCTTCCATATCTATCACAAATTGCTTTAGTTGTCCACACAAAAGAGCTCTATTTCTACCTCTTAGTATATTAACTAAATACAACGAGTTTAAATACTTTTTCTGTTTTCTTTAAAGATTTACCATATAGAGCTTCCTGGTGAATAAGACAGGGTATTATAGGACATGTCACGTCATTTCCTCTTAGCAAACCAATCAGACCTAACTTCTCGGCAGTCATCGCTGACACTCCGTCTGTAACAATATTTGAGCATTTACTAAAACCCCCAGCTCTTCGATAGTTTTTACAACAGCATTAAATATATCTCTTTTTGTTGTACCATTAAGAGAGCATTATCATCATCATCATCATCAATGGCGCTACAACTCTTCGTGACTCTTTGCCGCGTTAACTATTGCCTTCCATGTTTGTCGGTCCTGTGCCAGTAATTCCTATTGTCGCACTCCCATTTTCTCTAGATCTTCCTTGACTGCATCTTTCCACCTTTTTCTAGGCCGTCCTACAGACCTTCTTCCCTCTGGCCTTTCCCAGAACACATTGTTTATAAGGCGATTGTCGTTACTGCGTATTACATGCCCTGCCCATCTGAGTCTATTGGCCTTTATATATCTGACTAGATTTTCTTTTTCAAATACAGACTCTAGCTCGTTATTGTATCTGCCCCTCCATTCTTTTGTCACGCTGTCTCTGCAAGGGCCATATATCATTCGGAGAATTTTACGTTCCCACACCAGCAATTTATTTATTTCTCTTATTTCTCTCCCTGTCTTATATATCCGGATTTTTGTACCTCGTGTAAGAAGTTTTGACTTCATTAGATGTTGCATTGCAAAGAAAGTTTCCTGCCATTATTCTCGTTTTAACTTCTCGCTCTAATTTGTTGTCATTTATGATTGTTACTCCTAGATATTTAAATTATTTAACCACTTCGAAGTTGTGATCATTTATAGTAATGTTTTGCCTTATTCGCCGTCGTTCTAGTTTTGAGACGACCATGTATTTTGTTTTGTCTTCATTTACTTTTAGACCGATGTTTAATGCAGCTTCTTCAAAGCTCGAGAAAATATCCTTAATTTCTAATGTTGATTGTGCTACCGCGTCTACGTCATCGGCAAAGGCGAGTATGATTTTTGCTCCCCGAGCAGTTATGTCTGGTTTGATTTTTGGATATATTTTTCGCATGACATATTCTAAGGCCAGGTTAAACAACAATGGGGACAACGGATCTCCCTGTCTAAGTCCAGAATTTACGCAGAAAGCATTTGATATTTCTCCCCGTATTCTAACTTGTGCAAAAGAGTTACTTACCCACATTTGTGTTACCGCAGCTAGTTTCTTGGGTACGCCGAGCTCGATCATTGCCTTCCATAATGTTGCACGATTAATTGAATCATAAGCCTGTTTGAAGTCTAAAAATCTGATGCACGTCGTCATTATATTCCCAATACTTTTCACGCATTTGCCTTATTGTAAATATTTGATCAATAGTCGATCTGCCAGGCCTGAAACCACACTGGTAGTCACCAACTATTTCTTCGGCGTATGGTACTAATCTTTTTAATAATATCGAAGCCAATATTTTATATGTAGTGTTGATTAGTGAGATTCCTCTGCAATTCATGCATGATTCTTTTTTTCCTTTCTTGTGTATTGGTACAATAATACTACCACACCATTCTTTCGGCATTATTTCTTGTTGCCAGGCCATTTCTATTAATTGATGGATTTTACTTATGAGTTCATGACCGCCTGTTTTAATTAGCTCGGCATCAATATTGTCCAGACCAGGGGATTTGTCGTTTTTAAGCGTTTTTATGGCATGTGTAATTTTTTCGATGCTTGGTGGGGGTATTTCTAAATCGACCGTTTGATACTCATGTTCTTCGTTGTTTTCACCATTTTCATTGTTTTCATCAGTGAAATTTTGGATATTCAGGATCTCTTCAAAATATTCAGCACATATTTCCATTATTTTGTTTTCGGCAGCCAGCATTTCTCCATTTTTATCTCTTACGAAGTTAGGTGTGCTTATGTACCTATAGAGAGGTGAGCCTCTCTTATGTTGTCTACTTCTCTGTAGAAATTTTTAATTAAGAAAGATTTCTCTGTAGAAATTAAGAGAGCACACATCAAGTAACTCCTCTTTTTTGCATTTTTTGCTCAAAATGGTAAAATTAACCTAAACAAACTTGTTAAAAAAACTTGACAAAAAAAATTAATTTTAAACTTTGTTAAACAAAAATTGTTCAAACCATTTTTGACCACCATTTTCTCTTGGAAACATACATTTTTGTTATAAGAGGACTATTTTAAGTAAGATTGTGCAAAAATATGAAATGAGAATATTTTTCCATACCAGTGCGCCCATACTATCCGGACTATAATAAATATGCGAGGAAAATTCAATTAATGAATTTAAACTTTAAGAAGTTATAATTTCTCATAATATAATATTATATACAACGATTTTTTGTTCTAAAATTTTTTTTTAATACTAAAAAACGGATTTGTTCAAATTTGATGAGAGTATATGGAAAAATTGTTTATAAATAACAATTTAATAATGTTAATTAAAAAAAAACAATAAAAAGTCGACTTAAGAAAAGATTTGCACATCCCGTAGTTATTTGCTGCTTTGTTTTGGATAATTTTGTACTGAAAATACGACAAATGTTATTATTTTAACGTTGCACTCAAGTTTAAAAAAGATATAGCAAATTTGGTCCAATATAACCCGAGATATATCATTTTTTCCGAGCGCTCTATTTTGAAACTGTGTTGGATATTTTGAAGCGGGCGGCTGGCACTTTAGTCAGTTACCCCCACTCCTTTTACTTTAGTCAGAACTCAAAGTACTCTTTGTTTACAACACTCTTGATTAAACAATTTTTAATAATTTTGTTCAGGCTTTGACTTTTCATATAAAAGATTGATTAATTTCAGCCTTAATGTTGTAATTAACGTAACAGTGATTAAAAAAAATGGCTATCTTGGCTGCTAAGGATTTTTGAACCTTTTTGTTGTTTTAAAAGTTGTGTGTTTTAAACAGCCTTTCAAATGTTTTTTAGCCATTTAATTTGAACTAAATTCTACGGAGTTATTGTAAATGTTTATAAGCTTAAAAAGTGCTACTTTTTATTAAATCGTTTTGTGTACATAAATGTATTTGTTCTAAACTTGTTTCCATGAGTTATTAGTACACGTCTTAAAGAAGAAAATATTTACTAGATTATTTAAATCTGTTCAGTTAAATTATCTGGACCGGTCTTTTTAAATTCAAACACAATAAGATCCTCAAGTTCAGCTACATTTAAACAAATTTAAATAAGTAATAAAAAAGTTAATAACAATGTTCAAAAACAGCGATTTTGTTGTTTATTTTGCAATAACTTTTTTGTTTATCATCCGATTTTAATTTAGCATATCTTATTTTGTGTCCTTTTTTTTAAGTTGTCTGTTGGCGTCAAATCTCTAAATAGACAACTTTTTAAGTTATAAACAAAATAATGAGATTAAGGTTTTGATTTTTTATTTAAAAATATTTTCACTAAAAAACTGATGAATTTCTAGACGAGAGTATTTTTCTAATATCTCATAATACACATTTCAACTGTCAAACTCGTGTATACAGTTGTGCCGAGTAAAAAACTAACTTAATTGGCCTATAGTTGTTAAAGACACTGAACTTCGCATCAACTGACGTAGGATTATTATTAAAAACTAATAATTACAATGTATTTTATTAAAATTAATTACGGCCAAATTTTGCTTGACAACCCTAATGTAATGTAATCTGCTTTTAATTACAATTCATAAAAATTAAGTTAAAAAAAAACAGATACCTGTACATTCGAGGGGCTGCATCTTGTACTATAGTAGGATGCTCATGTACAAAAGCGTCATGTACATTTACCACTATAGTACACCGTCCTGAATGACACTTTAATTTCACAGGAGTACCATTTTTGTTGCACAAGTTCACTTCTGCACGTTATATTTAAAGGTCTAAATGTACAAAACCAAATTTTATTTGAAATAATTGACAATGAGGATTTTAATCATTTCTAAAAAATATAGGCGCTTCTTAATAATAATATTTTATGCCTGAACAGATTGCGTATGTACTCACATTATTGATTTATAAAAATTAATAACAAAACATTTGACACGACAAAATTTAAAATAATTTTCAAATAATTCCCGGCTGATTTATAACATTACATTGATGATTATCAGCTGTGGCATAAACACTATAAATTTTCAAACGGATATAGATGATTTGTATTTATTTTTTTTTCTTTTTTACCTCTGAAATTTTATACCCCCTATTCAATATTATTTAAAATTATATTTATTATTTAAAGAATTATTTTATTTTCTTTTGTTTGACGAGATAAAACAGCTTAATGTTTTTTAAATACGGCTCTGTCTGTCACGCCCAAATTCCACGCTCTGATTATTTTCTGCTGAAAAGAAAAATAGCGAAAGGATTGCAGGTAGAGATACTGTTTTGTAAAAGAAATACTGCGACTCTTCCTTCTCTGTTTCGCTTGTAAACTCGTAAACATCTTGGTTGGTTTCGAGATAAGTACATATTTCCGTGGAATTGCACTTGCAAAGCAATACACATAGGTCAGTAACGATTTTGTGCAATTCAGGATAGCAAGCGCGCAATTGACCATACGTGCAAGGCATGCAATGAACATTGGTGCAGTGTTTCCGATGTCATTCTGATGAAATTATGTTCATTTGTCGATATTTTGCTTTGTTAATTTTAACATTAGTCTGTCGTAAAATCTTAACAGTATATTTACCACAGATTTTTGAATACTTTAGGCTATATTTAAGAATTGAAACTTGATTGAAACAAATTCATATTATAATATATCCGGACGCATATAAGTGATTACATACGAGTTTGTATATTGATTTCTGATTGAGTGACAGTAGATGGGTTATGGGTTATGTTTACTGGAAGTTGCACATTACTTTTAACCAGGTTTTTATAACCATGTAGCTGAAAGCGCTTTATTTTTAATACATCCAAACAGGATGTGATTAATATCACACTGGAAAATATTATCGCATGAGCACTTGCCTGATTCTATAATTTTTAATCTAGCCAGGTGAGCAGAAACAGGACCGTGACTAGTTTTTAGACTTTTGATAGTTGCTGCTGATGGTTTGGTTATAATGGAATATGTTTGGTAATTCTATTAGGGATGGTAACGTATGATGAATCTTGTAATAATGATTATTTAATGTATTCTTCAATATTTTTCATGTGTCTTGCCAGTTAAAATGTATTTCTTGATTATAAAATTTGATTAGATCTGTTACTGTATAAATATATTCTTGTATATCGGAATCAGTAGAATCCTTAGCAAGCTTGTCTACTTTTTCATTGCCTTTTAACCCGGTGTGACTTTTTGCCCAAATAAATGTTAAGCAAAACTTATATACTGGCGATGTATTACTTGTTTTTCTATAGTAAAATGCTGAGGTGAGCGTCACTGAAATAGCGCCACGAGAAGGCGTCACGGATAGTGTCACAAAGTAGCGGTTTTTTACGTCGATTAACTACTCTAGATGAATTCTTTTCTAATCATCTTATATTTATTCTAAACAGGTTGAAAATTGCATGAAAAATAACTATAGAAATACATTAAATGATAAGTAAAAAATTAAAAGAATCTGTCGATAAAAGATTCGATTTATAACGATTGCCAAAATTTAAATGTCATACAATTAATAACAATATTCATCTGTTTAAATTTTTATGACACTTATAAGTACAATTATTATTTATTATCTTTATTATTATAATATAATATATTATTATCTTTAAACATCTTATTTAGTTTCTATAATAATTAAATTTACTATCATTTGATATTTAATTATATTTTATTATTAATTTAATATTGCGTCTGAATTTGACAGGTTTGTTAATACGTTAGCAGGTGGCGTTATGAGCAAACATAATAATTTATTGAATTATTTTAATATAGTATAATTTGTTTCAAATATAAAAAATAAGTTAATAATAAAATTACTCTATTCATGTTTAAAAATAATATTTATATTTTAAAAATACAGAAAACATAGTGTGAAGCTTCGGAATGGTCTACTTCGCCGCCTACTGTACCATCTTTTGTTAAATGTCACATATCAACTCACGTCTTATGGTTTAATCCAGTATTATTTAGTCCGCTAAAAACTGACTTAGAGCCTGAGATGATCACAGAATCTTGCAAATTTTCGTGCTGTAGTTAATCCAGAGCTTTTCTAATAGCTACTGCTTCTGCAGTATAAATAGAGCAATGTAAAGGAAGTTTTATTTTACATATTATGTTGTTGAAAGGAATTAAGCAATGTACACTGTAGACCCTACCTTCCCATCGTTTAGTTTGGAGCCATCCATTAGTGTATTCACTCAATATGGAGTCAACAACGTGTTATTTATATTTCGAATTTCGATATTTCGAAAATATGTATAATATTTGGTTTTTTGAAGATCGTATTAAATTCTAATTTATAGAGTGGTATAACAAAATTAGTTTATAATGTAACCGGTAAATCATTGGTTTCCAGAAAGGCATCAGCTAATAGTGGAGAACTTTTAATTTAACAATAATTGTTTACTAGATATTGTATGTATAAGCCATACAGTATACTGAGTAACCCACTTGTTCTGGCCGTAAATTTTAATACATATTTGGTTGCCAATAAATTTCTACGATTTTCTAATGGCATTTTATTACTTTCAGCAAGTAACAAAAGGCGTGGTGTTGATTTCATAACACCCAGAGTTAATCTCAAACTTCTAAACTAAATAAGATCTATTATTAGTAGATGCATATTGCTTGCTGATCCGTATAATATACATCCTTAATCCAAAATTGATCGCACGATCAACAACCGACCTCCTCCAACACATTTAAAAATATTGATGTCTTTTTTTTTTATTTAGAAAATCGCATCGACCAAATGGCCATTAGCGAAAAATTAGTGGATTACATTACGTACAATTACTTCAATACAATTTGGTTTATTAAATATTGTGGTACTTATTAATGTCTTTCAAGAAATTCAGAGTATTGTTAAAGTTACAGTCTGCACCTAGAGCTTCTATAAGTGTTCCTGGTATCTTGTTATTGCTTCGTTGTTGATTGTAGAGGGGACATTCACATAGTAGGTGCATTATTGTTAGTGTCGTATTACACGTTTCACATCGCGGCGGTTCGCACTTTTTAATTAAGTAATCATGCGTTAACCTAGTATGTCCGAGTCTGAGGCGCGTTACTATTATTTCTTGGCTTCTTGACTTAGGTAACACATTCCATGCCTCTATGCTGGGTTTCACTTGTTTTAATTTTGAATTCGACACATTCCATTTATTTTTCCACGCACTTAAGATTGATTTTTTTATATAAGCTTTTATATCCGTTGATACTGATGTGTTTACGATCTCGGAAACGTCACTCACTATCGCGTCTTTCGCACTATGGTCAGCAGTTTCGTTGCCTTTTATTCCTATATGGGATGGGATCCAGATGAAATTTATCTCATTATGATTGATATAAGCCTGAAGAAGGACTGTTTTAATTTTTTTTAAAAGCGGGTTTTTTGGATACAGTTGTCGGATGCTTTGTATGGCACTAAGTGAGTCTGTTAAAATAATATATTTGGAGTTTGTTGTCAGATTGATTAGTTCTATGGCGCAATAGAGAGCATACATTTCAGCTGTATAGATAGTACTAACATTAGGTAGTTTGAATTTAAGAACCTTCTCTGGAGTTACTACAGACGCTCCCACACCTTCGGATGATTTTGAACCATCAGTGTATATCTGGGTATGATTTTTATAACGACTAATGATTTTTCTAAAATGGGAAATAATTAGATCAGGATTAGTGGAGTTTTTATCAAATGACGTAAGTTCTAAGATACATGATGGTATGTTTTGAATCCAAGGTGGATTATGATCATATGTGTATGGAAGACATTCAGGTATGACAATATCAAACAGATGCAAATGGTCTTTTATTCTTTTATAGAAAGGTTTATTAGAACGGTGATTTGCATTAAGGTTTGGGTAATTATCGGTAAAAGTATTTCTATAGACAGGATTTTTTGCATTATCTTTAATTTTTGTTACATATGTTAGACTAAGGTAAGCTCTTCTATCATTTAACGACAATTCATTTGCTTCGCAAAGTAAACTTTCAATCGGTGTTGTACAAAAGGCTCCCAGGCATATTCTGAGTGCTGTGTTATGAATAGTATCAAGCTTTTTAAGTACTGATTTCGATGCTGAGTCGTAAGCTATAGCCGCGTAGTCTAGCTGTGATCGTATCATAGTTCTGTATATAATTAGCAATGTACTCCTGTCTGAACCCCAATTCTTGTGTGCTAGAATTTTTAGTAAATTTAATCTTCTGTAACATTTACATGCTAGATTATTGATATGTTCTTTCCAATTCAACTTTCTGTCAAAAGTAACTCCTAGCAATTTTAGCGAATCTTTTTGTTGTAGCGATTGGTTGTATAGATATAATGAGATTGGTGTACTGACTTTGTTTTTAGAAAATACTATATATTTAGTTTTAGTTGTTGAAAAGATAAATCCAGTTTCCTTTGACCATTTGTCAATATCTAACAAGAAACCCTGTGCAAGTTGTGAGAGGTTGTTTAAGTTTTTGCTTTGACCAAATATTACGAGATCGTCAGCATATAAGCGGCCTTTAAGTGGAAGTTTTAAATTTCGTAGAACATCATTTATGGCAATTATAAATAGCGTAGGACTTAAAGCAGATCCCTGAGGAATTCCATTTTCCAATTCCACTTTTGACGACAATATTGATGTCTTTCTCACACCCTTTTTTACATATTACACGTGTTTGGATCATAGTAATTTAGGGTCTAAGATCATACCAAGATATTAACACTCACAAAAAACTACATCACTAAATATCATAATGGCAGATTTTTCTGGGGAAATAATTAGTTCATGGTTTTTGTATGCTGTGTATCCTTTCTGAAAATATGTTGAAGAGAATTGGACTTAATACAGAGACCTGTGATTATCCTGTATGAGTTATTTTCGGACCATGTAACTGATTCCTATGGTCTCTGATAAATGAAGTTTGGTTGATAAAAATATTTACTATACTAGCGGATAAATGTGTGGAACACCCTAGTTTGCATAACTTTGAATGCATTATTCTTAAATTACCACAGTCATAAGCACCTTTGTGGTCTAGAAAGAAACATGCTAAATATTTATGTTTCGAAAAATTGTGTTGGATATCTGCGTGTTAAGTGACTTTGAGGGTTACTACAGCGGGAATTGTCTTCTTGATCATTGCCACAATTTTTGCATAAGTTGGAAGTGGACCGAATTTAAAAAAATTTAAACACTATCTTATGGGGTATATATATTGATCAACTTGAAACTTTACCAAATCTAACGTAATATATTGAGGAGGTGATATTTCCTTGAATGTTCAAATTACCATTTGTCTAAGAACAAAAATAACTTTATTATCTGAATCGGTAAGCTTTATTTTCATACGCCTTACCTGGGTTATTTTTGGTCGGAAATAATATTATTTACCATATATTGTTTGTTCAAGAAAATATCTAACTATCTTTTCTCTAATTCTATTATTGGATTTTTTTTTAACAAATTGTAGCAATTGATTTTTTACGGCCGGCCAATTTTTTTTAAATTTTTTGGATCATACTGAACAAAATAGGCCCCTTGTAGTTTTTTTGTAAACTTGATGGTTTTCGAGGTATAAATAATTTAAAACTAAGAAAAACGCAAAATCACGATCTTCAAGGCTCAAAAACAAAAGTAAAACATTATTTTTAAAAATTAACCAAGGACCTAAATTCAAGTTCAAACCTTGTTCTATGATTTCCCGATAAGTATTTTGGGTATATTTTATTTTAAAATATTGTTTTTTAATTTTTAATTAAGCGCTTATGACATCACGGGCGCTCGAGCTGCGGCGTGTATAAAAAAGAAAAACAAAAACTAAGGCACACATTTTTGGTGGTTTAAATTCTCATTGTACAAATGAATGCCCGCCCTGCCATACGCGCTTCATTATCAATTAAAAAACAATGGTTTAATAGTTATTTATGCATCAAGGGTGTTATTAAGATGATTACGCCCGTAGAGCAACATAATCCAGCCAGATGGCCTCTGGTCCGAGGAATAGATGTTGCTCGATGGGAGTAATCATCCACTGGGAGTAACATCAGTGGTATATACCAAAAAGATTATATTTTTCACTTCACAAAATATAAAAAATAAAATTGGGACGTTCTTATTTTTTATTTTACATCACCTACAAAAATATATGCATATTTTGTATTTTTGTAGGTATTCTAAATTTTTTTGCCGATGTTCCAGTTCTCATTTAGATTACAATCAAGATAAGTGATACTGTTGGTTCTCTCCAGTTGTTCCATAAGATGTTAGCAGTTTTGGTTGAATTAGCGTTTTACTGATAACCATCACCTTTCTATGTGATGTTTAGCTTCAGTCCAGATTCATCACACGTGGTAATCCTATTAATCATATATAGAAGTGCTTCGTAACTAATAGCAATTAACACCGTGTCATCCATTATACAATTAATTGGTACCATTAATTTGATATTACATTGAGCACTATCCAATGCTTTATTAAAAATAAACTTCTAATAGATATTAAATATTAGTGGGGACTAAATGCAGCGCTCTCGCACTACTACCTCTTGGTATTTGAAGATTATCAGAAGTATTCTGGCTAATCCTGATGTTTTGCAAGTTGATGCCAGTAAATATTTTTTATGATAAATAGGTCTTTATCATCAATATCTACTTGCTGAAGAATGATTATTATTTCAGTATTTTTTACTGGAAAATAGGTCTTCTAAAAGTCAGTAAAACACATATTAACTGTAAATATACTAAATACTAAATAGTGCTTCTCTAGTTCCAAAATCATTGCTGAACCAAAACTGCGGGTCACTAATTTTTTTTTGGTACATCCTTGATCGCAAAATTCAAAGGAATATGATTTAAACATCGCTTATTACGCTGATGGTTTAGTAATCACTACATATTTTCGCAATTGTTTTTTTAGAGATTCTCACAAAATATAAAAACAGCCAATCCGTTGGTATCTAGCTAGTTTCATATACCAACGAATATGTTTTTTTAATCGACCGACAAGACAAATGTTATCAAAATTTTTTGAAAAGTTAGGAAAAATATCAAGAAGTCTTATCTGATGTAAAAACTAATCTCACAAAGCAAACTGTAGAACGATGTGTTCCGTTTCCGTAGAGTGCGCGCCAATTTATTTGAATATACACATATATTAAATTACCGATCGTCGTAGTGCGATCAGTTGCGGCCCGGTCCGGATAAGTGCGCGCTTACCTCTACGGTATCGTTCAGAATCACAATATCTATTTTCTTATCATTTTTGTTTCGTCACACTTATTTTATAACCATAACTGTAAATGCAGATATCCTTGAAGTACCTACTGTTTACCACCTTCCGTTGGTAGTAAATTTTCTAATTTGAAATTTTTTTTCTTTGTAATTCTGGGAAAATGTAATTATCTTAACTCGTTCAAGGATACTATGTTGTTGTGCTTTCTTTTATAAGCAATATCAGCTGCTTTAGAGTATAACTCAATAATGGGTTGACATCTATTTTTAGAAATCTCCAGCGTCTCGACTGGCTCGATCATAAAATACTTCAATTAAATCTAAAATGTCACTGCATTAAATAAATTAAATGTTTCTTGATTAAAGAAGCATGATGTCGTGCCGCAGCCAGTGAAAGTATATAAAAATACAATGTACTTTCTCTGATCAAATGATTGAATCTATTAAAACCATAAAAATAGATTTAGTTTTTTCCATTTTTTTTCAAAAAATATAGGTTAATTAGGGCCCAATAAATGATTTAAAATAATTATTAGGTAGTTATCATTACCTGTAATAATAACAGTAGTATCTTATTTATTTTTATCTGGTTGCAAAGTTGTTTTTATAATTAATAGCTCATTTTCCTCTTTTCCAGCATTTTTTGATTTTTCAGGGAAATGAAAATTATCTTATTGTTAATATTTCATCGAGTTACCATGGTTTAAAATAATAAAGGTTTTAAGTTTTCTAGAAACGGAAATATTACAAATTTTTCAGCGCGTTCTAATTTGAAAATCCAATCTCAAAATATTTTTGCGTCTAAGCTTCTTGTCTTATTTTTCATCCTTGGCGGAGTCTTCGTGAGAAACTTCACTTTAAAGGGCTAGGTACTACTTATTTAAAATTACATAAATTGCACACTTATCCCTTGTATCATAAAACAAAAGTATTCATTGATAATCTGCGAAGATTTCAAATCTTAATATTCATAAACAAAAGAGATATGTTAAAAAAATTCTTTTTTTTTTTATTTTAAAATGTGTGTTTTTCAACCAGCTGTTCGGTTCACCTAATTAGAAATATTTACCATAAAAATTACTCTATTTGTAGTTATTTATTAAAAAGTTATTCTATTTGTTTATTAGAAAAAAACTTTTTTAACAGTTTATTTAAACACATTTTTTGCAAAAATAATTTGTTTATCACTTGTATTTGTAGTTTTAATATTCAAAAACCCATTGCACTTTGTTAAATGACTGTATAAGCATCCCGTAGGAAGTAATACGTGTTTTCATATCTGGCTTAATTATTTAACATTTAACATTATGCCTTTTTATCGAGATGTTATATATGTTACTAAGATCTATTATTGCGAAAGGTAGAGACATGTATTAAATAGTGGAACAAAATGGTTTTTTGCAATTATTTCGGTGAGTTTGATCGATGGATTTGAACTAGTAAAACTTCAAATAAACCGTTACTTCATAACAGAATAGTTTCTGAATATAAAAATTGCTTCCAATATAATCAAAAATTGTTGAGGTAAAAAACTACATTTTCGGACTTTGGTCTTTATAAACATGTAGGGCATTTTCCACTCCCACTATGAGTTAAAACGATGAGATAGATACCTTTAATAAATTTTCCCGTGAAATCGATCATTTTTATTCGGATTCTGAACCTTATTCTTTTTTCGGAATAAAAGTAACGAATATTCTTATTTTATTATTTATGTAATATTTTATGATCTGTAGTATTGTTTCCCTAAAGTCTCTTCTCCTACAGATCTGTTTCACCTTTTTTGTGGCTTCTTTATTATTTTTATTTCTGTTTTAGCAGTGTTTAATACATATATTTGAATTACAATACAATGCGCACTGCATATCTTTACACATTCTTTATCTTTATCTTTACCTATTCAACTAGTATATTTTATGAGAATATACTACAGTTTTAATTAAAAGTACTTTATATTTGACATTTCGATTTCCACCTTCGAAATCGTTCTCAAAATACGAATTAAATAATAGTATATTGTGTATCTTATTTTTCTCCATTCCTTTTACCCTACCAAGGTGTCTAATTTGGGCTACCTATTTTAATTTTCATTCACCCATCTCTTCCATGCTTTTCTATTTCCCGCCATTATTTTTAATTCCTCGAGTGATTTTTGTTTAAGTTTTCCTGCCTCTACTACTTGCTGTATCAATTTTTTTCTTGGTCTGTCTCTTTTTTTTTAAGATTTTTTTTGCTTTATGCAGCTTTTCTTGCAATTCTGTTGGGTTGCATTCTCATCAGATGCCCATACCAGTTCATTTGTTTTTTGCTATTTTATTCATTATTGTTTCTTGGTTGGCCATTCTCCTAATAGTCTCGTTACTAAATCTATCCCATTTTGTCTTTTCAACTATCCTTCTGAGATGTCTTATCTCCATTGCATTTATCCCGCTCTTATGTTTTTTCAGAATTGTCCCGTTTTTACTTGCAGAGGACACAGTCGGTATCACTATTGTGTTATATATTTTTATCCTTGTGTCTCTTATGTTCTCTTTTTCCCAGTATTAGGGCTAACGCGTAGTATATTGTGTTTGAATTCTTTCTTTTATTTGTTATTTCCCAGTCTATTTTTCTGTTGTTAGTAATTATACTTCCCAGGTATTCTTAAGTCGTAACTATTTCCAATTCTGAGTTTTTACATTTTATCTGTATGTGTGTTCTATCTTTCTTTTTTATTATCTTCCTTAACTTCTTTGCCGCTGACTATCATTATCTTACTTTTTTCCGCTTTAATTTTCATTTTTAGTTCTTCTATTTGTTCTACCCATATATCCATTAATTTCTGCATTTTATTCTCGAAATCTACTATTAGAACTATGTCGTCCGCATAAATTAAGGACTCCCTTTTTTTTTCGGTTGTCATTTGTGGTATCCTTTTATTGTCTGTAATTGGTTCTTACTCTAGTATGATGAATACCCTATGAATAGCAAATAGCTAAAACTATCTCCTTGTTTAATACCTCTATTCCAATTAAATTCTTCTGATCTTTCTCTTGTTTTCTGTATTTCTCCTTTTACCTCTTTTTAAATACTTTCTATAATTTTTATTAATGTATTTGGTACATTTATTTTCAAGCATTTTCCTATAATTTGTCTTTCTATCCTGTCAAATGCTGCTCTAAGGTCTATGCTAATACTAGTTTTCCTCCGTGTTTATGCTTCTTTCTATTAGGTTCCCAATGATATATGTTTGTCATTTGTCTGTTTTCCTGGTCTAAATACCGCTTGTTCTTCTCCCAGTTCTATTTCTACTTCTTGTCTTAGTCTCGTATCTATTATTTTAAAGCATACCGATGACAGGCATATTGCTCTATAGTTGTCGCAGTTTACAAGTTCTCCTTTTTTGTATATTGGCACGATGATGTTGTTCTGTCAGTCTTTAGGGATTGTTTTTTCCCACGTCTCTTTATATATTTTTCATGTCCAGTTTATTTATTCTTCTCCCATGTATTTTACCATTTCCGGATCAATTTCACCATCTCCACCTGCCTTGTCTATTTTTATGTATGATAATCCTTCCATTACTTCTTCCCTACTTATTTGCTCTAGCTCTATGTTTTCTTCGCCTTCACTTATTACATCGTCTTCCATTATTACTTCGGTATGAAATTTTTTCTCATAATATTCTTTTGATATCCTAGCTATTTGTTCTGCGTTTGTTTGGATTTGCTCTGATGTACCTCTTACTGCGTCTATTATTTTTGTTTTCCTCCCTTTGTGTGTCGTATTATCGTACAAAAGTTTTTATTATTTCTTACCTATTTTTCTTGTAGTTCTTCTCTAAATTCTTTTTATGATTTTGCTTCTGCTTGTGTGACTGCCTTTTTAACCAATCGTCTCTGCCCATAATATTTTTTTTATATTCTTCTAATCCCCATTTTATGCCATTTTCTTCTTTTTTATTTCTGCTTTTACTTCTTTATTCCACCATCATGTCCTTTCAACTGTTTATTACCTTTTTTGATTCCACACACTTTAGTTGCTGGTTTCGTTAACACTTCAATGTAAGTATTCTATCTTTCTTCCATTGTCCATGTTTATTTTTGGCCCTCTATTGGTCGCAATCTTTTGTTAGTTTCATTCTTGAAGAGTTCTCCCTATTAACTTCCAGTATATTGTGTAAATATATTTCTGAAATCGCAATCAGTATTAGGTACTTAAAAATGCATCAATAAAAAAAATATATATAAGAAATAAAAAACATAGTCTATTACGTTTAATGAAACATTAAATTAAAAATCCAAGTGGATTATGATTATTCAAATTGTTCGGAATGAACGTTTTCGATATTATTGGACCATGTTCAGTGAACCTAAAAAGTACGTAATTTCACTAAGTTAAGAAAAACGTGGTTAAAATTTTTAGAATGTGGTTGTCAATATAAAAGAAAGAAAATTTGTTCTCTCGTAGAAACCCCCATGTTTCCTTTCACATTTGGTCTCAATAAACCTTTACCTTTATTTGATAAATCTAACTCATGAAATTAATACTAATGATATTGTGAGCATTGACCATTTTTCAAAGTGTTTTGGATGATATTAATTCTTTTGAGGAACTTAAAAACATTAATACTGATCTGATTTGCAATAAAATAAGTAATTTTTTTGGAAATGGGTAATAAAAGAAATAATAAATTAAAAATTTTTAAATGGAATGATCAATCAGGAGTTTCTAGTAATTTAAGTTTATTGAAATGTTTATGCGAACATCAAATTGATATAGTTTTATTATCCGAAACTTGGTTTAAGGCTGCCTGAGAGACCGATTTATTTTCGTGGTTACAATATTGTACGTAAAGATAAGGATGACGGTTACGCCGGTGTAGAAATCCTAATAAAAACATCTTTTAATTACACTCTAATTAATGTTCATCAAAATTTTTCTAACGAAATATTAATATGTGGTATTCTGATCATAGTTAGTAATAGAAAAATGTTACATGTTTCTCCGTTTACTGCCACCCAACATAAGAACAAGCCGCTCAGACTTTAAAAATGTATTAACACACTTAATGGTACAGGAACTTAGGTATTAGACGTACTTGAGAATATTGACTTAGTGCTTTTAAATACTGGAGAACCTACAAGACCTACAAGAAATAACAATAAATCAGTGGTTGACTAAATATTTTTGTCATCAGATCTTTCTATTGGTTGTGAGTGCTATACTCTTAAGGATGTGATGGGATCAGATCATTTTCCAGTTATTATCGAAACAGACAAAAATATATATTTAAATCATACAACTTTCAACCCCATATCTAAATGGAATTTACGCAAAGCAAAATGGAAAATATACAAAAATAATTAAAGTGTGTATATTTTTTACTGAAAATCATCCTAAAAATATCACATCATCCAAATACGATTTTTAAAAAAAGAAGTTAAGGCTGCGATCCAAAGTTTTACCACCTTGGTGGGACAACGAACATGAGACAGCTATAAAAGAAAGAAAACATAAACTGGACATTTATAAAACATATTATAGCATTCTGGAAAATACTTAATGTGCGAAGAAGCATTTAGCGTTATAGCCGCAGTTAAAATGTATCTCAAAGAAAAAGCTAAATATAACTAGCGTAAGTGGTGTGCTAATTTAAACAAAAATACTCCAGCTACAGAGCTTTGAACTCAAGCAAAAAAATGCAGGGGTATACTACAACTATTAAGGATTCGCCAATCATTGTATAACAATATAAACCATGGCCAAACGAGAACAAGACAAGACAAAATCATCATATATTTTTACAGCCTATAGGTATAAAAGAAATTGACTTTGCATTAGATAATAAAAAAAATTGCTCTTCTAGATATAATGAAATTCGGTATGCTATGCTTTCTTATTTACGAATTAAGGCTAAAATATTTTTAACTCAAATAATGAACGACATTTGGATATGCGGTGAAAGTATTGAAGAGTGAAAAAAAGTTATCGTCGTGCCTAGAATAGAAATATGCTTTATTGTCACTGAAAATTGTACAATTTCCTGGACAAAGCTTACAAAAAGTCAGAAAAATAACAATAACAATTTAAAATTTACTGAAATTACATAAATCGTGAATATCTCAAAATAAAAGATAATAAAATACACAATCCATTGCAAAATTTAAATAAAATGTAAATTGCGTAATAAAACCTTACGAATAAGTTAGTACAGTTACTTGTACATAAACATAAACATACTGTAATTTCTTAGTTATTCGTTAAGAAACTGTTCCACTGAACAATATGGTCTTTCAGATAGATAGACTTTTGTTATGTTACGGAACTTAAGGAAAGAAGTTGCAGATTTAAGTTGCAAAGGGAGATGCTTGCATAATTTTTTTGCCGAATAATATAGATTTCTTTACTAACTCGGTAAATACACATCAAATGTTCAATTTCTGGTGGAGTAGTCATGATTAGGTCTTGCTGGAAAAACATGTACGAATTAAGCAAACAGTTTCTAAAATATATAAACAGGGAAGAGTTAAATTCCCGTGATTTTTAAAGTAGTTTCTGCAATGTGTTATTCTGCTGAGGCCAAAAAGATACCGTATTGTTCTTTTTTGTAATTTAAAAATAACATAAGATTGGTCAGCTGTACTTCTTCTTTATGTGCTGTCTTCTACCGAAGGTTGGCGACCATCAAACGATAGGTTTCTCTGTTTTGTGGCGCAAGTATTATGTTCGCAGCTTCTGGTATTTGAAATCATTCTCTCAAGTTTCTCAGCCAGGATTTCTTCTTTCTTCCAAACCTCTTCTACCTTCAATCTTGCCTTCCATGATAAGCTGTAGCAGACTGTACTTATCATTACGGAACACATGGCCCAGGTATGACGCTTTCCTCCTTTTAACAGTTGTTACCTTTTAACAATTCCACCTCTTTACCCATTCGTCTTAATACCTTTGTGTTGGTCACTCTGTCTGTCCAAGGTATTCTCAGTATGCGTCGATACAGCCACATTTCTAGAGCCGCTAACTTCTTTATAGTTACTGCTGTTAACGTCCACCCTTCAACTCCGTAAAGTAGCGTAGAGTACGTAGCATAGATTGGCGGGCCATCGGAGGTTAACGCTTAGGTGGCGGTTGCTTAATAGCTTTCTCATTTTAATCAATTAGAAATTCAGCCGTACTAGAACCCCAAAAAGAAGACCATATCGAATATGAGACTAGAACAAAGAAAAATATGTTATTTTGGATGGTGCTAAATTGATTTCCTTTGAAACAGATCTTATTTCATAGCAGCCTGATGCTAGTTTCTTAGTTAACAAATCGATATGAAGGGACTCTTTAAGGTTGCTATATATATATAAAGTGCACTCATAAGTGAATGAGATGTTTTCGGTCAATTTGGAGATAAAAAAGACAAGAGTTGTGCTACTTTATCTATTTAATGAAGACGTTTCGCCCACTGTTTAATGAGCATCATCAGTTCATCTAAAAGAGTGTTATTAGCGATACATCAATATGAGAAACAATTAAGTAAATGATCTTACCTTTAAAAGATATGTAGCGTTAAAATGGTATTAATGTGAAGAAACATCAAAAAGGCAAACATCAAAAATTAATCTAATAAATACATCAGCAAAAAAAACACAGAAACACAGATCGCCGGAAGATTCCTAGTTTACGTAATTTTATATTAATATTTTAATTTAACTTTTGACAAGATTGATTGATTATAAAATCTATCAAAAAATGTATTATTTTTACATTATACAAACAGAACAATATCCCGGTTAAGATTGTTATCAATAATGCTAAGACTGCCAGGAACTTGTTTTCTAAAATTAAAACACCTCTTTCCTTTTTGGAACAAGTGAATGTAGTCTATCAGATACCCTGTTCTGAATGTGATGCATGTTATATTGGTCAGACGGGCCGTTTTCTTAAAGGACGCCTTACTTCACATCGTAGTGACATTAAACTTTCTAAACATACCTGTGCCCTTGCACAACATGCAACCAACACCAAACATACTGTGAATTTTGATGATTTGGTGAATTCTCTGTAGAGAACGTAACCTTAATAAGAGACAGTTTATGGAGATGTGTCATATTTTGAAACAACCTAATGCATTAAATAAGAGAACTGATATCAGCAACATGCCAAATTTACTATGCACTAATACTACAAAATTGATTCTTCCGTATTCTACTTTTAATTATTGGTTTCTTCTTCAGTTTCTTTTATTATATCATAACCTTTATGTTGGCATCTAAAAAACTTTTCCTTTAATCTCACCAGCTGATTGTCAGTTCTGACATTCGAGCTTTCAAATACTTCATTTTGCATGATATGGTCATAACAGTCAAGAACCCTAGCCGTGCCGTTGTTAATATAACATTTCAAAATTGACAAGTACATTTTTCGATAGATTTTATAATCAATCAATGTTATCAAAAGTTAAATTAAAAAATTAATATAAAATTACGTAAATTGGGAATCTTCCGGCGTTCTGTGTTTGTGTTTTTTTTGGTGATGTATTTATTAGATTAACCCTTAACTGGTATGGTGATTTAAAATTACACTTAAAGTATGGCGGGGTCAGATTTGACCCTGTGCCTTTTTTTGCATGCAGCAAATAGAAAACAGAAAAATTTTCATTCAGATCGAATATAAATCCTTTTTATTATAAATAATAATGTTTACATATACTTTTTAATAATATCTGGCCTACTTCTGGCTAAACTTATAAAAATTAACATGGCTTTTCTTATCTGTAAAAAAAAATAGAGAAAAAATTAAAAATAATTTTAAACGGAATTGTTTTAATCAAAACAAACCTAAACCTAGGGAAAAATACTTAAAAACATGAAAAAACATAATAAACAAAAATTCTGACAACTACATTTTGCGCAGTATTTTATTGTTCGGAGCAATTTGTACACATGTTGGACGTTTTGCAATGGTCTTTGCAAATATGCCTGCTACACTCGTCACATACAATTGGATGTTTGTTGTCACTGTAAGGGCATAAGAAGCATCTGGCACGCTTAGGTTGTCGACGTTGAGGGTTATCTATGCTTCGTGGGGCCTCATCTGGGATATTGCTGATTCGCCTTATGGTTACCTTCAATTCCCGAGGAATGTTTTTCATTTGACTTCTTCGAACTAAGTGTTCGTTGATCATTTCTCTCCCTAAATCAATAAGGAAACGGTTACGAACCATCTCATTATTTGGATTAGCAGCATTATAAATTATGCCTGCATTTGCGGCGGAGATGTCCATCATTCGGTACCACAAAGTTAGAGGCCAACGCCGAGTACGTCTTCCTACTTTGTAATTGGCACAAATTTGGTCCAGTACATCAACGCCAACTTTCGTTAGGTTATAAAAGGAGATGATGTCTGGTAATTTCTTTGCTCCTTCTTCGACCATGTTATTATGGTGCATTGTAGACATCATGCAAACTGAGCGATTTCTTTTTGGAACGTATGACGCAATTGTTATATCCTTAGTAAATCCAAAAAGCGAGGAAAGTGGTTCACGTTGCTTACTAGCTAGGAACTCTTTAGGTAACTCCCTTTTATTCCGTCTAATAGTACCTACGTATGTCAAGTTTTGGCGTTGCAATTCTTCAACCAGCTCTAGTGACGTGAACCAATTGTCCCCTGTAATATTACGGTTCGAATTTGCTATTGGTTCAATCAAAGTTAGCACAGTTTGGGTTGGAATAGATAGCTTCTTTGGATTTGCCCTATTTTCATCTTTGCCCGTATATACAAAAGCATTGATCAAATAATGTGTACGAGCGTCACACAAACACAATATTTTTAGTCCGTATTTCACAGGCTTGCTTTTTATAAACATACGGAACCTACACTTTCCCCGAAATCCAACCAACATTTCGTCCACGGTTACGTATTCCCCACAAGAATAGTTTATCTTACAGTTTCCAATAAATCTGTAAAACAAATTTGAAATTGCAGCAAGTTTATCTCCGTCTTCAATACGTTGTCGTCTAGTGGCTGGATTGTCAAATCTTAAGGCTGTTAGCAGGAAACTGAATCTCTTTAGAGTCATTGTTGCACGAAAAATGTCACGACCTGTTCCATCTGTTGCAAAAAGCGAATTTATGTCCTCGTGACTCGACTTGAACACTCCAGCTAGATAGAGAAGACCGAGAAATGCTCGCATTTCTACTTCATCGACATGATTAATAAACTGACATGACAAGGCCTGATCGCCATAGGTTGCCTGCAGTTCAGTTATTTTCTCATTCGTTCTTGCGATAACTTCATTTATAATGTATCCATCGAGAAAAAAACTGAGCGCCTGCAAGGGTGTAGTTGGCTTATTGGTCCGACATGGTCCCGAAAGGCCAGGAATATGCGACACTATGTTGGTGACGCGAGTACGGCTAGACGCAGGTGGCGTTTTCGCCCACTTTTTTCTATTTTTTCCGTAGAAATAGCCACTTTCATCCCCAACAATTTCACTTTCAACAGATAAGCTAACTTCTTCGACAGAGTGCCTATCACTGCCATCAACAGCTTCATCTTCACTCTCACTATCAGCATTGTAGTCACTATCCGTATCGTGATCACTAACAATCGTCTCTGCATCGGAAAGGTCGTTGTCGGTATCCCATAAAGTTTCAGCAATATGTTCAATTTCCTTTTGTGTCAAAGGCGCCCTTTTGTCACGCACGTTCGACATATTATACTTCGATCACAACTCTAAATTGAAAGAACAAACAAAATTGTATTTTTTTCTGGAAAAATAACAGTATTGTGCTTCTTACCCGAAAACGAGAAATTATCCTTTAACGGTATGGCAGGGTCAAATCTGACCCAATTCACAATATTCACGTGGAGCCACTAATTGCTTGCGGGCGACTGATAGCGGAACTGAAGCAGTTGCACGCCTTGAAAGAATACCTCAAATGGTATGTTGCCATATCGCCTAGTTTTTCCGAAAATTACAAAAGAATTTCCAATAGGGTCAAATTTGACCCTGCCATACCAGTTAAGGGTTAATTTTTGATGTTTGCCTTTTTGATGTTTCTTCACATTAATACCATTTTAACGCTACAGATCTTCTAAAGGTAAGATCATTTACTTAATTGTTTCTCATATTGATGTATCGCTAATAACACTCTTTTAGATGAACTGATGATGCTCATTAAACAGTGAGCGAAACGTCTTCATTAAATAGATAAAGTAGCACAACTCTTGTCTTTTTTATCTCCAAATTGACCGAAAACATCCCATTCACTTACGAGTGCACTTTTTTTATATTAAATTAAACGGTAATATTCCTTAAAGATATATATATATATATATATATATATATATATATATATATATATAAAATACCGAGAAATTTTACAGAATCAATGTTACTGATCTGGCTGTTATTAAGAATCAAGGTTTGAAAAGCTCCTTTATAGGATAATGCTGCTGTCTTATCCACGTTAAAAGAGAGTAAATTAGAGTCGGACCAGGTTTTTATTTTAAGTAGATCAGAAGTTATAGTTGCATGAAGAGTTGCAGTATTACAGTTCCTCCAGGTGCTACTGATATCATCGGCAAACACAAAAATTTTCCATCGATTTTTAAGTTAGTGATGTCATTTATAAAGATAAGGAAAAGTAGAGGACCCAATACTGAACCTTGTGGTACTCCACATACAATGCTTTTGTGACTAGAGTCAGTATCATTTGCTCTGACTTCTTCTTCTTCTTCACGTGCCATCTCCGCGACGGAGGTTGGCAATCATCATGGCTATTCTGATCTTAGATGCTGCTGCTCTGAATAGTTCAATTGATGTGCATCCGTACCATTCCCTCAAGTTACGCAACCATGAGATTCTTCTTCTTCCTACACTTCTCTTGCCCTGGATTTTCCCTTGTATAATCAATTGAAGTAGGTTGTATCTCTCATTACGCATAACATGCCCCAGGTATTGCAGCTTTCGTGTCTTGATGGTTTCCAATACTTCCATTCTTTTGTTGATTCTTCTCATGACTTCGTTGTTTGTTACATGCTCGGTCCATGATATCTTCAGAATTCTTCTATACACCCACATTTCAAATGCTTCCAACTTTTTAGCAGTCGACGCGTTAGGTGTCCATGCTTCTATCCCATAAAGCAGAATCGAGAAAATATAGCACCTTGCCAGCCTAACTCTCAAGTCCAATTTTAGTTCTCTTGCACAAAGTACCTTTCTCATTTTATTGAAGTTTGTACGTGCTTTCTCTATTCGAACTTTGATTTCTTTGAAGTAATCGTTTGTGTGATTAATTATTGTGCCAAGATAGTGGTAGTTTTCAACTTGTTCTAAAACACTACCGTTAATTGTCAGGCTTTCACCATTATTTTGGGTTTTTGATATCCTCATAAATTTGGTTTTCTTGGTGTTTATTGATAATCCATATTCCTCTCCATACTCAACTATCTTGTTCATTAGCTTTTGGAGGTCTCGGAGGTTGTCTGTTATTATGATAGTATCGTCCGCATATCTAATGTTGTTAATTGGTGTTCCATTGACCTTGATTCCTGCTGTTTCTCCCTCAAGAGCTCTTTTCATAATTTCTTCAGAGTATGCATTGAATAGTAGTGGTGACAATACACACCCCTGTCACACTCCTCTTTTAACTTCGAACTCTTCTGATGTGTGTTCATTAATGCGTACGTGTGCCTGCTGTTTATAATATAGATTTGTTATAATTCGAAGGTCATTGTGTTGTATTTGTTTTGCTTTGAGGATGTCCATTAGCTCTTTGTGGCGGACTTTGTCGAAAGCTTTGTTGTAGTCTATGAAACAGACGTACATATCTTGGTTCACATCCAAGCATCTCTGGATTAGTACGTTGAATGCAAATAGAGCTTCACGGGTACCTACGCCATTACGGAATCCAAATTGAGTTTCTTCAATATCCATATCAAGTGTTTTGTAAATGCGTTTATGAATGATCTTTAAAAACAATTTAAGTGTGTGAGACATCAGGCTTATGGTACGGTGGTCAGTGCATTCTCTAGCATTTTTCTTTTTTGGGAGACAAATGAATGTTGAGGTCAACCATTCGTTGGGTATGTCACCCGATTGATAAATTTTATTAAAAAGCTTTAAGAGGACATCAATGTACTCATTTTCTATTATTTTAAGGATATCAATAGGCAGTTGATCTGGCCCCGGGCTTTTTCCGTTTCTGGTGTTCTTTAGTGCATACATTATTTCTTCCTTTGTAATTTCTACACTTGTTTCTCTGTCCTCAAAAGACAAGTCTTGTGGGTTTCCTCTTTCGTCGTCGAAGAGCTCTTCCATATACTCTTCCCATCGTTTTAGTTTTTCGTCAGTCGTTATCATAGTATTTCCATTTTTATCTAAAAGAGTTGTATTGTGGTTTCTTTTTTGCAGTCCTGCCATTTCTTTAACCTTTTTATGTATGTTGAATAGGTCGTATTTGTTCTGAAGATCCTCTATCTCTTTACATTTTTCCTCATAGTAAGTTTGTTTTGTCTCTCTTATCTTTTTTCTGATTTCGTTGTTAATGATTTTGTAATTGTGACTGTCTTTGTTCTTGGCTTGTCTTCGTTGTTCCATCATGCCGAGTATCTCGTCGGTCATCCAATTGTCTTTCTTTCATGTCGGTTCTTTTAATATCTCTTTGCATGGAGCGAGGAGGCAGTTTTTTAGTGTTTCCCATTGTTCGTTTATCTCGTAAGGGTTAGTATCTAATTTATCAATGTTTTCGTATATTTTCTGTTGAAGTTTGATTTTTATATCAACTTCTTTCAGTTTTCTAACATCTAATTTTGGAGTTCTTTGTGGTTTTCTTATACGTTTAAGCTTAAGCGTGACATTAGCGATTAGTGGGTTATTGCTCTGACTAGTTGTTTCCTATTCATCAAGTAAGATTGGAACCAATTCAAAGAAATACCTCGAATTCCGTAGAAATTTAGTTTTTTTATCAAAATGTCGTGATTTACACAATCAAGACTTTGGCATAGTCACAAAAAGTAGTGGCAGTGTAAAGATTATTGGTTAGTGCTTGATAGATCTCATGTTGTACAGAAAACATAGCATCACTGCTATATAGTCAACACGATAAAAACTCAGATGAAAACGAATCATACAGACCCATTTTTTTATTACCGTGTATATTAAAAATGTGTAGGTAGCAAATAGGAGAAGGGGTAGTCCAAGACTGAGATGTAGTACCACTAATGATGATGATTGTCGCAAATAAAGACCCTTTTGTTAAAAAAACAGTTATTGACATTGTACGAGACTGACAGAATACTCAAAATTAATAAAGTAAACGAGCAACTATATCCTAATCAGGGATAAAAAAACAGATAAATTTTCGAAGTGTTAAAGCTGAGGTGTTGCATTTTTATTACCTCTATTTTCATATACATATATTCCACATCTCGCACTCCCACGGTTTTTTTAATATGTGCACATTTTAATCATAAATTTCTAATTGGAGAAATATAGAGGCAGAAATATGAAAGATTTTTAATGGAAACTTTGTCGGTGGAGCTATTTTTAGGAATTTTAATTAGACTGAAGATTATATATACGCCATATTATATCAAAGCCTAAATACCAACTAAAATGGACGAAGAATTCTGTTTTTCATTTTATCATGTTGGTATATTTATATATCTCTACTATTTTATCAAATGTATTGTTTATTCAGACATCTCGGCGTACATTTTAATTAAGGCTCTAATTATACACTTTGAAAATCAGGTTATGTATGCATATGTTTGTGTCAGGATGCATGCGCATATATAGTGTGTACTAAAATAAACAACTTTCGATATGCTAGTGTTGTGAATTTATTAAAAGGTTCAATATTTATAACACTTACGAATTTAATTTATTTTTTATTTATATTAATTTATCTGACAATAATTTATATATATCCGAACGTAACAATTAAATCGAGGGCGCGGGTCTTCAAAGATTAACTAACTTCTTCCAAATAAAATGTCCTGTTATATACTCAGTACCGTTAGACTCGAAAAGTCGACGGCCCTCTCGACTAGACAGAGCGGCGAAATGGTCTCTCAAAACTGGTATACATCGGCTCGTGTCCAGAAGGTTCGAATCGTTGTTTTTATAACAAAGGGGGACCCATCGTGTGTCAGGTAGGCATTACCTGAATCGGATGATTCATCTACATCCTTCGTCGAAATTTCTACAACAAAACAGAATTAGTCATAATATTTAGTTATTTCAGGCCATGATAATTATCGTAACACTAGTATATCGATTTCGTATTAGTCTGTATGTGAATCATTCTAAACAAGCGAAGTTTGGATTTAAAAATACACTATAAGAGGATCACATTTAGAAATACACTCCACAGGTGGACCAAAGAGGCACTAACTGTTGCGATCAGAGGAAATGTTCTTACATATTTTGTGGATTTCGAAAAAGAATTTAATATAAGTGTAAAATAATGGTGGTACTAAAATCTGTAGGAATTGATGACAAAGATAATTGCACCATTAACAATGTGTACTGCAATCAAACCACTAACGTAAAAGAAAGAAATAGTATAACCGAGTAGTAGGCGAATATGGACTAGGAACATGTAATGAGAAAGGAGAGAAGCTAGTTCAGTTTTGTAAGGACAACGATCTCATTATCAAGAACACATGGTACAAACTGCGAGTATCTGAAGAATATCACCTGCAAAGCCCGTAGAAATGACGGTGGGAACATAATAAGAAACCAGATTGACTACATTATTATAAACCAAAGATTCCGTAATAACGCCATAGTATCGACTAAAGCTTACCTAGGGGCAGATATAGCAAGTCCAATAACCTTGTTTAACGAACGTAAAGAAAATAAAAACAGCATCCAAAACATTAAGAATTAATATAAAAAGACTAAAAGAAGCCGATATATGTCAACACATCAAAGAATAAATGCACAACGAAGACCAGAAAGTAGAAAAACAAGGACAACTTAACGCTACAGAAAAATGAAGGAAGTTAAAGAAAATCCTAAGGAACATCATACAGCAACAACTGAAAGGCGATATATTTCCTAAATAACAATCAAACAAAAAATCAAAGAAGCTAAGAAATTGTGGCTATCAGAAAAATGTGCACAAATAGAAAGATTACAAAAAACATGGCAAAGAAAGAGCTGACATATATAAAAAAGAGATATTGGAAACATAATGAAAAAAAAAACAACAGAATATTAATCACTTTTAGTGCAGAGAAAATAAAAAGATGGGAAGAATATATAAAAGACCTATTAGAAAACGCAAAAGAATGGAGTCAATAGAAGCAAAAGGTAGAAATAACCCACAATTTCGAAAAGGGAAATTAAAAAAGTGCTAAAACGTCTAAAATATGATAAAGCCATGGGACCGGACGAAATACCTACAGAAATCTTAAGAATATTAACAGAGTACCACATTAATATACTAGTAGAATTTTCAATAAAATTTACTATACTGGAAAAATTCCAAAAGAATGGCTAATATCTGAGTTCATCCTCATACCCAAAAAACTCAACGCAATGAAATGTGAAGAACATAGAACGATCAGCTAGATAAACCATGTTTTAAAAGTCTTCTTGCGAGTGATACATGAACGTGTCTACAAAAAACTAGACGACAGAATAACAGGAAACCAACTGAGATTTGCAAAAGGATTTGGCGCTAAAGAAGCATTATTTACTATACAAACACTCATAAGGTGTCGAGATGTCAACTATTCATATGTCTAGTTGACTGGCTCTGAACACAGAAAAAAACAAAAATCATGATTGTCAGTAAGAACAAGATAAGCTTTAGAGAAAGTACCCTAAAACAATTACTTAGGATGTGAGTTAAATGAACAATATGATCGCAGCCTTGAAATAAAACGACGCATTGAGATAGCCAGAAGCGCTTTCAATAAGACGAAAGCAGCATTATGCAATGAAAAACTATAAACAGAAATTATAACTATATTGAGTATTGAGATGCTTTATAATCTCAACCCTTTTATATGGAGTTGAAGCCTGGACAATTACGGGCGCAACTGAAAAAACACTTGCCAGCTTTGAGATGTGATATTATCGAAGAATGTGGAAAATATCATGCACACAACACGTAACAAACACCGAAACATTAAAAAAGATGAAAAAAAAAAAAGAAATACTCAACACTATGAAAGTAAGGCAGCTACTTCGGTCACATACTAAGAAATGAAAAATATGAGCTGATGCGATTGGTTTACAAGGGAAATTGGAAGAAAAAAAAGATCGGGGGGACGGCGCACGTCCTGATTGAAACATTTAAAGCAGTGGAGAGGAAAAACAACAATAGAATTCTTCAGAACTGCTGCATGCAGACTAAAATAGGCCATGATGATCGTTAATATCCTTAAAGGATGGGGCATACGAAGAAGAATTGCTTCCTTGTGTGTTTCATCGTTCTATCATGTCGTCTATATTTCATTCTTTTGTGATGATCATACCCAGGTGCTTACCATGTATCGCAATGTCTGATAATTTCTCAATCTTCCAATGCGATGTTCTGCTGTATCTCACCGTAACATATATATTATGTCTTTCTTATATTTATTTCTAGCCTTTTTTTTGTATTCCTCGATTAATTTCCTTGTCATATATTCAAATCTTTATACTCGTGTGCTATTACCAGTTGGTCATCTGCAAATAATAATGTGTATAAATTATTGTTTTTAAGTGGCAATCCCATACTTTTGCATTTGTGTTTCCAAAGTTTAAGAATATGTTCGAGGTAAATAATATCGGCGAGAGACAACAGTCTTGTTTAAGACCCTTGCTGGTTTGGAATCCCTTGGATTCCAAGGGATTCCAAGGGAAATATCCCCACATATTTCCAGTTGTCTTAGAATTAGCATACATTTGTTTCGTTGCTCGCATTAAACTCATTTTGATATTTATTTTCTGTAATGGTTCCCACATATTATTTTGGTGGATACTGTCATATGCTTTTCTCAAGTTTACATACAGTTAATGTACTTCCTGGTTACCGGCAATTTTCTTTTCAATAATCTGTGGAAAGCAGAATAAATAGTCAATACTTAATCTACCTGCCCTGAATCCCGCTTGTTCTCAGGTTATATCTTTGTATTCATTTTCTATTCTACCTTTAATCACTTTTCCGTATATTCTACTGACTGAATTTTTATAGCGTTGCTTCTATAGTTGTGACTGTCGTCCCTTCTACATTTCTTATGAATGGTAGATACGAATGATTTCTTTCATTCTTCTGGATTTCTGTTCCGTCAATGCAATTTTGGAAAAATTTTGGCTTTCGTATAATTTTTTTTTTATTTAATATCAGTCGCATTCACTGCTATTGGTTATAATCGACATGTTACATTAAGGTACAATTACTTAATTAATTTACAATAGAAGAAAAAGGAAAGGTTCTTTAAGGAAATTTACAATAGGTATTGTTTATGTTACAGTTTTCGTCTAATACTGTCTTTGGATCGTCAAAAAGATTATTGTTGCATTTTTCTTGCATACATTTTGGACAGTTTAATAAGTGTTTAGAACCATTAGAGTTGTCTAATCTATCACATCCAGTTGATTCTTTCCGACAAATAAATATGCATGTGTTATTCGTGTATGATCTAAGTGTAATCAATCTATTCTACCTGGTTGGCCCTACTTGTGTTTTGCTTCCTTCACGTTTTTATAGATGGTTTAATTTCTTTTTATTCCGATTGAGACTTATCGTATTTACTTTTTTACTTAGATTGGATTAGGGATTTATTCACTGTTTTATTCCCTCTAGCAACCACTTCACTTACTATTGGTGACTTTTCGTTTTTTGCTGCATCTCTAGCACAGGAATCTGCTTCTTCGTTCCCTCGAATACCTACATGTGATGGGACCCAAATTGTATTGTCAGAATGGAGCTTAAAGGGTCAGTGATATTACTGCCCTATTATAGTTTTTCTTCTTTATAATTATTAATGCTTGTAGGATGGCTTAAATCTCAACCATGTGAACAGTATTTAATTGTGATAATTTGAATTTGTGGTGTTGATTAGAATCTATAACGGTATATAAGAAGGAATGGTCTTTATAATTTGATATTATTGAGAGGAACGACTGAATTATATTGGTGTGGTTTCTTTCATTTATATTGAAAATAGATAGATTGAGATTAATGCATGAAAGAGGTATTGTCCAGGGTTGAGGTGCCTTAATATTAACTAAGAATAATAATAATGGTAGTTCAATTGGTAACGTATTAAGGTACTGTCTAATCCTTTCATGAAAGGGCATATTTTTACGTTTATCTACAAGGAGTTCGGTGAAATGACTGGTTTCAGTTTTATATGACAGGATTATTTGAATTTGAGATAACTGTTCTAGCATAAGATAAACTAAGAAACATTCTTCTTAAATGGAACCGTAAATCTTCTGCTAGACATTGAAGACTTTCTACAGGCTATGTTCGAAAGATCCCGTGACTATTGTCAATGCGGTATTTTGAATTATCTTGATTTGTTTTAATACTTTGTGGTTAGGTTGGTATACACAGTGAAACTATCAAAATTCTATCAAAACTTCAGGCTTTTCAGGCTTTTGAGCTATGGTCATACAGATGGATCCTGAAGATACCATGGATAGAAAAAATCACATTTTGGTCAACATCGTGAAGAGCCGTAAGCTGCAGTACTTGGGACATATAATGAGAAATCAAGGCAGATACGAGCTACTTCAATGCATTTTGCAAGGTAAAATTGAAGGAAAAAGGGCCCCAGGACGAAGAAGAATATCCTGGCTTGCTAACCTGAGAGCATGGTACAGAAAGACCTCAACACAGCTATTTTGTATAGCAACCAACAAAGTCATCATAGCCAGAATGATCGCCAGCGTTCGTAACGGACAGGCACCCTAAGAAGAAGACACAGTGAAACCATAATCGATTTTTGCTCTGATTAGTGATTTGTTTATTATGTTTAATAATGATATAAATTCTGTTATTCCCCAATTATTGCTGACTATACTATGGTATAATTTCACTATTTGAGAGAGAGAGTCATCATTTAAAGGCCCAGAAGTGCGGAAAGCTGTTTGGAAATCCAGTGACGTACACTTACTTTTATTTTAACGTTTTTCTTGCTTTTTATTTTCCGATGTATTTTTAAGTACACGATAAATACAGCTAACGGATACTTTTGTTAAACTGCTACAAATGTCGACCGCTTGGCTAACATTTAATTCCATTTTTCTGCCGACAATTCCTTCATAAACGTTTTGTATTATTACCTTCTCTTCGGACGTTAACATTTTCCGTCTCTTTTGCCGCATTTCATTTTTGGAATCAACATCAGAATTTTGCAGTCTTCTCTTGGAACAACTCGGTTTTTCGTCCAACTTCAATAAAACTCAAACCAAATAATCACAGAATATAACTAAAAATTTACTATAAAACGACAAACTATAACACTCGTATTATCAATAACACGTTTTATCAATAACACAAACTTATCGCATAAAATACCCTACCCTCAGAAACGCCAATGTAAATAACCTATTGTTGATGGGCACTCGCTCGACAAAAACTAGTCTTACGGCTTTCTGTGGATCTGAATTGAAACGGAATTCCGTCGCTAATTCCAAAGTTGCCAAACGATTGAAAATATTGTTTTAAAATATCGATTTTTATTTTATAAATTTAAAATTTATATTTAATATGTAACGAAACGGAACATATAAATAAAATTTATTTCATTACAATTTTGTGCTTAATTTTTACTATTGAAAAAATCAGGTTTTTTTGTATTTTTATGACGGTAATAATCGCTGCATGGAAGAATACAGGTTTTGTGTGACCATAATTACTACTTGTAAACAAGAATTGGCTACATTGTACGACAACTTCTGGTCAAGTCTACTATAAAGAAGCACAAATAAATATACTACTTTATATATTCTGTAATTTCTTATGAGGAAACGCAAATTGCAATCGAGAAAACAGGCAGTTTTCGAGGGCCGCTGTGTACATTTAAATTTGAGGATATTCCGCGTTTAAACTATGATATCACTCTTCTAAATTGAGGGTTTCTACTTTATGTTCTTAATAAATTCAAACCAGTTTGACAATTTCTTTTTAAATACTGAACATGATTTCTCCATGTAAGTCTTTTGTCGAAAAACAGTCCTAAGAACTTTATATCATCTACGAAATCTAAGGAACTTCCATTTAGGTTGAGTCTCGGTGTCGGTAGATTATGTTTTCTTGAAAATAATATGCAATTCGTTTAAGACGTTTATTCGTTTAATTCGTTTATTCTCTAAATTATTTAAGCTATATTGTATATGTTTCTAAACTAAAAGGATATTTTTTTCCCATTGTATAAACTATTAAGTCGTTGGAGTATAATCTCCCTTTAACTATGTGGGAATTGTTTTTTAGTATCTTGTTAATAGCTATTAAAAATAGAGTTGCAATTATCGTTAACCCTTGTGGAATTCCATTCTTTTGCTACCTTTTAGATGACATATCGTTATCTAGACGAACACTGTATTATATTCTTTTGCTAATAAAATGTTTTATGAAATATACTATGTTACCTTTTACACTCCAGTAAAGTTAAAGCTTTACTGACCGCTTTGATGAAGTTCAAAGTTTACTTAAACTTTTACAAATATACTATAAACCTTGAAGTTTAAAATGGCCCTAGTTAGGTTGCTTAGTTGTTATAGCTACAAAATAGCTACGAATTAGATAAAAAAAAATGGCTAACTTTGCCCCTTATTGATCTGGGCGATTTTTTTTGAAAATTCGTGTAAAAATACCAATTTTATAAACATCAAGTGGATTTCTTCTTCTTTTTTAAGTGCCGTCTCCCGATCGGAGGTTGGATATCATAATTACTACCTTTACCCTATCTACTGCTGCTCTGAAGAGTTCTATAGAACTGCATTTAAACCAGTCCCTTAAATTCTTCAACAAAGACACTCTCCTTTTTCCTATATTCCTTTCTCCTCTTATATTTTTTTGTATTATCAGCCTTAGCAGTTCATATCGCTGTCCTCTCATTACGTGTCCCAGATATTGTGACTTTCTTATTTTTATTGTGTTTATTATTTCGCATTCTTTGCCCATTTCTCGCAATACTTGTGTTAGTTTTCTTCTGTGTCCATGTTATTCCAAGCATCCTCCTGTAACACCACATTTCAAAGGACTGTAACTTATTTATGTGTTCTTGATTTAATGTCTAGCTTTCAAGTCCATATTGCAGTATCGAAAATACGTAGCATCTCAGTGCTCTTACTCTCAGTTCTAATCTAAGGTCTTTGTTGCAGAGAATTGTTTTTATTTTTACAAACGCATTTCTTGCTATTTCTATCCTGACTCTTATTTCGGTTGTTTGATCATTATTGTCTGAAATCCAGGTTACTAAGTATTTGTATTTATCAACTCTTGCTATCGGTACATTTCCCAAATGTATGTTTGTTGGTATATTTGTTTTCTTTGTTATTATTATGTATTTGGTCTTTTTTATATTCATTGTTAGTCCATATTTTTCACAGAAACTGTTTGTTTTGTTTAGTAGTAATTGGAGTTGTTCAGCAGAGCTTGCCATAATCACGGTGTCATCTGCATATCTTATGTTGTTAATAGATCTTCCGTAAATTATTATTCCTTCACTTTGAGATAGTAATTCTTCTTTAAAAATGGCTTCACTATATACATTAAATTGTAATGGGGACATAATACATTCCTGCCTAACTCCTCTTCTGATTTCAATTTCTGGACTGGGTTTGTTATCTATTACGATTTGTGCTCTTTGATTCCAGTAGAGGTTTGTTATTATTCGTAAGTCCCTGTGATCTATGTTTTTTGTCTTTAGAATTTGGACTAATTTTTCAGGTCTTACTGTGTCAAATTCTTTTTCAAAATCAACGTAACAAACATGCACATCAACATCCATATCCATGCATCTTTGAGCTAACACATTAAAAGCAAATAACGCTTCTCTGGTTCCTAGTCCGTTTCTGAACCCAAACTGACTATCATCTATTCCTTCAGTCAGTTTTTTATTTATACGACCATGTATTATTTTCAGGAATAATTTAAAAATGTGACTTATTAGTGATATTGTTCTGTATTCACTGCAATATTTAGCGTTTGTATTTTTAGGGATAGCACAAAAGGTGAAGAGTAACCATTGTTTCGGTATATGTCGTGTTTTGTTGTATACTGAGTTAAATAAGTCTACTATAATGTTTAAGGTTTCATCATTATGCATTTTAAGGTTTCTATAGGGATTTGGTCTGGACCTTTTACTTTTTTACCATTTTTACCATTTTTGGTGTTTTCTAATGCCATTTTTATTTCCTCTTTTAATATCTTTAAAACCACATCCTCTTCATCTGTTCTGTTCTATTGTCTTTGAACAGTTCATTGATGTATTCTGTCCACCTCTTTAATTTGTCGTTAGTATTCATCACAAGTTTCCCATTTGCATCTTTTAGTATTCCCGGTTTTCTTGTTCTATTGTTGTGAGTTAATTTTTTAATTTTTTTTATTTCTTTAATTTTTTTTTATAAGTGGATTTAGTCTACAGCAAATATAAAGCAAGTAATAAAATTAGTAATAAGCCAAAGATAACTCTACTTTGGTAAAATATTTTTGCAATGGTACAACGACTTTTATTGATTTTTTTTTAAATATATTGAAAACGTAAGTCTTCTTCTTTTATGTGGTACTCACAGAATCACTGTATCGTTATTATTTTCTGAGTAAAAAAGCTCTGTGGGATAAAAAAATTGAATAACATTTAAACCAATTGACGAATCGCCTTGATAATTATTTGTGCATCATAAGAACTACTTGACTTAGCTTTTCATGCAATATAAAAGCCCTATAATTATTTTTGCAAAAGTTCTAGGAAATTTTTGATTTTGGAAATTTAAGCATTATTTTTCAATTTCCGAAACAACAAATGATCGGACCAAAACACAAAACTGCCATTTTAAACCTTTGCACTTCTACTAAAAACGAATACTGTAAATATTATATTAAATTGCCCTATTTTTAACTGTAGCGATTTAAACAAAAAAACTGCCATTTTTTGACATTATTTTTTAATAACTATTATATGCGACCGAACGGTGACATGCATTTTTGTATTTATAATATATTACGTATATATTACCCAAAAAACCCATTTACAACCTGGCTGGGTCAATTTCCCGAACATGGAATTTTTTGCCGTATTTCCCTGGAGTAAAATAGTAGGATACCTATAAATCTGTGAAAAAGAGTTAATTAATAACACAAAGAAAAATAAGTTTTTATGAAAAAACTTTAAAATTCAACTAATTTGTTAAGACATTAAGAATAAGAGGAAAAACAAAAACAGTAAAAAAGATCAATGGAATTATGTCTTAACCTATTACCTTTTTCCATTTCTTGTCGCGCTTATGCCTTTTCCGAGTTGAACTTAATTTCAAATTATTGACTTGATTTAGTTCTTTACAGGAATCCTCTCAGGAAATATGGATTTTAAACTTGGATATGAACGCAGGCAAAGTGCTTTCACTTTATGTATAAAACATTTGTCATTTTATCGCTTTTATGATATTTTGCCCGTAAAATAGAAGTTTACGCTTTTTCTGAATTTCATGAAAAATTTAAATCCCCCAAATCGGTTCGGGCTTACGAAATTTGCATCAGGAAATTATCTGCAATCGCCCGTGCGTGCTATTCCCTGGTTTGACTGAACACAAAATGCTTATCATCGACAAAAAGGTTTTTTTTATTACGCAACTCAATTAAACAACTACCGTTGTTATTATTGTTGTGTTTTTATTTGGCTTAACAGTCCTTGGAGGCATACGATCCTGTATATCTATAGAATGGATTTTAGCACCAAATTAAAAAGTGTTGGTAAAAATTGAATTAAAACATTGATTCTAGCTGTAAACAGTATTAGATGACTGGAAGTCTTCGAGATGCAGGTATTTCGAAAAGTGCTAAACATCTCATAGATATAACGCAGGATAGATAAAAATGCTTTTGTAGTTGATGTTGCATGTTAGACCTTTAACAGGAGGCCAAGGAAAAAAGTATAGATGATATAAATTTCTAAGCAATATTAAACAAACATTTATGGAGGAAAGAAATCTAATATATCTCTTATATCTCATAAAAAGCATTTTTGTTAATACGAAGCCAGCTTCAGTATTTGGAGTATATTTTACAAATTTGCGCCTGGTTTAAATTACCGCTAGATACTAGACAGCCAATGGGGCACTATACTGTACAGTACAAAAAGTATGACCGTAAATTGCTCTAGTAATGAAAATATGAAACAAGTAATTTCTAAATTGAATAAACAAATTCTTTTATAATCTTTTTTACAGTGTTAATATGTTCAAACAATAAAACGCTAAAAACTTTTGTTTTAAAACTTACACAAAATTTATTATAATTTTTATTTTTTCATCACTACAGCTGTTTCGACCTTCGACCGAGTGCCTTTCTTAAGTGATCTATTTTTGGCATGCCTTTAGACTTTATATTCTTGAACTGAATGAGTTGAGGAAGAGAGAACTGTTTGTCTTAAGTTGGTCATTCAGAATTGTTTTTTTTATTTTTAATTTGTTAATTTCCATAGATTCTAATAAAGATTAGTTAAGGCCTTTATTTTAAATGTGAAGAACTTGAAATTCATTATTAAAATAATGATTATGGTCTAGAAGGTAAAGTGCGTACGTGAAATTTGTTTTTCTATTATTTAAAGCCCTTTTATGTTCTTCTATACGTTTGTTAAAAGTTCTACCAGTTTGATCGATGTTAGTTGTTGGACAGTCGCCACATTTAAGTTTGTATGCACCACTGTGTAAGTTCTTTTTCTTTTGGTTCTGTTCTTCTTAATATATTTACTTAAGTTGTTTGTTTGTTCTAAAATCTGATGTTATTCCTTTCTTTTTTATGTGTTCGGCTATTTGTGTGTATCTGGCCTGTATATGTAATCAAGCAGGTACTGGGTTTTTTCTCTGGTGCAGGAAATACCAATTTCAGGGCTTTCTTATGTAGTTGTTGATTTAAAAGTTTACTTATTTTTTGTTCATTGTACCCGTATATAAAATTTTAACTTCCTAGATTTAAAATTCATAAAACTGTTAACATTTTCAACAATCACAATTAACATATACAATTCACAGTTGACAAAGAGGTGAAAGATTCTCTACCATTTCTTTATGTATAGCAATAGATTTGTAAGCTATTACGTGTCTTAATGCTTTCTCATCCAAATTACGTACAGGAAGATCTTCAATTGTTAAAAACTATTGTAATTGAAAACTCTTGTCCTCCAAATATGCAACATAGGACGCCTTTTACTAATACTGTTAATATAAATAACTTATTCGAACAGTGTTCGATCTGTTCTAGCTTTATGACTGTTGTATTAATTTCAATGATTTCTTCTTCAATGATTTTTACTCGATAGCTCCGTAAAGTTTGACTAGCTGTTTTATGTTCCAAGGCAATGCGAGCGCTTCATCTAGAACGTTTCGTCTTGCTACTCGTAAAGCTTTCTGTAATTCATTGTCTTTCAACCCGTCGACGAAGATATGTACAGCAGTTTCTTCCAAAATGTTTTCTGGTGCCTCTGGATAAGCTAACCGCACTATACGAGCAACATAGGCTCCAAATTCTTGCAAATTTTCACTTGCTTGTTCAATTTTACTTCTTAGTTATGCTTTGTAGACTTGTTGTAGATGGGCATCTCCGTAACGTTTGTCTAGTCAAGTGAACAAGGTCTGTTAACATTTCTCTTGACCCTTAGGAATCGATCTTAGGATATCCGCAGCATCACCTCGTAAAGCAGCAGTCAAGGAAACAGCCTTTTCTTGTTCTGGTTCTTGTCTAAGGTATATGGACCAAGAAGACTTTCCATCAAATGGTGGCAATTTGAATCTCATATGATGTGTCGTTTCGTCCCTAGATGATTCTTCTTTAACTACAGGATCTAAAACTACAGTATTAACTGGTGGTAGTATTGGTTATCTGTTATATCGCTGTACTATAACTGTTTTATTTTCTCTTCTACCTTATCGAATGTTCTAGAAACTTTTTCTAATTTCAAATTGTTCTTTCTAGAAGTTGCTTCCGTCATTTGAGAAACATTTTCAAATTTCTCGTCGAATCTTCTAGAAATATTTTCGAATTTATCATCAGAGCAGCACCTTTGGTCAGACACACACGTACTTTTTTTAATGTTCTTTCTTACAAAGATCACTACCGAACTACGCAGATGTTCTCAACGAACAATACTTTTCAAAAGTCTTTTTCAAAAGTCACTGCTAAATTTATTTTTCAATTAGTCAATCAAAATTTTGCTGTCAAAAATGTTCGCGCCAATCCTCGGGCCAATCTCACGCTAACCCCCACGCCAACCTCCACCCAAACCACGTCACCATCGACGGTATAATAGAACCGTCCTCTGTTCCCAGTACCAGTAATGCATTGGTTAGTAATCAGTGTAGTAGTGTCTGGGAGCTCGGGAGAAACTGAGATCTAGGAAGCCCCGAAGAATAGTACTAATATTAGCTCTAGGTTTAATTGTACTCAGCACGTAAATCTTTAGGAACACAATATATATATATATATATTCTTCTTAGTCGTTAACCTGATGCAGGTATCATGATATCATGAAGCTATTAGCTAAATTTCCCAATGTTTCCCCACGTTTTTCTATCTTCTGCCATTCTAGCACATTCTGACAATGGAGCGCCAATGGTAGCAACAATATGGTCCGTGTATCGTGTGGGAGATCTACTTCTATTTCTTTTGCCTTCTACTTTTCCATGGATGGTAAGTTTTTCAAGACCATTTCTTCGAAGGAATGGTCCTTCGAAGAAATATATATATATATATATATATATATATATATATATACAAGTTGTTTCGTTGGGAAACGGAAATACTTAAATGGTGAACAGAAGTCACTGAGACTGAGACTTTTAGAACCAGCCTGTATATTTTTTTGGTATTTGGTACACATACATTTCATTCAGAACTCAAACGGCTCACTTACTAATCACCAGAAATATTCAGATCCGGATTAGCACAAAAATATATAAAGTAATTGTGATCTTGAAACAGTATTCTGTATATTAAAATTTTCAAAATCCGTTTGCATATTTGAAAAGAGCTCAATCCGTATTTCATACTTGAACGGAACGCTCGCTACTTGGTGACTCTCAGAGACAGATTTAGAAAGAAGAAATAAGAAGGACAGGCGTCACAGATGTCATAGAGTGTATAGGATGGCTGAAGTGAAACTGGGCGGGACATGTCGCCAGAATTAATGAAGGGCGGTGGACTAAAAAAATTACAGTGTGCAGACCACGAGCTGGCAGAATAAGCAGAGGCAGATCACCCAGACTATGGACAGACGACGTCAAAAGAATTGGCTGCAGGAAACTCAAGACAGAACTGTAGGAAATTAGGGGAGGCCTGTGTTTAACTTTAAACGCAGAAGGCTGGATAATGATGATTGATGATATATAAAGTTTATTATGTTATATTAGAAATATTTTAAGTTATTATATTAGTTTTCTTAAATTTCCATTTGATTTTTTTGAATTTGTATTTCTAAAGTATTAAAAGGTGTTTTAAAAACTATTAAAAATTTACGAACCGAAATTTATAAAATACAAACTGGATTGGTACATAACTACAAAACGGAAAACCATTGTAGTTAACAATAATTATTTAGTATTTTCCGAAATGAGTACTGATTCAATAACTTCAATCATTTATTATTAAAAGTTAATAATTCCTGCTCTTTAATCTCAGTTTAATTCAAATTTCAATATAATTCCAAAATTGACGTTATTAAATTATCTGCGCAACAAATTGAAATGCACTTTTAAACTTAGTTGTTGTTCTGTTTTCAAATATGCAATCGGATTTTAGAGCTTTCAATATACGGGATGTTGTTTAAGATCACAATTACTTTATATTTTTTTGTTAACCTACACCTGGATTTTTCTTGTAATTAGGAAGTGGGTCGTTTGGGTTCGGGGAAATATGTGTACCAAATATCAAAAAAATATACAAGGTGATTCTAAAGTTATGGATTCAGAGAGAAATAAGCAAAATCGATAAAACACCCTATAGCTCGGTTATAAAAACCGTTGACTCCGTTTTTCGTTTTCCAGTTAAACACCCTATAAATCTGTTACATTCGGTACATAGTACTACTATTCCATATATTTATTTTATTCTCGGGGACTAAGGCCCATATATTTATTTAACTCAACCATATCGGATATTAGAAAAAAAATACTTGTTGATACTCCATTAACTCCCACGCTCAGTAACACAATCTTTCTATTGATACAACTCTGATTATGTACTATAGATAAAGTCACGTTGAGATGGCAGTGTACGGATATAGGATAACAGCGTTGCCAATTCTACTGCCATTGTAAGTTTTGCTACTTTTGTAAAATAAGCAGGGCCAAACTCACGGTAAACTAAGATATGTTTAGGTAAGCTAAAGTTGTTAATAGAAAATTCGTGAATGAAATAAATGGTAATAATTCCTAAAATGCTTTTATACATAATACCGCAGTTAATAGGGAAAAAAATATGAAAAATATTCTACAGGTTTTTTAATGTTCTAAACGGTAGATAAGGGATAACTGATGATAATTCCTTGAAGAATTACAGCCAATTTTGCTTTGTTTATTTTTTAAAGAAAGATGAAGTTTGGAAAAAATCATTTTTTTGCCTATTTTGTTCCTCGTGCATTTTAGGGAAAAATGTTTCAAATAAATGTTGCAGATCTTAAACAGTTTTTTAATTTTTTAGTTTGTAAATTAAAATACATAAACAAATGACTGAGATAATTGCAAAAAACCCCTAATTGAGGCCCCTAGAACACAAGGGTGTAAGTGCAGTTGCTTATCACTTAGCAACTGATATCTAACAACAGGCACGTACTTTTGGCTTCAAACTTTCTACATTAACAACAATAACACCATCAAAAATTACATGTCATTGAAAACATGCTGAAAACTGAAAAAGTGCTACCTAGGTTTTTAAATTTATATCGAACTTTGAACAAAGATTTTTCAAAACTTTGTTTTTGGCACTTACACCCCTTGTGTTCTAGGGGCCTCAATTGTGCACTAATTTATTAAATGTTCATAACTTTATTTTTTGCATAATGACGTCTAATATAACTACTTGAAATTATGTCGATTAATGAGTTATTTAAGTGTGCTACATTTCAACCAGATCAACTAAATATTTTATTACCTTTACTGAGAAAAGAATACCCCCGAAAAACAATTTTCAATCATCTTCATTTTCATAATCTAGTTCATCTTCAGAGTCATCGTTTAATGAAATTCTAATAGGTTCAATGTCATCTTGAATGTTGTCTACTGTCCAAAAATTATTCTCCAATTTTATAACATGGTTGACGTAATTTTTCCAATGTCCATTGTTCTGTACTTTATCATAACCTTCATAAATCAATGTTTTAACGTCGTTTTGTTTGAAACTTGAATTCTTAGAGGACACGTACCGTTTCACTTCACTCCACACCATTTCTATTGGGTTCAGTTCACAGTGATAAGGCGGAAGTCTTAAGATATGTACATCTACGCGGCATTGTTCGTCACTGTGATTCCTGTATTTTTCACCAATACAATCAATTTTGTATTTGTCATAAATATTTTTAAATACATTAGCAGTTTCCAGAAGTTCATTTTTTAAGTAATCTTCTTCAAAATAAATGTCCTTTTCATAGAGCCACTCCTTAATTTGACGTTTCACCCAATATTGTTTGGGAAAATTTAATTTCCTAGAGTGATAAGATGCATTGTCCAAGATAATGACATTCTTTTTATTTTTTGGGAGATTCGGTATTAACATCTCTTCAAACCATTTTTCAAATAGATCTCCGTCCATCTCTTCATGGTAATCTTCAGCACCTTTATTGGCAAGAAAAGTGATGTCAGCACCTTCAACAAATCCGTCTTTGTTTCTTGCATGGACTAAAACAAATCTTGGTCCTTTTCCGGTCGGAGTTTTTAAACCTGTGGTAAGTCCATTTACGAAAGCCTGTCGGCTATTTTTTATTGTTGTATCTTGCCATACTTGCCCATTGGTTATTCCAGTATTAACCCATGATTCGTCCATATAAATGATATTGGCTCCTTCGTTCCTCAGTTTCTTTATTTCCCGGAGATAGTGACGCCTCCAAGCGACTATTTCTTGTTTTTCTATTAATATTGAATTTCTACCTTGTTTGCCATATATAAAACCCATGTCGTGCAATAGTCTTCTCAACGTACTCTTGGAAAAATTCGGAAGATGCTCCATTTGCTTAATTTTTTCTAGTACTACGTCAAGGGTTGGAGGAATATTGTCCATAAAAAAACCGTGCACTACTTGTTTTATTCTAGACCGAGTTGCTTCATCATATCTATTCTCACGACTATTCAAATAACCGGTTCTTTTTTTTCTTATAGGAGTTACGAGTGGACCATTTTTACTTTCACTTCTATATCGGATTATCGTTCGCTCAGAGACTCCAGTCATAGCAGAAACTTCCCGCACTATTGTTGATACACTTTTATCATTATTACTGTTTGATAAATAGTTAAAAACATTTAACACTATTTTTTTGCATTCACTATTTAACAAATTACCGTTTTTGAATTTTATTACACTCGCGGCCATTTTGACACTGACACGACACAAACGTCTGATATCAACTGAAAATTCTTTTAATGACTCTCAAGTATTTACCTGAATTTATAATTGCTGGCATTAGACAATAATTTTGAATTTATAAATAGGTATATTTTTTTAATTCTAAATTATTTTTTAATGTCTGTAACTGTAAATGCAGGTAGAGAAAGTGTGTCATTAAAAGGACATTAAGATCAAAAACGGATTATACAAATAATTATTTCATTTCCACGAATTGTAAACAATTTTGAACAGAAGATATAATTCCGAAAAGACCAGATTTCCGAAATATAACTTTCTATTTTTAAAATACCAACAGAAAAATTATATAATTAAAAAAATGTAGTATTTTTCCGTTTCACATTCATAAATATTTCCGAAATTATAATTCTTTTATAGGAGCCGGCCCATAACGTACGATTGTAGGTACGATTAAAAACTGACAACAATGTAGTTATTTCTGGCATATAGAAAGTACAGGCCTATCTCTGGAACGCTGCCATCTGAATGTGAATTTACCTATAGTTAGTTAGTTTTAATGACAAATTATTAACTTTCATGAAAAATGGTATATATAATAGCCCACTACTCATAATGTGTTTTATAAAAACAAGAAAAACACATTGGAGGTTTTCCATTACAATCAATACAAAATGTGGTAACTTCTTTTACAAATTTATGATTGGATATCGACTTTTCTTTTGGTAGTTCAGGATTTTGATTCATATTTGGTGGTAAAGTCTCATCAGCAGTGTTCAAAAATTCTGTTCAATATGTTCTCTGAATTCATCAACAGTTATATTTTCCATTGTGATTTCTATGTACAAAACGTGAGCTCTGACAATACAAGTTCTTAACTTGGCTAGTTTTCTATCCAACTTCAGGCTGACTCGTAATGTTGAACCATAACCAGCCAGTTGATCAGATAAATATATGGAAGATTTTTCAGTATTGTAATCTGTAATAATTAACTTAACTACTTACTTAACTAACACGGTTTGATCACAGTTTTAGTTTTTTTGTCTTATTTGCATGTCATGTTGAGAGAATGAGCACATCTCTCTTTCCATTTAGTAATTGTGATCATCGTTTTTTCTCGAAATCATAACACCTCGTTTCAACTTTTTATTTATGACAGCTTTTGAATTTCCCCGTCTATTTTAACAAAGAGTTCCAATTAAATAAGTATTTTGACTAAGCAGATTATTTTCGAGTTTACGACTTCTATATAAATTGTATGTGACAATAGTTCTTTTTATTTATGACAGCCTTTGGATTTCCACTTCTATTTTAACAAAGTGTTCCCATCAAATAAGTATTTTAACTAAGCAGATTACTTTCGAGTTCAGAAACTCTGTAGAATTGTCTGTGACAATAGTTCTACCTCTACCCAAGAGTTACAACAATCTTAGCCTCTCAGACAATTTTAAAACAACACATATGGGCAAAGACGTAGTGTTATTGTTATTAGTTTTACCACCATATACTTTCAAGTTCCAGGTATAACCAGAATTACCGCATAGTTTAAAAATTTTTATTCCATATTTGTGAACTCTTTGCAATATATTGTTTTAAAAGCAAGCGTCCTTGAAATGGAACCATACTCTCATCAGTACAAAAAACTTCACCAGCGCTGGAAATTTTGTATTGCACATATTTACCAATCCTTGTATTTTATAAAGGCGATCACCTTGGGGGCAGAGTTCATTGTCTGCAAAACGGATCATCTGTAAATGAAGCTGGAATCTGTTTGGAATCTGTATTCCTCGTAACGTTATTATTATACAGTAGGAAATTTTTTCTACCGTCCAGTAGGTTCAGACCAACCATCACTGAGTTTTGTAACGGGTGCGTTGACTTAGGAGATTGTTGTATTGTAAATTGTTAATGAGGAACTCGAATCAAAACCATATGATTCATTTTCTGTCTGCGTTTTTTCCATGTCAGACTTTGGCAGCTCCTGAGCAGCAGGTTTAGAATCACCAGAATTTGATGATCTTGGAGCATAAACTAGATCGTTTATGGAATATGTGAAACTGAATTCCTTATCTGCGAGTCGCAGCTGTCTTCTGAAAACATTTATTTACTTACAGCCTGATCTAACTTACATTTGTTATTAAAAAATTTACCGTAACTTGCTGCAGATTGTTTTGCCTAAACTGCAGTTTTAATTTTCTATGTGCGATCACTAATATTATCCATGACGTATAATTTTTAAGAAAATCACCAATATAGCTACTTAATACAGCTATGAAACAAAAGAATAACTCAACAAACTACCAAATCACGTAGATGTCTTTTAGGTTAAGTTTGAACGACAGCGGCGCCGTAAGCAACAGTGTCTGTGGAATTAATAAAATGTTGCCACCAGTGCCACAGCAGACACCGTTGTCTGCTTATGAAAAATTATAAGGATTCTGCAAATTGTAAAAAACAAAAATTTGAAAATCCACTCATTTACTAAGTTTCTGGTTGGCACTCGACTTGTTAATGTTTATGCAGGCAAACTTAGTTACAGTTACAGGCACATGTGAGCAGTGACGTAGCCAGGGGAGGTGTAATAAATACGTAACAAATATTAAATTAAACAATTTTATTTAAATTTAACAAATATTTTGATTAGATTATTGCAAATCGAATAATATTTATTCTATACACAAAACCTTTTATTAGGAAGTAATGCATCTTAAACTATACTAAATAGTATCCAGATACTAGTTTTCGACAGTGTTTGAATAACTTTTCACATTGTGTTTTATGAGCATTTAGAACTTATAACCAACTCTCTTTTTTTAAATTTTTTAAATATACATAGTAAAAATATAGCAATAACCCTTAAATTTACGAACCTAGCAGAAAATTGAATGTTTTAAATTAAGTTATTAAAAAAATGTCCAAGTCAAACAAAACTGTCGTCATAGAACTTAGCACACGACGCACGTTAAAGTTTAGTTAAAGTTTGAAAACTATTCTAAAAAGGAAGAGGCGCCTACTGCAAAGTGCGCTTTATATTTTATAATGAAGCTTTTGGAGCAGGGAAAGTTAATCACGAAAACTAGAGATACAAGCTCTTTTAAACGATGGAAACGCGCAATCGAAAAATTTGATAATCAAAATCGTCTTGATACCATCGAAACAGCTTATTAAAAGCCGATAATTTAATTAAAATTATGACAAAGAAAGTTGAAGATATACGTCTTCTTCTTCTTCTTTTTATGCCGACGTGACTCTGTCTGTTTTTCAATGTGCCTCCAGTAAGTTGTCGTTCCATCGTTTTCCTGATCTTCGTACTGATCGTCTTCCTATTGGGGAACCGTCTCTTGCCGTCTTTATTATTCTATTTGTTGTCATTCGGCTTATATGATCGTTCTATTCTACTCTTCTATTTCTTACCCAGTTCTTGATGTTCTCCACCTTGCATCTACGTCGTATATCCGTACTTCTAGCTTTGTCCCATAGTGTCAGGTCTTGTTTCTGCTGCGTATGTCATTGGTCTGATGACTGTTTTGTAAATTCTGCCTTTCGTTTCTTTCCCGATATTTTTATTTCCCCATATTGTTTCATTTAGGCAGCCTGCGGCTCTGTTTGCTCTATTCACTTGATCTTCCATTTCAGTTTCGAGCTTTCCGTAGCTAGATAATGTGATGCATAGATATTTAAACTCCATCACTTGTTCTATTATCTGACCTTCCAGCTCCAATTTACATCTTAATAAATTTGCTGTTGTAACCATGCATTTTGTCTTATTTAGGGAAATTAACATGTTAAATTGTCTGGTGGTTATATTAAATTGGTGCAGGATACGTTGTAAATCATCTTCACTTTGAGAGAGTAGTATTGCGTCGTCTGCATAGCAGATTATTTTTAGTTGTTTTTCTCTCATTTGGTATCCTTTTTTAGTTCTTACTTTTTTTATTATTTCATCCTTAATCAGGTTGAACAATAGAGGACTCAGGGAATCTCCCTGTCTTATTCCATTGCCAGCTTCAATAGGGTCAGTTAGTTCTTCTTCTACTTTTACTTTTATTGTGTTGTTTTGTTTGATTATTCCTAGAGGTATCTCTCTTGCGTGCAATAAGTGGATAATGTCTTTTAATTTGACCCGGTCAAATGCCTTCTTAAGGTCCACTAAACATAGATATGCTGGTTTGTTGTATTTTAATGATTTCTCTTGCATTTGCCCCATTATAAATATAGCGTCGGTGCATGATATTCCCAACCTAAAACCTTGTTGTTCTTGTGCTAGTGTTAAAATTTCATTCAGTTTATTTGTTATCACTTTGGTTGTTAATTTTAGTGTTGTATTTAATAAATTAATTCCTCTGTAATTTTCCGGGTCTGATTTGTCTCCCTTTTTGAAGAGAGGTATTAGGATGCTTGATCTCCATTCTTGAGGAATTCTGTTTTTTTCTATTATTATTTGGATTAGTCTTAATAGTTGTTTGGACAGATCTGGTCCGTACTTTAGGAGTTCGTTCGGTATTCTGTCCTCTCCTGGTTATTTTCTATTTATTTATTTATTTAGATATACGTAGGCAATTTAATAGTCAACTAGCAAATGAACGAGAAGAAAATAAAAAATCTTAAGAGCTATAATAGAAGCAAGTATATTTTTCGGTGAAAATAAACTTCTTTTAAGCGGCAATAATGATGGTCGACCGGTTATTCTAAAAAAACCTGAAAAAAAAAAATAGAAAGTTTATAGTTTTATTAAGATTTAGAGCAAACTCTGTTGATGATAATTTAAAAGGACACATTTTAAATTGTTTTAAAATGCTTTATATTTCATTCTTGATATACAAAATGAGAGAATTCCAATAAGTTCTCAAATAATAACAAAAGTGTTTTTCTCCAAAAGTAAAACCACATTTTAATTTTGTGTTGTTGTCTCTACTTAACTTCTTCTTGTTTCTTCTTTTTCTTTTCTTCCCTGATACTAAAGCCCATTTTCTCTATTATTGCAGTTCTCGTGTTTGCTCCATTTGTTTTTGTCTGTTTTACTCCTTTTAGACCTTGGACGCTTATTGATTCTTTTGGATTCATTATACTGTAATTCGGATCGTTTTCTTTACATCCTTCATTACCTATAAATTCTTTAAAACCACTACCTATCTCTTCTTCCATCTCTGCTTCCATAACTATGAAGTCCGGGTCATTGGACATGCCTTCTAATCTTTCTGTGCCATTAGTGACCGTGTTTGTAATATTAAAATCACATAAATTCATGATTGATAAGCATTTTTTCGGTTTCTGTAGCGCATATTTCTCGAGATCATCAATAATTGAGCTGTTATTTGCCTGCATACTGTTTATTTGTACGGAAATAACATTCTCGATGGTATTTTGTTTCATGGATGAATCAAGAGTAAGAGTAAAGTTGTCTAAATCAGGGTCTAAATCAGGGACCCTTGAAAAGGGTCCTTTTTTTCAGTGTGGTCAACTTTGACAGCACTCGTAGTAGGTTTAAAATCCTGTCTGATCTTTTAGCCATTTCTGTAACAAAAATAAAATGTGGAGTCATATTTTACTTTTAACTTTAAAATAAAAACCAAAGAAAATTACTTTACACAGAATTTTTTTATTTAACCAGATTTCAACGAAAATCATTCCATACTAAATACGGAAGCATTCAAATGTAAATAAATTTGAAAGAGAACAATTACTGACTTTTAAAATAGGTATGCATATTATTAAACGCTTCTTCTTCTTCTTCTTCTTCGTCTAGCCATTCACGTCCACATCTGAACATAAGCCTCTTCAAGTCTTCCTTTCCATTGTTTTTTATTGTACGCTACTTGTAGCCAATTTTTCCCGGCAGTCCTTTTCAGATCATCTGTCCATCTCATAGGAGGTCTGCCTCTGGGTCTTTTGTGTTGGTATGATCTCCAGGTTAAAATTGATCTGTGCCATTTGTTTAGATCGCTCCTAGCTACACGTCCAGCGTATTCCCATTTCAACTTTAATGATTTTTGCACCACATCGGTGACTTTGGTTTTCTGTCTTATCCATGTGTTTGTTTTCTTGTCCTTAAGTGATATACCTAGCATCGCTCTTTCCATCGCGTGTTGAGTGACTCTAAGTATATTCATATTCTTTTTTGTGATTGTCCATGTTTGTGCCGCATAAGTTAATATCGGAATAATGCATGCATCAAAAACTTTAGATCTAAGATGTAATTGAATTTGTTGATTTCTGAGTATATAGTTCAGTTTACCGAATGCTGCCCAAGCTAACTTTCTTCTTCTTTTTATTTTTTCAGTTTGAATTTCCCTATTTAGTATTATTTTTTGTCCTAAGTATATATATTCTTCAACTTTTTCTATAAATTTATCGTTTATTATTGTCACGGTGTCTTCGGAGTGCATGACTTTTGTTTTGTTTAAATTCATTTTCAGTCCTATTTTAGAAGATTCGGTATGTAGTTCTAAAAGCATGGTTTGCATTTCTTGTAGGTCAGTAGCTATCAGGATTATATCATCTGCAAATCGTAGATTACTGAGGTAGCGGCCATTGATGTTTATTCCCTTATATTTCCAATTTAGGTTTTTAAAAACGTCCTCCAAAACTAAGGTGAATAGTTTGGGTGATAAAGTATCTCCCTGTTTGACTCCCCTGTTTAATGGTACAGGGTTCGTGTGTTCATTTTCATTTAGGTAGTATGTAGCTGTAGCTTGGTCCATAGTTTCTTTTATTAAGTTAATATATCGGCTGTCTATTCTACAATTTTGCATTGCGTTTATTACGACCATTATAATTAATGTAATACAAATTATTGTTCGCTATCATTGTTTCGCTAATAGCCAATTTGGCTGATGCGATTTTGTTAATAAAAAAAAATAACGATATATTACTACGAGCTAAAAAGCGAAAACATCGCAAAATCTGTTTTAGAATATATTACGAAACTTGTATTGATATGAATGATTATGGAGTTCAAGAATATGATGGTACCTCTAATATGAGTGGCAAGTATAAAGGTACCCAAACCATGGGGTAAAATTCATGACTTGTAGCCTTTTTTAATTTACGTTCATGGTGTCAGTTACAGATTTAATCTTGCATTGTGTACTATTATGTTAGTGACTAATATAAGAAACTGTTTAGATATAACCAATCAAGTAGTTAAGGCAATACTCAATCTGGTCGCGAAAGCTCGGGAACAGCAGCTAGTGTGTTATATTCAGCAATAGAAAAAAGCAATTTCTTAATTTCCCTCTCGAGTTGTAAAAAAATCTTAAGCGTTACGCTTCCATTATCTATATCTTTTTAAAGTGTTTCTTACGTTTTCTTAGTACTATTAAATGTATTAAATATATTATCTCTACTCTAGAAGATTTAAGAAAAAATTCCGAAATGATTTGAAATTTGAAAAACTCATTGTTTCTGTTTCTAAATTATCTGAAGATATTTTTGGTACTGACCAAAACTATCTATTGTAGGTACTGTACACCATGCTAAATTAGGTTAAACAAACGTTTCTGGCTACTACCAGAGGCGTACGACAGGGGAAAGTGAATGGTTGACTCTTCCCAAATTCTACATCACTGTCAGAATTGCTATTTTAGGGCAATTTTTTGTATTTCCAATACTTTTTATGTTAATAATATACTGTTTATTCGGAACGATAAAGTAATTATTTTTTGAGATATTTGAAATTAAAAATGAAGAGAACAAATATTTTGATTAATGCATTAATTACCTATGTCGGTGTTTTTGGGTGATAGGATTGCATTTATTATTTATTCATTATTTATTAAAAAAAAATGTGGTTCTAAAAAGTACAATTTTGTTATAATTTAAATAAAAGAACAATTTTAATAACACAAAAATATCAAAAAACACATTTTAACTAAAATTTTTATAACAAAACATATGACGTCCATTTACCTTAATTCTTTAATTTAAGCTTATCAATTCTTCAAACGATGTTATAACTTTAAAAAATATATTTAGCTGATTGGTAATAAAATTAGCGAAATTCAATATTTGCTGATATAATGCTTGACGATTATTTAATTCTTGTGATTATATTAATGATTTCATATGTCCCCAACAATACAAATCTAAGGGATTACATTCCGATATTCTAGGAGGTCATGGAACTTCACTACCTCTGCCAATCCAACGATGAGGAAATTGCTCACCTAGACAGTTCCGTACCACATATATCTTCTTTTATTAAGTGACAATTCTTCTAGATCGTAGAACAGTGTAGTTTGTAGAAACTCTAAATATGAGTTACAATTTAAATTTGCTGGTAATTTTTAAGTCCAGAACAAACTATTTCCAAATATACCGCACCATATCTAAGGTAATCTTAAATACATGTTAAAAATGTGATTCTCGAAATAGATAGCGATTTTAAATATCCCCACGGTAGGTTTTTCCAGTTAAATACTCATCTTCTTGTAAATGTAGCCTCGTCAGTAAAAAGAATTTTCTAAATAAAATTACGATTTTGGTTTTTTTTTATTTATCATTCACTGAGCAATTTTAAATCGTAAAGTATATTCTTTAGGTAATACATTTTGCAATGGTGTAAAGTGTAAGGTCGTAGATTTTCTTTTTCTAGTACTCGATAACTGAACAGTAGCTTACCCCAGTCATTGGTAATACATGTCAAGTGCTTAGTTCAGGATTATTGGCAACTCGCACTAAAATATCATCCCCCTGATTAACTGTTAAAATTTCAGGTCGTCTCACATTACGTTTAGACTTAGTATTTCCTAATTGATTAAAAATAGTACTCAAAGTTTGGCGACTGGATTGAAATCTCTCTAGATACATTTCTATCTATCTATCTATATAAGGATTTTTACAGCTGTCGCCGCCTTCCTTCTTTCAGCCAACGTCTCCAGTCCTTTCTGTAATGCCATTCTACATCTCTAAGGTCTCGTCTTTCCATGGCCTCGTCCACTTCATCCCTCCATGATCTTCGGGGTCTACCTCTTTTCCTCCTTCCTATTGGGCTCCAATCCGAAATCTTTGCTATCCACCTTGTATGATCTGTTCTTCTCACCTGTCCATACCAAATAAATTAAACGTTTTTCTTCGATGTAGCTGAGTATGTCTTGTTCTACTGCAATTCATCGTTTTATCTCCTCATTTCTGATGCGATCCATTTTTGTCACTCTGCAGCTTCTTCTTATGAACTCCATTTCAGTTGCTATGATTTTGGACCTGTTTTATTTATTTATTACCCAATTTTCTGCTCCATAGGTCATTATACTGCATACCAAGGTGTTATAAATTCTCTTCTTTATATTTCTGGTAATCTGTATATCCCACAGTACTCCGTTCATTTGTTTAATACATGTTCTTGTCTGTGCTAATCTGCTGGTTATCTCTTGCTCGGTGGTTCCATTTTTTGAGAGTATGAATCCTAAATATTTGAATTTGTCAGTGCCGTTAATTTCCCTATTATCGTTCATTTCCAAGTGTCCCACTGGTTTTTGTTCTGTTGTTGAATATTCGGTCTTTTCTAGATTTATTTCCAGTCCATTTTTTGTGTATTCCTTTTTTAATTTTCGGAGCATATAGCACAAATCTTCTTCATCTTGAGCCGTTACCACTTGATCATCTGCAAAGCTTAATGTGTACAAGAAGTTGTCCCGGATTGGTATTCCCATCTCTTCACATTTCCTTTTCCATGGCAGTGTCGGAATCCTGTCCTATCCTATTGTTCTATTGTTCATACTGTTCATCGTAATATTTCTAATGCAACAGCTAATATTTTAAATAAATAATTGTTCAGCGATCAGTATTTTAATAATCACATTTCAATATATTACCTGTTGAAAATCAGGTAAAATTGGCATTTGGTCATGTTTTCGAACTCGTAATACTTTATTAAATACACATTTAACATTGATTGAATATCCGAACTTAAATATTCAATCAACAATTTAACACAAGTTACTATGCTTGAGAGTTTTATGATTTACCAGGCATACTCTAAAAATAAAAACCCTTAAAAATATTTTATATCAGTGCGTTGCCGTGGTTTAGCCAGACTGAAACAACTAAATGTCAATTTAGAGGTTGTATTATATTATTTCTTATCATTAATATTTAAATAATAGGCAAATAATTTATAAAACTACAAACGACAAAACTGTCAAAACAAAAACGTCTTCTGTGAAATAGTCCTTGGAATCTGACGTCTACTTCTCCGTCTTGCACTCTTGTATTAACTGTTAACCTGGATAAAGTAGCTCCGCAGAAAAACCTTTTCAGGTCAGTTTCTCAGGGAAGAAGTTTTTTTTTAGTGCCACAATTGATTCAAAACTCCGTCAGTCCCCAATTCGCGGAATCCTAAAGAAGTCCATTTATAACCCATATAGTTTTTTTATCTAGAAGAGTTTATTTGGGGACTCAACCTTCAAACAGTGCAGTTCAACTCTTATTTATTTTACTCTTATATTATATTGAACTCTTGAAAACACTTGCCGTAATATATTTTTCGTTATATGTACATTAAAAACTATTTAACATATATGCTTGTCATACTTAGCAGAAAGTGTAGGTACGGTACACCATGCTAAATTATGTTAAATAAACGTTTTTGGTTACTACCAGAGGCGTACGATAGGGGAAAGTGAATGGTTGACTCTTCCCAAATTCTACACCACTGTCAGAATTGCTATTTTAGGGCAATTTTTCGTATTTCCAATACTTTTTATATAAATAATATACTCTTTATTCGAAACGATAAAGTAATTATTTTTGAGATATTTGAAATTAAAAATGAAGATGACAAATATTTTGATTAATGCATTAATTATGTTGGTGTTTTTGGGTGATAAGATTGCATTTATTAAACAAATAAAAGTTTATTCGCTATTTACAAAAAAACGTAATGTTATTATTAAAATTTCTTTAAATGAATAAATGCATTTAAGATTTAAAAACAAATTGTGGTTCTAAAAAGTACAATTTTGTTATAATTTAAAAAAAAAAAACAATTTTAATAACACAAAAATATCAAAAAACACATTTCAACTAAAATTTTTATAACAAAACATGTAACGTCCATTTACCTTAATTCTTTAATTTAAGCTTATCAATATTCTTTATTTAAACGATGTTATAACTTTAAAAAATATATTTAGCTGATTGGTAATAAAATTAGCGAAATTCAATATTTGCTAATATAATGCTTGACGATTATTTAATTCTTGTGATTATATTAATGATTTCATGTCCCCAACAATAAAAATCTAAAGGATTACATTCCGATATTCTAGGAGGTCATGGAACTTCACTACCTCTGCCAATCCAACGATGATGAAATTGCTCACCTAGACAGTTCCGTACCACATATATCTTCTTTTATTAAGTGACAATTCTTCTAGATCGTAGAACAGTGTAGTTTGTAGAAACTCTAAATATGAGTTACAATTTAAATTTGCTGGTAATTTTTAAGTCCAGAACAAACTATTTCCAAATATACCGCACCATATATAAGGTAATCTTAAATACATGTTGAAAATGTGATTTTAAAGGCGATTAAAGATAGCGATTTTAAATATCCCCACGGTAGGTTTTTCCAGTTAAATACTCATCTTCTTGTAAATGTAGCCTCGTCAGTAAAAAGAATTTTCTAAATAAAATAACGATTTTGTTTTTTTTTTTTATTTATCATTCACTGAGCAATTTTAAATCGTAAAGTATAATCTTTAGGTAATACATTTTGCAATGGTGTAAAGTGTAAGGTCGTAGATTTTCTGTTTCTAGTACTCGATAACTGAACAGTAGCTTACCCCAGTCATTGGTGATACATGTCAAGTGCTTAGTTCAGGATTATTGGCAACTCGCACTAAAATATCATCCTCCTGATTAACTGTTAAAATTTCAGGTCATCTCACATCACGTTTAGACTTAGTATTTACTAATCGATTAAAAATAGTACTCAAAGTTTGGCGACTGGATTGAAATCTGTCTAGATACATTTCTCGATACCTTTATTTCAAGATTAGTACAATTGTTATGCCGCTGCATTTATACTTAATCAGCTTTTTAAATGTTACAACAATCAAAATATTTAGTGACAGTAACAACAATTTACAGCAAAGACAGCATCCTATTAGATCAAAACGATTAATTCAAACCAGACCAACTACAAAACCTGAGCTTATTTTCAATATGTCGTAAGCACTTTAATACCATAAAAACATAATAAGCATTTATCTAAATGATGTGGAGAAATGCGTCAAGTCGTATTAATCCGTTTGTGATATTGTAAATAAAAATTTAAAGAACAGTTTATTTGTTATTATAACAGTATATTTAAGTGTTTTTAAATTAGAAAGAAAGAAGTGATAAGTTTATTGAGGTAAAATGACGTCACATTGAATATTTGTTATAAAAGGTTTAGGTAAAATGTGTTTTGATTTGATTTGATATTTTCGTGTTATTAAAATTGTTTTTTTCGTTTAGATTATGAAAAATGGTTCTTTTTGGACCACAATTTGTTTTTAAATGTTAAATGCATCTGTTCGTTTCAAGAAATCTTAATAAATAGCATTATGTAAAATAAAATTTTATTTGCATAAGTAATAAATTGCCCAAAACACCGATACAACTAATTCATTAATCAAAATAACTATGTAGCTACATTTTTAACTTCAAATATCTCGACAAATAATTACTTTATCGTTAAAAATAAAGAGTACGGTATTTCCATAGAAAGTATTGCATTAAAGTTATTGCGAAAAATTGCAGTAAAATAGCAATTCTGCCTGTGGCGTAGAATTTAAGTAGGGTCAACCATTCACTTTTCCGTGTCGTCCACCTCTGGTAGTAATCAGGAACGTTTATTTAACATAATTTAATAGGGATTACAGTACCTAAACTTTCTGCCAAGTATGACAAGGATGTATTAAATAGTTTTAAAGTTCTGGATACAAATGGTTTTTAAATTTTTAAATAAAACACCCTGTAACTCAATAAGAAACCACATTTTATTCAAGTGATTTGGGTCAAACCCTAATATATGGTTAAAATATTTCCAATTAATAATGAAACACCCTGTATGTACATATCGCTCTCATTCAAATGGGATAATAGTAGATAAAATTTATTTACTTTTTATCACATTCAGCGAACTGCAATGCGTGATCCTATTCCATTGGTCCCCTGGGGGAAATATCACGATGGGGAAGTGTTAGATTAAAGAATACCTTACTCAATAGATCTTATTTCAATCCTTGTTTTATTTTAAATTCGTCTGAGCTAAATCCTTTGCATGGGATTTAGTTTTTCGTTGTTTGTACCGCTATTTATTTTTTTTAATTGAATTGTTTTTTGTCCAAGGCTTGTTTTTGGTGTGATTGCATTTATTTTGGTGTAAAAATTTGGCTCTCTGTTACTCCTAAGTACCACTTGGTATTCTATTAGTTATTTCATGTATATTTATTTAGTTTTTTTCTTATACAGCCTATCAATTTTTGTACTTCATAATTCATAAACTTCATGGCCCAGAAGATTTTTACAGTGTGCTACATAGAAATTGTCAGAGGAAGTCAAGGAATAGTGACAATTATTACATATATACATTATAAAATTTAAGTAAAATTTTTGCGAATTTAGATATAAACAAACAGATATTTATTACTAACAATTTAAGAAACGTATAAAAACATGAAATATCGTCATAATAGGCAACTACCCTGACCAAACTAATAGTATTGTGTAAAAGCTGTACTTAGGTACTGTGTTTTTGAATAGAAACAGTGTTTTAAAAAGTATGATAGCCTAAGCCAAGAAAAAATTCAACTTCATCAAGATCTAGCAGCAACCATAAAACAAAACACTCGTAAAATATGGCAAAATCATTGGAATGGACAAAACACAAAACTGTACATAATCAATCCCACTGTATACTCATTTAAGATACCTACAATGACTAGGAGGGACAAACTCATCATTCGAAGACTTCGAATAGGACACACTCGCTTCACTCACGGATACCTGATGACTTCCGAAAACCCACCTGCTTGTGAACATTGTGATTCTCACCGCCTTACAGTAGAACACTTACTCGTTGAATGCAGTTATTATAGAATATATAGACTAGCGCATAATACACTCGCGATCATAAAATCCGGGTCACCTTGAAAATCACCGATATTTCATTTTTAACGAGCTTTATCGTAAATAATAATAACACAAATACAAACTAATGCATGTTTCTGAGAATTGTTGCGGTTTCCTTTGTAACAAAGAATTCCAATTCCGGTAAAGTGCACACTTCCCAAAATTAACGCTACCTGTAACTCCGCTTGTTTTAAATGTCTCGTTTGTACTTCGACTTTCTGTTCAAATGCAACGGACAAACATTTATTATTGCCACCATTAGTGTTTCTTAGGGCCATTATTAGTGTTTATTTTTTGACAAAAATGCCTTTGACTGTTGTTGAAACGACACAAATTGTTGCACTTGTGGAAGACGTTCACACTTAACGGCAAGTCGCAAGAACTGTTGGCGTAAGCCAACTACGGTTCAACGAGTGCTTCAACGCTTTCAGAAGGCAAGTTTGCTAACCAGGCGACCTGGCTCTGAACGAAGAAGAACGCCCAAGGCACTAGATGACCGTTTCCTTGTGTTTCAGACTTTACGAAACCGGACCTCAACTGCGGTTATGCATCAAAATCGTCTAGAGGAAGTACGAAATCGCAATTTTAGTGTTGCAACAGTCAAAAGAAGACTTCGTTATTCTTGACTATCTTCTCGGGTAATGGCTAGAGGACCGCCACTTTGCCGGGTGCCTCGAGTTGCACGACTAGCTTTTCCTCGACAATACGCGCATTGGGGAATTAACGATTGTAGCAAAGTGTTATTCTCAGATGAATCCCGTTTCTGCCTAACTGGATCCGATGGACGTGTAAGAGTTTGGAGGAGAACCGGTGAACGATTTTCACAAGCTTGCATTGCTCCAAGAATGCCATTTGGTGGAGGCTCGGTCATGGCTTGGGGAGGTATATCATCCGACTTCCACACAGAGTTACCCTTCATCGAAAATGGGTCCCTAACTGCACGAAGGTACATTACGGAGATTCCGGAAGAACATGTTATGCCCAACATGGCAGGGCTTGGAGAAAACGCCGTTTTTATGCAGGACAACGTGCGACTGCACGTTGCCAGGATCAGTATGTAATACTTGGACGAAGTTGGAATTACCAGCCAGCTAGGTCTCTGGACCTGAATCCCATCAAAAATCTCTGGGACGATTTGAAAAAACGTATTCAAACCCATACACCTCCTTCTAACAACGGACTGGAGCTTAAGGATCTGTTAGTGAGAGAGTGTAATAACATACCACAACATGTAATCCGGAGAAAAATTAAGAGTATGCCCCGTCGTCTGCAAGAGGTTATTAGAGCAAGGGGAGGCAATACACGATATTGGTCATTGAAATTTCACTGATTTTTTACCACATTCTGTATTTTCCATTTTTTTTCGTATGTCTGTTTTATCAACAATTTTATTTGTTTTCTGTTTTTTTCAATAAAAACAATAAAAAACCATTTTTTTCTTTCAAAACAAACATTGATGACAAATAAAAAATACATTAGCCAAAAAAAGGTTATTACTGCACCAGAGGCAAAAATATTTAAGAAACTTGAAATTTTCAAGATGACCCGGATTTTATGATCGCGAGTGTATAACCGGTAACCTAAAACAGATACTTAGTTCGCCTAATGTGTATAGTGCTCTAATTGACTTTTTAAAAGATTGCAGACTATATTATCGGATATAACAAATATTGCAACATTGTTTGTAAAAAAAAACAAAGTTTGTAACGCTATATGTAACTATGTTAACTATCTGTAACTTACTGTATTTATTTATCTTATAATGTAATAATCTTATATGAATAATGTAATACTCCAGACATTCTTGTACCCGTTTCAATGGCCATAGATGTCGAGACACGTTAATTTCAATAAAAAAAAAGTATGATTTGATTTTTAAGTTAAACAACATATTAAAACTTACCAAATATAAAGCGAGACACCACCGTTAATAAACTGACAGAGAATAAAAATTAACATCTGTTAATTTACATTATTTAAATCAGATTGAAATATATTTGTTGTTTATAATGTTCATTGTATCTTATTGTCATTGATTGCGTTAGTGTTTCTTTTTATTTCTTTTGATTCGTATATCTCCCTCTTATTTTTGTTTTGCTCGGTTTTTTAAGTTTTGATGCTTTCGAACGCAAATTAATGCTTGATTTCATTCTCATGTTTTGTGAGCGCAGCGGTGCTGTCCTTGTCATATGTGTGAGAACTAATTCTGAATTGAAGCAGTTGACTATCTTTCCCTATGTATACACCTTCATAGTTAGTACATGGTATCTCACAATCAACATGTCATTTTTTGAGTTTTTGTTTTTAATATTGTTCTGAAGCTATTTTCTTGTGGCATTTTAAATTAATTTATATTTAAATGGGAATAAGCCACAATTAAAGGTTAAAATACGTTTATTGACGTTTCAATTTCCACTTCGGAAATCGTTCTCAAAATACAAACATTAGTAAATTAAACAACTTTTGTTTTTTGTTACTTAGTGAAAAATTCTTCTAATAATTTAATTTTATCTGACTCATCTATATTGACAATTCAAACATACCTTATACATTTTAAAGTAGACGACTTTAAAATGATATTGCCAATATGGTTGAGTTGCGTTCCTGGGACGACTTTACTTATAAGATAGTTCATTCGATTAAATGAAATCAACTTTAACTTGAGAATATCCGTCAGAAAAGATCATAACATGTAATTTGTCTTTAAAAAGACAAATACATGCAATGATGACAGTAAAATTCTCCTGTTAGTGATTCCATAGTAAATTATGAGGGAAAAACCAGGAAAAAAAACCTCATAATACTATCCCGACATGGTAAGTATTTGATCGTGCATTTAGTTTAGCTTCAATAAACACCAAATTCCGATTTTATATGTTTGTTATTTAAAAAACATAAATGATGTATTCTCTATATGTTACTGACTTACCAATACTATTATTTTTCTTTTAATAACTTCCTCTTTCAATATAGGTAACCAGATCCTACTACATTCTGCCGAGGAATTCGCGACACAATTGGTCTCATTTAGCATAATTAGAGCCGCTTCTTTGATTTTTCTCTTTTTACCATCTGTTTCTTTTAGGACTATATTTGAATCATTCCATTGAACCCTATGTTCATTATCTCATGCGTGTTTACAGATTTGAGATCTATCAAATTCTCTATTTTTAATATAGGATTGATGTTCACTTATTCTAACATTTAATGGTCTTGATGTTTCACCTAAATAAAACTGATCGCATTCACAAGGTATTTTATAAATGCAATTCTTTGTCCTTTCTTGTTCATTGTTAGGTTTGGTTTTGGACAAAATAGATCTCAACGTGTTTGTTGTTTTGAATGTTGTTGAAATGTTGAATTTATTTCCTATCCTTTTAAGCTTTTCCGATAATCCTTTTATGTATGGTATTGTTATTTTCCTCGTATTATTCCTTGCATATGCTGTAGGATCTCGTTCTAAGTTGTTTTGTTCTATTCGATCGATTGTTGAAAATTCCTTATTTATAAACGATAAAGGATAATCATTTTTTAATAAAACAGTTGTTAACAAATGTTTTTCCTCCAAGAACGAATTTTCGTACAAGTAATTTTGGCTCTATCGTATAAGGATTTAATAATTCCCTTTTTAATATTAATATTGTAATTTGATTTGAAATTTAAATATCTTAACTATTTAAATATCTTAATTTAAATATTTAAATATTTTAACCTTTAATTGTGGCTCATTCCCATTTAAATATAAATTAATTTTTGTTTTTAGTTTGGTAAAATATTTATTTAAAAGATTGTTGCATTTAGAAGCCACTGTCATGTTATATTTGGCTAAACAATTTGTCAACAATATTGGGCTCCAGTTTTCCACCACAAAAACAAAAGCTATACATTTTTCACGAAACTCAAATACACAAAAGCTCCCAAATCGATTTTTAAACAATTCTCCTATAGAATATACAAAAGAAATAAAATTCCTAGGGATACAACTGGACTCAAAATTAAGTTGGACAAGTCATATACACTCGCTAAGAGTATCGTGCCAAGCTGGACTAAACATTATAAAATCTGTATCACATAAAAATTGGAGAGCAGATTTTCCAACTCTAATAAATTTATATAGAGCTTTAATTAGATCAAAACTGGACTACGAATGTGTTGTGTATAACACCGCAAACCAAGCATTGCTTAAAACTTTGAATACTCTTCAGAGTTCAGTCGTTAGACTTGCTCTAGGAGCATATTGCACCAGTCCTGTGTACAGTCTACTTTGTGAAGCTGGTGAGCCACCCTTAAACCTAAGAAGAAAATACTTAACTCTATCGTATGTCTCGAGTATAAAATCTAACCCAAAAAATCCAGCTCTTCATCATGCTGTTGCTAACAGGTTCCAGAAGGTCTATCGAAAAAGAAATAGGGGTCCTGTACCTTTCTATGAACGAGCTAATAGATACTTGTTCCATTTTAATATTGAACTACCGCCCATGTATCCTATCTGTGAAATAAATTTATGTTTTCCTTGGGTTGTTCCCTCTCCGCTTTGTAACCTTAAACCTACAGTATATAACAAAAATAACGTGATACCAATTTTTTTTTAAACTCACTTTCTCCATGTTCTCACACAGTACAAAAATTACCATTTTATATACACGGACGCATCTAAGACCATAAATGGAGTAGAAGCATGCTTTGTGACATCCCATAAACATTCCATCTATAAATTGTCTCCTAAGACAAGTATTTTTACAGCAGAACTATTTGCCATCAATAAGGCCCTAACCTATATTCTAGAAAAAACACTTTCCAAATCTCTTATAATATCTGATTCACTTAGTTGTCTGACATTAATTTCTCAGATTTATCCCTCTCATCCAACATTACAGCAGATTAGGTTAATTTTATACCGTATATACCAAAACAATTTGACAGTAGAGTTCCTCTGGGTACCATCGAACGTTGGAATGGATGGTAACGAAAAGGCAGATAGTCTAGCTAGGTCCGCAGTAACCAATACAGCCGCCTCAGTGGAAAATCTAACGGTGCATTTGAATTTAAAACCTTACTTAAAACCAAAATTGCACGATGTTTGGCAAAACCAATGGAATAGAAGCACGACTAAATTGATAGAAATAAAATCTTTCGTCCTTCCCATCCCTATGTATGTCTTTATCATTTTTGTATTTTTCTGATGCTAAGTGGTTGAAGCAAAATAAATAAAAAAAAAATTCGTCAGTTTTTCGGATAAACCTTTTATACAATGAAGAGTTGTATACATAGTCTAGGTGCTGTTGGTATTACCGTAAAATTTATTTAGCCTTAATTTGAAAACCATTTCGATTAGATGTTCGGGATATGCATTACCTATAACGGCATTTTTTGCTTTTTTTTTATTGCAGTTCTTCTGTATTCTAGATTTGTTAGTTTTATAGATCTATCAGCAAGATCTATAATTACAGACTTCTTATGGGAGAATGTATGATGAGATTTATAATCAAGATATCGGTGAAAACCATTTTTCTTTTGTGAACCACATACTTTTATTCTTGTTATTAATGCGATATACAGTGATATCCATAACAATTATTTTATTATGTTAAATTTCTATAGTAAACTATATTTTTAGATGGTCACTGTTAAGATTATCAAAAATTTAAGTGACCCATAAAAGATTCCTCTAAATCTTCCATAACCAGTTAAGCAATGGCACTAGAAATACTTGCACCCATTGCACATCCATCCATTTGTTGGTATATTTCGTCCTTATATAAAAAGTATGTTGAGTTTAACGTTAACAAAAACAATTAAATAATTTTTGGAAAAAATCAGTGTCTGGTTGAGACATGAAGCGTTCGATATTGGGATTAACGCTAAGAAATATAGTTCCAAATGACATTAAAAGACCCAAAATAGGGATTAAAAACGCTACAGGCCGTGTAATGATGATAACGTTATCAGTATTTTATAGCACACATCTACGAACGGTGCTATGGCTATATTTGATTGATTTCCCTTATTATGTATTGGGTACATTATCGCCTTTGTCCACTTTCTTGTAGTTTCGATTGCAATGCATTTTTCTCCATTGCAATACTTGGTATTTAACGAAATTATTTTCTTCTTCTTCTAAATCAATTAAAAGATGTTATTATTTTGAATAAAAAACTTCGAGTAAAAAGTGTACAAGCTTTCAATTCGCACTAAGCTACTTTACGAACTCAAGAAAATTTACGCCTGAATAAATATATTTATTGAAGAGGATTTACAAGCATCTCTTTGAGTATCTATTGCATCATAAATTTCAAGTGGAAATATATTTATCAATATATTCTGTACACTACATATCATTTCGATGTATTTTTTGTCATATGGAATGCTTTTTTCGTGAATGAAAGCAAGCGTTTTCTTTGTTGTTTTTTGCCAGCTATACATTGAATATGTACAAAAAGGAGAAAGGGAATAATCATAAAAGAAAAACAGAAAAAGCTGTAAAAAGTATATAAGATTTGTTTCAGAATTACGATATATGAATATAACATATAGCGTTATAAGATCTGCACTCGAGCGCAAACGGTTATGTCTTAAAATATATCTAGATTAAAAGATGGGAACAGATAATCAGTCGCAGCTTTTTAAAATAGCCTTTAAGGGTCCAATTAAAAAAGAGCCTATAACAACAAGATTCAAGAGAAAGGCTGAATAAGAAATAATATTATGGAGATATTATGGAATATTCGAAAATCGAAAATTCCAAAACAAGGAAATCATCAGCCAGTACAGTTTCTTGTAACGGATATATAGTTTCTCCCGTTTCTTTTATGTTATTTAGTCTAATAACTATAGACCGGAATCTATGCAAAATGCTTTTTTCAAAATGCATATCCGGCATATTTTGAATACATTTTTTATGTTTTTACTAAAACTGCATATATCTGCAATAAAAAAATTTTTAATGCTAATATTTTCTTAATTTGTCGACCTTTTCTTGAAATTGTTCATTCAAATTCTCCGAGTAAGAAAACGTCCGTTTTTTGAAAAATTTTGGGCGTACCTGCTATTATAATAAAATATTTTAGGTTAAGTGGTAAACAATGAAAAACCCTAATATACAAACAAAATAAAACATACATAAACACTTTTAGTGGGACGGGTTTTTCCGAAATCCTGAAGGGGCGGAAGTGTCGTTGAAGCTTTTAGTAATAATTAGCTGTATGAACAACCGAAATTTACATTAGTTTCATTGATAGTTTTCGTGTAGTGATAGCGTAATTTTATTACGTAGCCCGTGACGTCGTTAATTTGTTTATATCGCGATGTCTAAACTAAGTGCTTGGATTCAGCCATACCCTGAATTAAAGCTAGATGGAGGAAATATATTTTGTCAAGCTTGTTCTAAAACTGTAAGTAACTATTTTAATTTTTAACCAGGACCTTTGCGGTGCCTTGTTATCTTCGGGAATTCCAATTTCAAAAGTGAAAAATGTCACTGTTAACTCATTTTTGCAGAAATATTGTAAATTTAACGTTAACGATGAAAGTACTTAAGGAAAAAAATATATCGAGATTTGCTATGGTGAGACCACAAGAAAAATTCGAAATATTGTTGCCGATAACTCGATTTATTTTATAGTTGACGAAAGTACTAATTCACAGAAGATGTAATAAATAAATGATATTTTATTGCGTTAAAGCAATTGGTGAAAACTACCAATTTAACCATAACATGTGTTGTTCAAGATGAGTTGTTCTTTTTATGTTTAATTACTGTTAAGTGACAATACAATCTATATAGTAAAGGCAGTACAGAACTTCAAAATATTCTATAGCAATTTAATTGATGTGTGAAGAATAAATAAGAAGACATTTTCCACATGTTAATGATTTAATAAATAATGTCAAAAAAGTTTTTATAAAATTGCCATTATGACTTAAATTTTGCAAAAAACGTATGGGTATTATTACATTACTCCTTTTATCTGTTATTACGAGATGGGACACTTAGTTAGAAGTAGCATTTTTTTATGCGGAGTATTTTCAAGAAATAAAAAGCTTTATTACAGAAACAGATTCCACATCAGCAGCTCTGTAGGAATGTAAACGCCTTGTTCAATTACCTAATTTACCTCAGAATCTAGTATACATAAGCTTAAATTTTAAATTTCTTGTTAAGGACATAAAAAAAATATGAAAACCAAAATTTGACTGTTTGTGAATCAGCAGATTTGATTAATCATGTTAAGGAATGTTTTCATATAGTTAAAAGAAACGTAGGAATATCTGTAGGAAATAAATTGTAATATGTTTTAAAAAAACTCAGGATTTTCTATTTTGGAAAAGTTCATCAAGGTGACCCTGTACCAGATCTTATACCAACATAAACCAGATTAAAAATGCACCAATAACTTCTGTTGAAGTTTTTCGATTTGTAAACATTTTTACACAGAAAGCATAATATTGTAATTGAGGAGTCAGGGCGAAAAACAATCAACCTGCTTAAAATTAGTCCTAGCCTTCTACTGTAGACCATTTTAAAGGTATTGGATTTTTATTTCAATTAAATGTACTACTACATATACCTAAAAGTTATAGAACAATGTTTTCTGTAGATGTTTATGTACGAAAACTGCATAGAATTCACCCTAGTGCAAGGGGAGAAATTACCTTTTTCTCAAAAACGCACCCCTTTAAATGATAACACTTCGGAGTTTGTTTATATTTGGGGGTTCATTGCCCAAATGAAACAATGAAACCCCTTTAACGTTGTAATTTCTTTTAGCCCTACTTTTTTTAAACATAATCAATAGCCTATTATTGTTTACTCACTGAATGAATTTTCTTTGTCTGTAAGAATTCTACTCAGGTCAATATGAGACAAAGAAAGTCCCTCCCGGTTAATATCTTCCGTCTTAAATCTCGCCAATGATACTTAGAATCTGCCGGAGACATTAAACGCATAAAACTAACATTATTGTAATCGAGGTTCGTTAATGAAACCCATAAATTAATAACATTGTCGCGCTCTTGACAGTCCTTTACACGAAAGTGGTGGTTGCCTGATGATATCTCATAAAATCAGCGGGATAAAAGTCTTAGGCTTATACTGCCTGTTACATGTAACCGGAGAATATAGGGATGTCAGTAATTATAGTTACGTTTAGAATATATTAGTGTTAGGTGTTGGAATGCAAATTTTTTTTCATTAAATTTAGCCTTTCGAGAGGAAATAACTGGGGGCACGTAAAAAGGTACACGTGCTGTGGCGTATATACCATACGCAGTGTGTAAGCTTATTTAAAGTTTTTATTGACTAAAAATCATTTATTATTCATTACGTATGAAGCTTCTACAGTTTTCTACCCTGATGTACCATTGAGAACACATTGAGTACATTTCTTCTTCTTAAGGTGTCGTCTTCTTTCGAAAGTTGGCGATCATCATGATCAAAGCTCAGATTTATAGGCAACAAAACCTGTTTACATTCATAGTAAGTTTGTTTTGCCTCTGTATGATTTTGTAATTGTGACTGTCTTTGTTCTTGGCTTGTGTTCCATGGTCCATCCTGCTGAGTATTTTGTCGGTCATCGAGTTGTCGCTCTTTCTTATCGGTTCTTTTAATATTTCTTTGCATGGAACAAGGAGGCAGTTTTTTAATGTTTCCCTAGTAGTATCTAATTTATCAAAGTTTTCGTATATTTTTTGTTGTATTTGTTTTGTATATCAGCTTCTTTCAGTTTTCTAACATCTAATTTTGAAGTTCTTTGGGGTTTTCTAGTACGTTTAAGCTTTAACGTGGTACTAGCGATTAGTGGGTTATGGCCTGATGTGACATCTGCTCCTGAATATGTTTTAACTGATTTGATGGTGTTACGATATCGCTCTTTAATCATTATATAATTGATTTGGTTTCTTACCACTTTTTCCGGTTTATCTACTCTACTGGTGAGCGCCATGTATATAATCGTCTCATAGGTAATTTAAAGAACGTGTTTTTGATTATTAGATTTTGTTCGTGGCAGAATTGTATTAGATGATCTTCTCTATTGTTACGTTCCGCTAGTCCTTGGTCTCCCATTATTGTTCCAGCTCTTCCCTTGCCGACTTTTGCATTAAAATCGGCCATAATTACTGTGATTTCTCTGTTCTTTTTCATTTTCAGTGCATCTTAAATTTGTTGGTAGAATGTTTCTACTTCATCTTCTGTTGCATCCGTCGTTGGCGCATATACTTGAATCAAATTTGGTGTGATGTCCTTATTTGTAGTAGCATTGATCTTTCTGAGATTGGGACAAAACCCTCTATTGACTTTTTGACCTCTGCATCGATAATAATTGCTACTCCACGTCTATGCTGGTTGTCAATGTTTCCCGAGTAATATAAGGTACCGGTTTCTGTCGAAAGGTATCCTGAGTTAGGCCACCATGTTTCTCTTACACTTAATATATTTATATTCATTCTTCTTATTTATTGAAGGATGTTATGCATTTTACTAGGTTAATACAATGCTTTTGGCGTTTCACGTACCTATTTTTGCTTTTGATAATTTTACTTTGTCTTGTTTGGATGTTTAACAAGGAATTCGCCGGTTAACGACCTGGGAGTCCTTGTCTGTTCCTCCCCTGTCAGATCTTGTACTCCGATTCCCGATTTTTCACTTTTGATAATTTTACTTTGTCTTGTTTCGATGTTTGACAAGGGATTCGTCGGTTAACGACCTAGGAGTCCTTGTTTGTTCCTCCCCTGCTGTTCCCCCTACAATCATCATTGCCATGATTATTGTACTAGAGATATCTAATTGGATCTTTAATGCAGTGGTTTCTTCTTGTTTTCTGCATCCTTATGCCGTTGACCATTAACTTGATTTATTCACCTTCGGTGCCAAATTCTTACCGCCAGGACATAAAAGTGCCCTTCCACTTACCAACTCATCCGCCCGAAGCCGTTGGTCAGTAAGTGTGGGATTGCTTATACCGGCAATCGCTGGGTGGAATTTACGCCATATCTGGCTACCCTTACTTAGTTTATCCTGCAGAACAATGCAGTTGCCCGGGGTGTGGCACGTGAAGCCATAAATGAGAGTTAGTTGTTTTATGAGGACCAGTTATCAAGAACCATCTCTCGTCTATGACGCACGATGTGGTCGTTCCGATAAAAGGTGTTACCTCTATAACACAACTCTTTACCCACGAATATTTGTTTAGGCGTAAATAAATTGTTATTAGCTGCAGGCCCACCTTTTTGTCGTAGTATGTTACGAGATTTTGTTTAAGAACTACACAGTGGATCACTACTCCATTCAGTTCCATCCTTAGATATCAAAATGTTGCCTGAAGACTGAGGTTCATTCTTTATGTGCTCTTCTGAGTCGTACTCGTCTGCCTGTTCTATAATAAATTCTTCTTACATGTCGAACTCCTCAGCATCTGCTTGTGGGACAGAGTTTTCATCATCAGATGCAATAAACAATTCTACATCTGAATTGGATTCTTCAACCAATTTCAGTAGTTCAGCGGACGTTAATCTGTAAAAAAACGTAAAATTATGTTAATAACCTTTTTCATTATTTACTGTCAATTTGGGTACAATAATATTATCAAAAAAGAATATAGATCTACTACTAAACTCATTTATCAAATTGTTACAATGCTACTCTTCCTAGAATTTGTTTACGACCACTTTCATGACCACAAATTTCCAAGTTTATTGTTGCAGTAATTTAATAATTTACGATAGATAAGCCGTGTTACTTAAAAGCGGCTTCTAATATTTATTTGTAAATCCGAACAAGATCAAATTATCGAATATTATTATTTATTTATTGCAATATTCAACAATTTTTTACCAGTTACGCTACTAACAAATAATATTATCTTAAACTAACAAATATTTTCCTTTAGATTAAGGAATTTTTAATAAAACGTACATATACCGTCTGGTTACTTTGTAAAATTATGCCGCTTGAGCGTTAAAAATGGCTGAAATCTAAACATATGTGCAGTATAGGCAAATAACTTATTTGTTATACAAAGTGAATTACCTTAAGCCTTTAACGCGCAAATAATTTTTTTCGGATTTTTGAGTAAAGTCTAAAAAAAAGTTATAAATTATAATTAAATTTTCATCACAATTTGGTGGCTAGCCGTAGGTATAGCTACTTCTTTTTTATATAAATAAATCACAAAAATGCTTCAAAATATATTTATTTAAAAACAAAACAAACGAAAATGGGAAATTTACAAACATTATATGACTACAAATTATAAATAGTGACTTTTTAAAATAAAAATCTACCCAGTGTTACAAAATTCTGCCAAACATTCTAAATACGGACCAACATTACACTGACTAATATGCTATTTTTGATCTTTTTACATTTGCTTTGGGTGGAGCAATAATTCCTCTTTACCGGTAAATAAAACCCAAATTCGTTTTTCTACTTTTCTAGTAACATTATTGAAGGAAATAGAACGTCCACCAATTCTACGCATTTTTTTTGCTTGTTGCAGTTGGCGCACCTCTTTGAAAGTATATTTTTTATAGAGTGTGTTGAGTGTACATCTGAACGTAACCTGAAAATGCATTTTTTTATTTTGTGTATTTAACAAAAAATATATTTCTGATTTTTTTCCAAATTTTTCCGTAAGGTGTGCAACCTTCAAAAAGCAAGAAAACCCTAAAAGGGTTTTTAGGGGTTTTGGGGATTTTTCCCATTGTATAGATTTCAAAATAGATCAAATTAAGGTTTTTTATAGAGTATATATAATTTGAACTAACTGAGGCCTTTACGGCATACAAAAATTGGGCTAAACTACTTTAAACCCCCAAAAAACTATGATTTTTCAAGCTTTTTAAGAGTTTTTGCAGGGTGAATCAAATTATTTGAAATCGATATAACCTAATTCTATAGGTCTTTAATTCGCACTTAAAAAATATATAAAAAATAATATTTTTAGGCCTCGAACAAGCAAATATAACCATCGCTTATGCGAAAAACCATATTTTCAAGCTTTATTCGGGAGGTTTTTACTGTATTTGCCCAACTTGTTTACTTGTTTAGATAAATTAAAGCGGCTAAGTAATTTCTGTCGATTGGTATATTAACCAATCTCCAAAAACTAGCCAATAATTCGCTAACTCAAAATACACCCCCAGAAAACCAAGATATCGGTCAAAAAACAAACCGCAAGGAATTGACTGCTAATTTATTGTTGCAACCGTTTCCGCAAAAGTTACGGTACACTCTCGTTTACTTTCTGATGAATCATATCATATTTTGAAGTTACATTTGTGTGTGATCTAAATAGAATAATCTCATGAGAATATCTTATCAACAAGGCCATAGTAACAAGAAAAAAAGTCTTAATATCGAATAGCATTGGTAGATATTCACAAGTTAGACTATCGTGCGGCCTAAAATTTTAAGCGAAATATCTGTTAAAAATCTCGTACTAACCTCATGTTATAGAACAGCTTTTCCTGGTTTTTGCAGCTTACATTTTTGTGTAACATAGTGTTTTCCAGTTAATCTAGCTTTTCTCTGTTTTTTATTGTTGATTTCGTTTTTTTATCACCAAACGTACTAGAATCCGTTGTGTTTACTTTAAAACATAAATAAATTGACAATAACAGTTGATTCTAATGACAAAACGTCAACCTGCATATTGGAACGAACTTACAAGCGGCTCCATCTTTGAGGTTCGTTTGCAACCAGTAGAGTAAAGTTGGCACATAAATCTCATATGGGAACATTAGCATGGAAACTTAGATCATGTTGATTGAAAAAAAAAATAAAATTTATATTTTGGCACTTAGATCACTTAGCTCGGCCAGTCTTCATAAAATATAATGATAGGCTGTCCAGTGTACTCAACAGCAATATCGGCATCGTAAATACAATATAGTCTAAAACAAGCTCTAATAGAAGACACTAGTAACACAATAAACTTTTTAAAAAATTGTAAACTGTATAATAAACTGCAAGATCTTACAAAATGTTTGTATTTTTCAAAACTGCTATGTGTAAAAAACTTTTTCTAAAATAAAAATAAACTACCCCGCCAATAGCCCTAGGGGTTTATGCGGTTAAAAAAAAACCAAAAAAAAGAAGTAGGTGAATTTTTTCGAGATCACAACTTTTTTGTCTACTTTTACATGAAGAAAAGTTTCAATAATTTGTATGCTGCAAAAGCAACACTCAATTTTGTGCAAACGACATTTCTCTAGTAGTTTTATTTGAGAGCTCACGACTTCAAAAATGGAAATAATTTATTCACGTTTAACGTCATTGTAACATCTAATAGAGCTTTTCAAGAAAAAAATCGTTTTCAATACAGATCAAATTTACGTCAGCGGAGCTTTTTTATTATGTTTTTGCAAAACTGAATTTTCTTATACTTTAAACCATGATGTAAGTTTAATGGAAGTTTTAAATGAATTAATATAAAATTCTGAGAATTTTTTCGATATAACTTACAAAAAAGATCCTTCAAGTAACAATGAAGAAGTACAGGTTTATAATAACTTTTGGGAAGATTATTACTAATTAAAATTGTCGTTTTTATTCTCCTCTGCTGATCTGACACTGTAAATTTCTGAATTATTAAAATGAAATTGGAAATATTCAAAATACTAAACATAAAAAGGCCGTCGATAAAAATTGAACAATTGTGTACTATTTTTACAAAATTTTAATAAATGTCAATACTCGGCGGCTTAAAAATCGAGTGGACGCGCATAATTAAAAAACAACGGTCTAAATTGAAATAAGCCTCGATTGCTCTTTAGAATCTCGAAACTGCATGTTTAAACTTCAGTTTAGGCACTTAAAACCTCCAGCATCATGATTAACATATGATTTTATTTTATTTTGAATTAACGTGTCTCGACATCTTTGGTTATTTACCCGGGAGCAAAGGTTTACAAAAGTACCTACAGGGTTATGATACAGAGTTTACAATAGTAAAGACTGATAATATTATGTAAATTATATTTTGTTAAACAACTATGTAGTCTCTAAGAAGTCTATAAGGCTCTTGGGTCGGCTTAAACAGTTCAGAAGTTTTTTTAAACTGTGGGTTATATTGTTGGCAATGCGAGTGGCCCGGTAGTGTTGGTCTGTTGGTCTATAGAGGACATAAAATGACCGGTTGTCAAACGTGTATCCCTAATCTTCGTATTGCTATCTTCTTTTATCGGTTCAGGGATGCTACGGATAAATAGCTGTTCCCATTAGGTTGTATTTCTCTAAGCTTCGTATCTTTAGTGATCCAAAGTTCCTGCCACTTGCCTTAAATATTCCTTTTGAATTTTGATTTAATCTCTTCTTGGAGCTGTATGTTGTAGATGGGTAAGTTGGATGTCGATGCTTTTGTTGCAGTGCTGTCAGCCATCTCATTTCCTTGGATGCCGATATGAGAAAGCACTTATATTATTGTTATTGAAGTGTCTCGAGAAGTGTGGAGATGGATCAATTCTAGTATTTTTTGCACTGGGTGATGCAACGTATGATGCAGAGCTACATTTTGATGATTGTCAAAAGGGAACTCGAGAGCTTTAGAAATACTGAACAGTTCTGGAAACACGCTACATTCGTTGGATATTCGGTATTGTCCTAATACTGTATCAACTGTAGTGATAGAACAGCCAACTCCATCTAGTGGAGGTGTTCTAGACCATGGCGGGGATCCTGATTTTATAGATGCAAGTGTTTGAGATAATTTTGTATCTTGGCACAAGGGTTGTAGGATCTGTGAGATTAAAAGTATACATCTGGGCAAGTCTACGAGTCCAGGTCTTGCCGAAGTCAAAAGATTAAATACAGGGTTAGTCGGATTCGGTGAAATTCTGCTAGCATAAGATAGGAGTAGTTGCTGCCTCCGAAGGTAAAGGGAGAGTTCAGATTCACAATAGACACTTTCAGCGGGACTGGACTAAATGCTCCTAAGCTTATTTTGACAGCAGTGTTGTGAACAGAGTTTAACGATTGTAATAAATTATAAGATGCGGACAAGTAAACTATACAACCCTAGTCTAATTTAGATTGGATTATAGCTCGATATATTTTGAGTAGTACACTTTCATCGGCACCCTATTGATGGTGGGACAATGTCTTTAACAAAATCATTCTGCTTAAACAATTGCCTTTTATTTCATCGAGTTTGTTATCGACAGTTAGTTCTAAAAGTTTGTGATAATCAATTAACTCTAAATTTACTCCATTTAGTGTTATTTTGGGTATTTCTGCGCTGTTGTATCTTCTGGTGAATCTAAATATTAAGAATTTATTAGAGCTCAAAGTAGAACCTTGGGGTACACCATTTTTAGTGACATAGTTGTCGGATAATACTCCTTTAAATTTGATTCTGAAATTTCTATTAAAAAGTTGTTTATAAAGCATAATATGTTGCCCGTAAGATTATTTTTTACCAGTTTTTTAAGGATAACCGACTTTCATGCTGTATCGAAACCACTTTCTATATCAAAAACTATTGCGATTACGTTTCGCTTAGATGCCATAGCATTTGCTATATATGTTTGCAGGATTACTAAATTATCAGTGGTGCTTCGATTAGGTCTTAAACCTGATTGAGCAGGGTAAGGGTATTGTTTTTTTCTATATACCAGATTAATCGCTTGTTGATAATTTTTTCCAATAATTTGCAATCCAAGGGTACATGTGAGGGTGATTGGCCTAAATGATTAGGATAGTTGGAAAGGAAGCTGCTGTTTTTTATGGGAAATATAATGGATATCAAAGAATAGTATACTATCTTTAAGTATCAGAATTAACTATCAGCAATTTCCTATTTAGCCGTTCTAGAACCTTTATAGCTTTTGTTTCTGCTAAAGTTTTAAGATTATTCCTAGAATCACTAGTGTAAAGTATAAGAGTATCGTCGGCCAAAGAAATAATTTTTCCATGTATTTTCATTGCTGCAGATCATTTATATATACCGAAAACAGTAAAGGACCTAAAACAATACCTTAAGGCATACCACACTCAATCATTTTTTCAGCACTTACTTTGTTATTAATTTTGGCAATTTGCGATCTATTTTTTAAATAAATTTAAAATAGCAATTACGGTATGCCGCTTATTCCAAGATCATCCAAAGCACCTAACAACTACTGATAACTAACAGTTTCAAATGCCTTAACTAGATCCAAAAATATCGTTAAAGTAGGAAAACCATTATCCAGCACCTTATATAAATAATCAGTAGCGGACGTTATAGCATCTGAAGTAGAATAAATTGGTTTTGAGACAGAAGGTCAAACTTTGTTATACTATACAATATATAAAAGATATTGATTTACTTGTTTGGCTAAGGCCTTTTCTAAAATTTTTGCAATAAGTGATATAGGACGATAATTTTGCACCAGTTTTGTATCACCTTTTTTAAATATAGGTATAATTACAGATTTTTTAAAATGGCCAGGACATATACCATGTTCAAATATTTTATTTATTAAATAAATTATCGGATCAACATAATTAGAAATTATCTTTAACAGATAGGCGAAAATGTTGTGTATTCCAGGAGATTTTTTTGGTTTTAGAAAATGAATAATACTATGAACTTCTAGTTTCGTTACGGGTTTTAGAAAAAATGTACTATGACATGTAGTTTTGGAAGCATAAGGAGAAGAGGATATTTTTAGCAAGCGCACACCCTACATTAAAAAAATAATTATTAAAAATATTGCTAATATTCTGACTATCAGTGATTACCTCATTATTTTGATTTCCGAATTATTTAGTTTTCGAATATTTAGTGAAAATGTATTAATTTGAATTTGAATTAGTTCATAATTAGATAAGTAAATACATACCCTGTTATTTGATATTCTGGATGCGAAGCAAATGTTGTTGGCCCCAATGATAGTTCCAATTCCGTGTACCTAGTCGTATAGCTTTAAACTATGCTCAGCATCAAGAACCACGGCCTGATTCTTTTTTGGGAACGTTGGCCTAGATGCGGATTTTACTTAGCAGTGTTGGTGGTTGGGTTTTTTTTTATTTTATTAACGCATCAACCACGCAGAGTCATTAGCGTATTTAGATTAATACAAAATAGATACAATAAGTAAAATATACATTAGTTTACAGTAATAATAATAATAATAATATCTTTGTGTGTTACAATGTACATTTTAGATCTTTTGAAGAAGTTGGCAGTCTTTAAGATAGGAAAATATTTTTCGGGTGTCTGTATTTTCTTCTAGGGCATCTCTTAGCGAGTTGGGTATGTTTTATTTGAGTCGTTCACTATTATATTTGGGACACTGTATTAAAAAATGTTTTACCGTTAGAACACTGTTGCACACTTCACACACTGGTTTATTTTTGCGCTGTAATAAATAGTCATGAGTAAGTCGTGTATGGCCGATACGGAGACGGGTAAGTATCACTTGCTCTCTCCTGTCTTTTATTTTTGGTTTCCAAAGATGTGAATGTTTGTTGACTTCGTATAGCCTTGATGGAGTGTTGTTCCAAGTTTGTTGCCATTTTTGAATTATTTTTTGTTTTAAGTATGGTTTTAAATCGTTTTGTACCAATATATTACTTTCTTCGGACATCGGGTTAGTTGGTGCGTTTTTAGCCAGTTTATCTACAACTTCGTTACCTTCAATTCCTATATGAGAAGGCACCCATAAAAAGTGAACTTGGATGTTCTTATTTGCAATGTTTTTAAGTTCTTTTTTAATAAGAAGTAGAAGGGGGTTGTCACAGTACAATTGAGTCAGTGAGCATAATGAACTTAAAGAATCTGTGATTATTATACATCTTTCTTTATTTTTGTTTTGTATTAATAATAGTGCTTTTAGAATTACAAATAATTCAGCCGAAAAGATGGTTGTAATTAATGGCAATTTGAAACTAACTGAGGAGTCTTCCGAATAAATTGCTGCTCCAACTCTGTCTTCATTTTTTGACGCATCGCTGTATACGTTGTAGGTATTGCCATATCTGTTAAATAGTGTATAAAACTTTTGTTTATGACGGTTGATGATATCTCTGATTTTCTTAGGTTTGTTAGACTGATGTCGATATCAGGAATAGATATTGTCCATGGTGCAGGGTTGTGGATTGTAGAGGTATCATAGGTTTTTGGAAATTGAAAATTTAATTTGGATAAGTATGATTGTATACGAAAGTAAAAAGGGATGATCAATTCGTTGTGTTTGTTGAAATTTATTTGTAAATCGATCAGCAAAAACGTTATGCAGTACTGGATTATTTCGGTTTGATGACACTGCCGCTGCATATGTTAGGCTTAGATATTGTCTTCTGAAAGAAAGAGGAAGTTCTCCACTTTCCCAATAGAGACTTTAAATGGGACTTGTGTAGTGAGCACCTAAAGAAATACGTAGACATCTATTTTGGATAATATCCAGTGACTTCAGATGTGTTTTTTTTGGAGGAGTTGTAGACGATGGCTCCATAGTCAAGTTTTGATCTAATTATGGATTTGTAAATAGTAGTATCTAAAATGAAATATCGGATGCAGCAAAAATTAAAAATGAGGTACAGGTACTCTAAACATTTGACCTTTTGGGGCGGGGTTGAGTTGCATCGAGTTTGGGTTGGTTACCAAAGGAAACCTTGTTACATTAATTATTTTAAACAAAAAATGAATCTTCAAAATACATTAAGTGTAAATATGACTTCTTCATCAAATACTATATAGTATACTATATATATATATATATATATATATACATATATATATATATATATTATATATATATATATATATATATATATATATATATACTATATATATATATATATATTATATAGTTAAAGATTCTACAGTATTCACTGCCTTCCCTGGCTGAACCATTTCCATCTCTCTCTGCTGTCCCATTCTCCATCGTTTAGGCCTCTCTTACTCATGGCGTCGTCTACTTCGTTCCTCCAGGATTTTCGGGTCGTCCTCTTTTCCTCCTTCCTATGGGACTCCATTCGGTTATTCTCTTTATCCATCTGCTATCACTAGTTCTTCTTACATGTCCATACACTTTAGTCTTTTTTGTTCTACGTATGTTAGTATGTCTGTTTCTATTGGCGTTCTTTGCTTTATTTCGTCATTACTTCTCCTATCCATTCTTGTTACTCTGCAGCATCGTCGCAGGCATTTCATCTCTGTTGCTACTATCTTACTGCTGTTTTTCTTGTTTATGATCCAATTTTCAGTCCCATATGTCATAATACTTCGCACTACTGTTTTATAAATCTGTGTTTTTGTCTTCATATTTAGGTGTCTATCCGACCATACTGAGTTAAGTTGTCGGATTGCTGTTCTTGTTTGTCCTAATCTTTGTGTAATTTATTCCTCTGTTGTTGCCTTTTTAAAATTGTTCCAGTGTGTATATGTGGTCTATCACTAAGTTGGGTACACAGTACAGAGCGTTAGGAATCATCCTTATCATCTTGTTTTGGAACCTCTGTATTATATTTATATTGCTGTTAGAGGCAGTTCCCAGAGCCGGATGCCATAGGGATAAATTGGATTTAAAACAGCTTTATAGACCAGTAGTTTATTCTCTAGAGGAAACTTAAAGCTTCTACCGATGATCCAGTATAGATGACTTAACTTTAATCGTATTTGCTTGTGTTTTGTAAATATATATTTACGCCATGTTAGTCTCCTGTCTAGATGGATTCCCAAGTATTTTACATCTTGGGATTAAGATAAATTGTTGTTGTTTATTTGTACTGATAGACAAGATAAGTCTCTTTGCGGAGTTTGAATGTTACATAGGTGGAATATTATTTCCCATCGGCCATTTCAACAGCCATTTCTGAATCTTGTTTAGGTTTTCATATGAGGATAAAACAGCTATATCATCTGCAAATGTGACTACTGTAATCTTTGGAGTAGTATGGAGACTACTAGTATATATCTGATATAGAAAAGGTCCAAGTACACCTTGTGACACTCCTGATTCTATTAAATTCAGGGGAGAATATTCGTTGTTTTGCATGAAGAGGAAGCATCTATTTTTTAGGTAGGATTTTAGTAGAAGGAAATTATGGTATTGGAGTATATTCTTATTTTTGTAGCAGAGCCCAAAACCCTTGTCGAATGCTTGTGACATATCAATGAAGGCAGCAGAACAGTATCGTTTTTTTTTTTGGAAATCATCATGAATCTTGTTTTCGATCCTGTATACGTGCAATATGGTACCATACTTCTTTCAAAAACCAAACTGATAGTCTGAAAATAAGTGCAGAAATTTCTGCTATATATTTCAGCTTTTTTCCATATATTTTTTCAAAGGATTTGGAGATTGTAAGTACACTAACGGCTGGTAGGAGGTGACTTCTTTTAATTTTTTGCCAATTTTAGGAACTATTATTATTTGTGCTAATTTTCAAATCCTCGGGATGTATTCAAGTTTGAGAACAGTATTGAATATATATGTCATTAATTTAAAGCATTTTTGTGTAGATTCCTGTACTACTATACTCGTGACAAGATCATATCCCGCTCTTTCTTATTGTTAAGTTGATTCCTGATTATATTTCTGGTTTAATTTACTAGATTTTTTTATCAGAAAGTCTATTTAAAATGGTATATTTAGCGTATCTTCTATTTCGTTATTCTCCAGTGTGTTGTTTTGGATCGTATGGATGGAATACTTTTTTTTATCAGAAAGTCTATTTAAAATGGTATATTTAGCGTATCTTCTATTTCGTTATTCTCCAGTGTGTTGCTCTGGATCGTATGGATGGAATACTTTTTTTTAAATATTCAGTAAAGACTATTTTTTCCTTGTCATTTTTTGCCTACGTATTTTCATTTCTGATTGGTGGATTAAACTGTTGTGGGTATTTAAGCTTTTTTGTGGCCCTCCATAGTGTACAATCTGAGGCTTTCGTTGGTGTTAAAGACCCTAGATAATTCTAAATATTTTCGTTTTTATAGTTAGATAGTGCCTATTTTAACTCTCTAGTTGCTCTATTATATTTGTTTCTATTTTCTGTTGATCTGTTTTTCATTCATTGTTTTCTTAATTTTCCTCTCATTTGTATTTTCTCCTTAATTGACAGAGATATTTCGTTTATTTTATCTTTGTGACATATTGTTGGGTTTGCGTTTCACGCTGCTAGTTGTATTTTTATCGTTAGATCCTTAATCGCTATGTCTATATTTGTTTCAGTTTTAAGTGGCATATCCAATGATATTACGTTATTTAAATTATTCCTGTAATCTGCCCAGTTGTTTTTTTATTATATAACCTAGGAGGCGTACCCTTGTTTAGGATTTTTGAATGTACTGTGATTATTATCGGGAAATGATCAGTTGACAGGTCATAAGTTCCGGTTACCTTGTATTTTTTTGTGCCTAGGCCTTTGACAACTGTGAAGTCCAGCAAGTCTGAAAGTTTATTAATATGGGATGCCCAGTATGTAGGTTCACCAGTAGATAGGTACCTACCTGAGGATATTTGCATTCAAGACCTTTAATATTTCTCGGTCTTTATTGGTTATTATAGTTGTCTCCCCGACGGTATTTTTGGCATTGTGGTCTCCGCCAGCTAGAAATTTATTGCCCAGTGTCTGTAAGTATTGTTCATATTGCTCTTGTTTATTGTTGTATTGGAATGGGGGGCAGCAGTATAGTGCAGAGATGTTACTGGATTCGTTGAATATAATATTATGCTCGGAGCTTGCAGATGTTCTTCAGAAAATTTTTTTCTCTCGTAGTGTTAAATACTGTCACGTATAATTACAGATGTTCCTCATTGTGGTTTTTCATTCTGATAATACGTTACATACACTTTGTACTTTGATATACGGAAGAAGTGTTTTCCGTACCGTGAGCCTCAGATGAGAAAAACAAAGAATGGGAAATAAAGCGGAAATAATATTGACTATCAAAAAAAGAACTTGAGTACTTAAAACCAGGGCCGGTTCTAAGGTTTTAAGCGCCCCCGAGCAAAACAAAATTTGGCGCCCTTTCATACAAGAATATACATTACTGCAAATTAAAAAAAAATAGTTTAAAAGGTCAAAAAACAAAAATTACACTGCGAGCAAGAACTGTTGAGGGTAAGTAATATTTATTATACTTGTTGCATACCTGTGACATACAAGATTTTTTCTAATACTCTTCGTCGAAAATTATTATATATATATATATATATATATATATATATATATAAATATTATTGAAATTATTCAATCAATGTCTCATGATGGTTGACTTTTTCATATTCAAGAATATAGTATCAAATATTTTGAAAATAGAATCCTTATATCAATCAGTGAGTAAGCGATACAAAAGGAGTTATGCCATCGGCTATTAAAGAGAAGGACTGATTGGGAAAGTTCCAAACAAGAACTGGGAGCAACGATTAACCTTTCTGTAAAGTTACAAACAATCGAACAACTTGACTCCGAAGTAGAACTATTCACAAAATAGATCCCAAAGAAATAAGAGATATAATCTCAGAGAATAGGACGCTAAGACGAAAGTGGCAACAAAGCAGATATCCAACTCATAAAAAAGAACTAAACAATGCAATGCAAAAACTCGTAAGATACAACCAAAAAAATACAAATGAATTGTACTTTACCTTAGCGAATTGACGTATGACAAAAGCACTGACTATCAATTATGGAAAGCTACTAAGAAACTGAAAAGATCCATTTTGCACAAACCTCCCATAAAAAATGCAGATGATAGCTGCACCAGAAACTACGAACAGAAGCTAAACGTTTTGTGGAACATTTAAGCAGCACATTCCAACCAAACGAGAGAGGTGACCTTGAGGAATTGACTGATATTTACGAAGAAAACATGGAAATTAAATTTATTACTCCTAAAGAAGTTTAAAAGGAGATAGAGAAATGCAAATATTAGTCCTGAAAAACATGTGCCAATTTACTGGAAACTTACGGGGATCATATGATAGTAAAGTTAGATAAACTATCAAATGAAGTTTCATCATCGAAAAAGGTGGTCAGATGACATTAAGAGCATCCAGCACAACTGGATTCGGGGTGCTCAAGATTGGGCACTAGAATTATTTACGAGAGGTGTATGTTCAGCAGTGGATTTAAAACGGCTGATGATGATCATGATGATGATGCTATCGAAACTACCTGAAATACTATTGCTTAAAACGAAGTCGAAAGTAAACCTCATAACTACCTTGTCAGTGTCGTTCCAGGGAAATTCTTTTGACCTTGGATCAAATACGTAGAATAACTAATTTAATAAAAAGATCACTGTAAGAAAAAAGTTTGTTCAGCCATTTTTTTGGATGCTGCTCAAGCTTTCGATAGACAATAGCATTAGGCTCGTATTCACAAACCAAAAAGAGTATTACTAAAACAATACTCTCAATTATTGGAATCTTACATTTTAAACAGATTCTTTAGAGTCAAGTGGCAGGAGCTCTATTTTGGACTTGAAGAAATCAAAGCAGGGTACTGCAAGATAGTGTACTGGGACCGCTGCACTAATGCTATACTAGTCCTTGATAAATATATGATAGACACTTTAGCTAACGATCGAGCTATCTTATCAGCTGGAGAAGACCATGAAGAAGCTGCAAGAGAACTGCAGCGCTTACTGAATAACAATCATTGGACAAAAAAATGGAAAATTAAAATTAATGGTATAAAATAAATGCATGTTAAGTTCATCTATATCAGCCTATTAGAATAGATAACATTCATGTTCCTGTTGTAGATTATGTAAAATATATGGGATCACATTTGGATAAGAGACTGCGTTGGTAAGTTAACATTAAAACGAAGAGAAAATAACTCAATATAAAAATTTGGAAAGATAAACTGGATGCTTGGAAGAAATTTTAAAGTATCCATTGATAACAGACTACTCATTTATAAACAAATATTAAGACCAGTATGTACATATGGCGCACAGCTTTGGGGATGGCGCCAGTAAAAACAACATTGTTATATAGTAAGTGTGTATGTATGTAATAGAATGTAATTAGGAAGTCTTAGAATTAGAATGTCTTAGAATAGGGTATTAAGGACCAGCGTTAATGCTTCATGGTACATAAAAACAGCCGCATCCACCGAGATCTGAAGATGGAGACAGTAGAACAAATAACTGCCAAATGTGGGAGCAAACTTATACGACGTCCAGTTCAATATGTGGATATTGAGACTATTCAACTCCATGACAACACAGATATCGAAAGAAGGCGCAAGAAGACAAAACCCTTTGTGTTAGTGAAGTAAAAATAGTTACTGTAAAAACAGAGCATTATACAAGCTTAAAATACCCGCGTAAAGTGTAAATATTACTGTGAGTCAATACCTATAGAAACATTACTGAATAAAACTATAGTTCTTAAAATGACAACTGTAATAATTAAGAGCCGAATAGAACTGCTCACTAATCTTCTTCACCAGATTGTAGTACAAAGTATCCTCAGTTTCTTGGTATAATAAAAAAATGTGTTATTAAAAATAATCAATTTTAAAATCTAAAAAAGTAATGAATGTAAAAAAATATTTTATTTTTATATTGGTGCCCCCTCAAAATTTGGCACCCGGGCGATCGCCTGGCTTGCCGCCACTTTATACGGCACTAGGCGCTTATCTGATTATTGCAACTTATTATGCAAGGGAAAATTCAAGGAAAGCAAAATGTGGGAAAAAGAAGTATATCGTGGCTTAAGAACTTAAGGAAAAGGTTTTAATGCAGTAGCATAACGCATAACCATGATGATTTCCAACCTTGGATAAAAGATGGAACTTGAAAAAGAAGAAGAAGTACAGAGAAAAATATGTTTAACTTATAACTTATAATGAAATAGCTAAATTGATGATGAACAATTAAAAAGATGAATTATGAAGAAATCTTAATTCTTTTTTTTTATATCTTGACATTATTTATAAAAAATTTTATTTTATATCAATAAACAATATTTGAAAAAAAAATAATGATCAATTTATACTCACCTATGTAATTCATCTGCATTTTATTCCATTTTCGAGAGAGAGAGAGAGAGAGAGAGAGAGAGAGAGAGAGAGAGAGAGAGAGAGAGTAAAAACGGTGATTTTCCGATGTAAATGTAAATTCACGAGCTAATTGGAAAGCTGACTATATACAAAAACATTAGATCAAAATATATTGTGTTTTAACAAAATATTTTTACGAGTTTGGTTGCTTTGCGATAATTTACTATTGCTTTTTTTATATTGCAATAAATTGTAAATAACAAATTATCTGCGATAAAAAATATTTAGGTTTTTGTTTCAAATGATCGATGCCACTTTGAATTAGTAATCTTTTTTCAGGAGGTTATTGTATTTTGGTTTTTTATGTAAATTTTAGAGGTACGCCGCTCGCCTATAACTAATTGTGTTACAAATCCCGACTTGCTTAATTTTCATATTGCATTTTGGGATATATTGTAACCATTGAACGACCCATCAGAAATGTTGGGTGCCAATGCCTCCGAAAGTTGGGATCCAATGTAGAACAATAAAACTCACAACTTTCTTTAGGAGCCAATTGTTAGGCCTCGTTTAGCTGAGTCTCTCAGGTGTAAGAACGTCTTATCTTAGAAGTATGTTGTTTGATGTTAAGAATGCATTCAATACGCTGCAGTGGAACGAGGTAATGAAGGCAATGGAGGAGAGAGAATGTCCTGGTTACCTGATGAATATGGTGGCTTAGTATCTGTCTGAGAGAAGGATTGGTGGAAAAGGACACGATCGTGGACGTGACGGCCGGGGTACCCCAGGGATCTGTCTTGGACCCGACGTTATGGAACCTGGCATATGGCGGGGTTATGCATTGTGAATACGGAGAGGGTACAATCCCCTTCGCATTCGCGGAAGACCTCGCTGTACTGATAGTGGTCCGGAATGAGCCAGATTTCAAATACCGGATTCGGAACACAGACTGCATCGTAAATAAATGGATGACGCAGCACGGACTGAAACTTGCGACAGAGAAAACCGAAGCCATCATTTTGAAGGGGACAAGGAACAGGCAAAGTGTTGAATTGCAATGTGCGGGAGCATGTCTAACACCCATGAAAAATGGGGAGAGCACGTGCGGGAGGTGGTCCTGAAGGCTCCGAATAGTTCGGCTGCGTTGGAGGGTAATGCCTAACATTGAGAAACCCAAATCCGAAAGAAGGAGGGTCTTACACGGTGTTGTACAGTCGATCGTCCTCTACGCGGCACCAGTCTGGAGCGAGGCGTTAGAGATAACACCTCGCTCCAGACTGGTCCAACTGGTGCGACTGGTGGAAATATAGGAGGCTCATGACACAAGTGGACACAACAAGTCTGTTGCTAGTGGCATGCGCCTACAGGACTGTGTCTGCGGCAGCCTTGTGGACCATCACTGGTTGTGTTCCGTTACATGTTTTGGCAGTGGAAAGAAAAGAGCTCTATGAGAGAAGAGGCCCAAACCTTACTGTGGCAGAGAGACGACAGGAAAGGGAAAGGTCAAATGAAAGATGGCAAGAAGAGTGGAACAACACGGAGAATGCTGCACAGTGGACGAAAATGCTGATCCCGAACATAAGAGATTGGGTGGACACATACGATGTTGATTGCAGCAGGTGGATAGTGGAAAGGAACAGAATGGAGAGAGAGACAGGTGTGAATTTTGTTACAGTGAGAGAAATGATTAAGAGAATGATTGAAAATAAATCAGGTTGGACTAACATACACAGCTATCTCCGTGCAGTGATTAAGAAAAAGGAAGAGGAAGAAAGACAGCTGAACCAACGGCAAGGGTAAGAGTGAAAGATGCTGGAAGTTGAAGCTAGAGAAGTGGGTCACACTGTATGAGTTAGATAGGCGTGAGTCAGACTGTGGGGAAGGAGGAAATGTCCGTCTGGGAATGATGCCGTACTAGGAGCGATAAGGGTCTTCTACGCGCTACCTGGAACGAAACAAGGAGCCTCCTGCTGATGAATGGAGTGTGGATGTGTATGAATGGAGAATGAATGAATAAAGGTAGTGCTTCGGAAGTGATGCCGGCCTTACAGCTGCCATTCCGCTTCCGGATCGCTGGATGACAGAGGATCCTCTGGTTTAGCTGGTAGGCGTTCGGCGTAGACTCGGTGACAAGAGGGCATTTTAAAGTACCTCGGGAACTATCGCCGGGAGTACGAAGAACGAATCCTGCACTAAGGTCAGTCAGGCGGCGTCCCGGACTGAGATGTCTTTTGAAGATTCCAGACCCCCCCCTCCTCTATACAGACGAAAAAAAAATCTTAGAAGTAAAGATGAAAAATGAGATTGGCTGAAACAAATAAATCAAGATATTAATTAATCATATTTATTGTACATAATGATACTTATGGCATCACTGATTGTCTTGTTATTTGCTTCAAAGGATTGCAGGATGTAGTAGTTAGTTGCTGATGTTGGCTTCACAGGATAACTTGCTGATGATGTAGTTGAATTCAGATACTTTCATCTTCATCTATTGCTGCATGGTCGATCATGTTTTGAAGAATTTTTCAGCTAAAAAGTCGATCCAAATTAGGCCAGAAAACTAGAAAAAGTAACCTTGTGTTAGCCACTTCATATATGTCTTAAAATATTTAATTGTCACATTAAATTTGAAAATAATTAGAATATTAAATAGAAAATAGCAAATTGGCAAGGATAAAATGAATATAATAATTATTAAACAAATTGGTTCAATTATAATAAAGATTCTAACTGTATATTGGACGAATTATAAGTTTTAAATAAACATGTGAGAAGGAGGAGGTTACGTATAATAATAATAATAATAATAACAATGTTTATGGATTTCAATATCCAAGAAAGAGTTACATATAATTAGTAGTTTTTTACATACATGTTAATTTTACATTTTTGTCACTCAAAAACCAAAAAAATATTTACTCATTACCCGTTAAAACCTATTGGTCGAACACAGATAATGTGTGACGATATTTAACTATATCTATGTGGGTGTATAAATAATCTACAAACATTGTATAATATGTATATTACATGTATTTAATTTTTTTTATATTTATACGAACAAATACAACAAATCACTATATTGCAAATATTCTTCTTTTTTAAATTTTAATCATTATTAATTAGTCATCGAAAAATGTTCGCACAAACATACGATCTAGGGTTAATACATACTTTTTAAATCTAGATTTTACCACATTTAGTGAATTAAGAGTATTAATATATATTTTATATATGTTGGGCAAGAAATATTTTTGGAGCAAGATACATAGTAGATCTCTGTCCTATTGATTTCTTGATAATTTCCAATTGAACATGTTGTTTTTAGTGCAAGTCTCGTCGTGATGAGGCAAGGTACGCAGAATATGCTTATGATTGTATGTGTACAGTAGCAGGAAATACATATAAAGTTGCTCGTATCAATTTCATTCGTATCACAGAATAATAAATCAGAGGAGTATGTCATTTTTTTATTAATTATTATTTTCAATTTTTTTTTGTAATATGTCGAATTTCTTTAAATAAGTTTTTTGTACACCGCCCCACCCAAGAATTCCATATCTAATTCTAGACTCAACTAATGCCTAATATAATATTTTTAAATATTTTAAATCTGAGATATTTTAAATTTGAGAAATTTAAACTTTGGAACTAAAGCTCTCAAACACTTTCTTATTTCATTTATCTGGACGTCCCACCTTAAATGAGAGTAAATTTTTATTCCAAGATATTTTATAGTGTTACTTGATTTTATAATTATGTTTTCCTTCGTGTTATTAATTGTTATAGAAGTTTAAAAAGATAGTGTTACTTTGTAACTGCAAAATGGAACAAAAGACTTTTTTCATAGTTAATTGTTAAAACCTTTTTAAACCATAATTAAACCATTTTACTAGTTTGAGCATATCTAGTTTAATTTTATTCTTTAAATGTTCCCAATTGTCTGCGCTACATTAAATTGCAGTGTTATTGGCAAAACTTACTAACTTCCCCTCAGTACTGAGATTATATATATCTTAGACATGAATATTGAATAGAAGTGGTCCTAATACTGAACCTTGGTGCACACCGCATCTTAAGTGAAGTTTATTGCTGTTAATATTATTTATCCTAACAATGTGTTGTCTGTTGTCTAAGTAGGACTTCAGTAAATTATGAGCAGTGCCGCGTATTCCACTATTTTCTAGTGCTTCTAGTAGTTTTGGATGGCTTACAGTATCGAATGCTTTTACCAGGTCTAGAAACACACAAGCAGTAGGTTGGCTATTGTCAATTCGATTGTATATTTTATTGGTGAGTTCTATTACTGCGTCATTGTCGATAAACCTTCCCAGAATGTAAACTGCGAAGAGGATAATATGTTGTGTTTATCAAAGAAAGATATTAATCTGATTTTTAAACATTTTTCAAAGATTTTTGTTAAAGTGGTAACTAGTGAGATTGGGCTGCAGTTTTTTATCCTTAGTCTACTTGTATATAGAAATTATAACTGTTTCCTTAAATTTGTCTGGACATTGACCAGTTATAAATATTAAATTTATTAGTTCCACCAACGGTTTGATGATTTGTTTATCATCTATAATTTTAATTGTTTCTGCTCTAATGTTGTCAATACCGGGTGATTTTTTCTTCGTAAGTGTTTTAATAATTCCCTCAATTTCACTTTCAGAGACCGGTCTTAAATACATAGAATGCATCATGCTGTTGTATTGAATTTATAAAAAATAAAACGAAACTTGACGTTATAAAAAAGACACTAGATATTGGTTAAAATATTACATATAACTTACCTCAAGAAAATATTTAATATTATAACTGAATTTTTATTCTAAGCATGCCTTTTTATAGACAAAGGATATTTTCCTTTCTTCAGAATTGAATTGTGAGGGTCATAGACATTTATATATTTCATATCTGTGACATAGAACAGACTGGAGTCAAATACAGGAATTTTAACTGAAATAAATGAAGATTTAAAATGAAAAATAAAACTTAAATAAGATGTTTAGATGACAGAATATTTAGTAAATAAAAAGTTGATTAGAGGGTTAAATGAAAATTTGGACGCCAACTATTTTTAGAATAAAAATAGTACAATAAAAAATAAAGTTAATAGATGAATAAAATCAAAAGAAAGTTGAAGTAAAATAATTACTAAAAGAAAAATAACAAACATGTGACGTTTATAACATATTTATATAACATCCTATAGGTCTTGAATTGACCATACATAGTTCTGAAGTGATCGAATGTTTTTTTATTATGTTAAAAATATGAACATGATATTTTGATCCTATTATTTTCTAAAGTCCACCAGCTTTGTCGACTGCTATGCATTTTCTGTTAAATCTATTTTTGATGACCTTGGTAAAAGTTTTATACATCTCTGCTATGAGGAAATACGTCTATATTTAGCTAACTGTATTGTATTTCCTTTGTTATTTACCAATATCATGAACGCATTATTCCTCCTTTGTGATATTTTTCCTTCAAACAAATATTGAAAAGATCAACGTAATATTAAGCTTCATTGTAAAAAATATCGGGTTTTCGCATATATGTCTGATATAAAAAGGTTTTCGTAAAATTAGAACGCAAAAAGTATGCAATTCTATATGTAAGTGTGTACCTGTAAAATATGTAACTTTTTAAAAACATTATGTTTTTTTTTTACGAACTATTTACGAAAATACTTCATGGGTTTGACTGCGCTGGTCTGCGCTTGACGTAGCGAGTCGAGTTAAACTTTTGACTTTGTAAAGTAGGCCATGAAAAACCATAAATATTCTTACACGAAAAACTATTATATAATTTTTTTTATCTGTTATACCAAAACAAAATTACAACTTGTTCCCTAACCAAAAAAAATTTCGCTCTGCTAGATTTTTTAGCCGTACTCATTTAAATCAACAACTAATTCTAGATAATCAAACTAATACTCAGAAGATGCAGCACATTACCATCTTATTAACCCATACATTTACTAATATATACAGGGTGCGCCGGATAGACGGCCAATTAGAAATATCTCGAGAACTAAATGTAACTGAATCATGAAAATAGGAATGAAGGGGTTTTGAAGAGTGGCCTATTTAATGAAAATATTTTCATTTATTTGCTATTTCCCTTCTGGTTATACCAAAAGTTGCTTATAACTTCGTTTTTTTTTAATGGGACACCCTGTATATTTTTTAATTTTAGAAATATTCATATTATTCTGAACATTTTTTGTTAATACTTTCCTATAATACCTATTGTGAACCGTTTCTGACTTATAATGGTTTTTATAAATGAAAATTACACTTTTTTACCATGTATATAAGGTTAAATATTTCCTAATGTAATTTGAATAAAAGTTTTAATTCCTCAGGTACTTACTAACCAGATACAGCATTATCGTTTACAGTGTAAAGTTGATTTTTTTATTATACAGGGTGCTGTCAAAATTGGTATAAAACCGGCATCCTAAATGTTCGTATAATTCCTTTTTTTTAATGGGACTTTAATGGTATATGATTAATTTTTTTAGAAAAATATGTTTTACACTATTGATCTCTATTAGTATTCCTTATACATTTTTTTGCAGTTTTCAAATAAATTAACAAAAATATCAGTTATTGTTAATGTTTAATAGTAACCTTGTTGTATGCCATTCTTGACAGAAAATAATGGCTCATTTAAGATATACAAATAATGATTTTTTCAATTTAATTATAATTTACGGTAAGTGTAACAGAATAGTATCCAGAACTTGCCGTGTTTTTGCTGAGAGATATCCTGAGAAGTGTCGACCAAATCATAAAACTGTAAAACATTTACAAAGACTTACAATTAAATATCCTGGGATATCTTGCAGCTAATCCAAATTCATCCTTACAGTAATGTGAGTAATGTGAACAATTCAGAGGATTTTAAAAAACATCATTGGACCCTTTATTAGTATACAGTAGCTCAACATTTCACTGACGTAAATCTTCTGAATATACGGGTGGTGAACTATAGATTTTACTTTTTAGGTAATAGCACAAAAAATCAAAGGGAGACAAATCTGGCGACCAAGGTGGCTATCCGATACTGCCTCTCCTCCCAATCCAAAGCCCTTCAGTTCCTCTTTTTGTATTACCTACATTCCCAACTTCTTGACATTTTTTTACTTACTCCGAAAAAATTGTTTCTACTGTCGTGTTTATCTTCATGTCGTATATTAAATTGCTGAGCTGTCATATTGGCACATTTATTGTTCATAAAACACAACGAAACTATATCTACTCTTTCCGGAATAAAATAAACTATTGTAATAAATTTTCAAACAATGCAAATTAATACTTGATAAGCTGATATTGACAAAAGAACCCTAAAATTTTACTTTATGTATTTATGTCTTTTTTACTTATTGTGACAAATATGACAAAAAACAAAAGCTACGCGAAGGGAGAAATTAAACCATTAACGAATAGAACCATTGGCGTACTAAATCTACCAATTAAGCAGGTAAATATAATTGACAGTTTAAAAGTATTTTTCAATAAATAAATAAATAATAATTTGTTTTTGGATACGGGAGCAGTCAGTTACCGTAAAAGATCCTACCGGCCTCTGGTGGCTAGCACGCCACAGGTTATTAACGCTGTTAGGTTAATAGTTAATTGAAATCATGTCTAAAAATAAATAAGAATGGCTCGCGAAAAGGATATTGCGCCGAGAACTATGAGTCGCATTGTCAAACAAGACTAAGGGAGAGCGCCCACCAATCTGGCGTGGCAAGTAGCAAGTAGCGCGCGTCTAGCATATTACTTAAAATGTAACCAATGCAAACGAATAATTCAGCGCACACCAAAATGACAGTGACAGCGGCGTCATGCAGCTTGCTACGCCACGTCGTTAAAAATAGAGCTTGTTCTACTTTTTGCCATGTGGTACTTGCATTTTGCATGTTTGTTTGTTAAAAAATTTAAATATGGAAGACAGTCCAGAATTTAATATTCGTTTCGTCTCATTAATTGAGAAATTTCGAGGTATCTATGACAACACAAGTCCGGAATTTTTTAATTATTTAAATACATTAAATCTACTATGCCCTTGCATCTCTTTCCAATAAGGGTGTACCCAAAACTGACGTTGCAGACGAGTTTTGTTCATTTTGTTGACGTTTAAAAGCGTTAGCATAACTTTATTCTCATATTTTAAATTAAACTAGCCTTTTTAATGTCATGCTACTTTGGTGTGCGCCACCTGCCACGCCAGTGCCATGCCCGTGCTATGTCACTGCCATGTTACATGTCTCGCCAGTTTGGTGGGCGCTCTCCCTTAGACTTAAGACTTTCAACAACAAAACAGAGCAATGCCTTACCGTTGCATTAAAATGCAATAGGAAAAAAATAAGACGCCTGTTGTCGCTGTACCTACTTTGTACCGCCTGTTGTCGTAGAGGAACCTTTCAATAAGCAAAACGATAGATTTATGCTCGGTCATCCAAGGAAGTCTGCGAACTGTTGCAAAGGATCGAACGAGATCATTATTTTACCTCGGTGATGGTTTGGTGGGACTGTCCTATGGCGGCGGCACTTGTATATATGTTTGTGAAAAGGGCGTTAAAATATCGGCAAAAAATTATCAGCAAGACAAATGCAGTGAAACTCCTAAGCCATATTATGTTCCAAAACTGACCATGGATATTCCAACAGGACCTGCGCATAAGGCCAAAAGTACTCAACAGTAGCTTGGAAATCATGTATCCAAACTTATTAGTAGTGACCATTGACCGTCAACTAGCCCATACCTTAATCCACTTGACTACAAATTGCAGTCAGTTTTTTAGGAGACATGGTCTGTACAAGACCTCACCAAAATGTGGAAGCATTGAAGCAGACGCTGTGGATAATTTACACAATGACCTAACAGACTTCGGTGCTAAGTAAATGCCGGCTATTTCGAACAATTTTTTTGAGTTTGTAGTTCATTGTATCCGTAAAAAATTGTGTAAAAATTTTTCAAATCAAACCAGTAGTTTGTTTTTTAGTCAAATACCTATGGATGGGGGCTATGGTTATGAAGTTTTTAAAATCAATTTTTTGACCTGTATGAAGATGGTGCAGACATAGAGATGAAATTTAGTCGAAATTGAGAACAGGAATGAAATCTACGATTTGTTTGGCCTATATAAGATCGAGGGCAGTCTGCACAAGGAATTTCATAAATTCCGTGTTGTTCATTTGGATTGTTGTCTTTGATTATTCGGACAAGACAAGAAAGTTTTTGTTGGAGGATTTTAAAAAGTCTAGAACCATAGCCCCCATCCACTTCTATAAACCAACAATTATCCGAGAAGCCATAGAAATTGAAAAAATGCCAAATTGTCTCAATAAAAGAGATGACGGCATCGGGTTACCTTCGACATAAAGATCTCTTATAAAGAAAATTTCGTCTGCTCTATCGTCCAATCAAAATCCCGCCATCAGAAATCTCCGCGACAACCCCCACACCAACCTCCAGCTAAATCGCGTCACCATCGACGGAGTTATAAACGATCCGTCCTCTGTTCCCAGTAGCAGTAGTGCATTGATTAGAGATCAGTGTAGTAGTGTCTGGGGGCAAGGGGACTGAGATCTCGGAAGCCTGTTAAATTTAATATTAATTCTTGTAATAGTATTAGTAGTTCTAATACTATTACGTAGAACTACTTACAGAAAACCGTCCCCAATTTCAGGAAGAGAATATAGAACATGCAGGAAATGGGGCATACGACCAGATAGAAATAAGCCTGGCAGAAGTTAAGAGAGCAATCAAGACATTGAAGAACAAAAAAGCCAAAGGACCCGGAGGAATACCAAACGAACTAATTAAAAACGGAACGGAAAAGTTATTCCGCATGCTACATAGAATGTTCGAAAGAGGACTAAATGGAGAAGAAATACCTGCGGAATGGACAAAAGCATACATCACATCCATACATAAGAAAGAAAACAGGAAAAAATGTGAAAACTATAGAGGAATTAGTATAATATCGTCGGTAGGTAGACTTTACGGGAAAATTATTAAAGAAAAACTAGAAACTGAAATAATAGGAAAAATTGGAGAAGACCAAGCAGGGTTCACAGTAGGAAAATCATGCCTAGATCATACGTACACATTAGAACAACTGATAGAGAAGAAAATGGCAAAAGGTAGACCGGTCCATCTGGCCTTTGTTGATCTAAAGAAAGCATATGACTCAATACCTAGAGTCAAATTATGGGAAGCAATGAATGATCTCGGAATCCGACAAACACTAATAAAAGCAGTTAAAGCACTATACAAAGAAAACAAAGTAGCTATTAAATGTGGAAATAAAGCCTACAATCCATTTAAGACGACAAAAGGACTTCTACAAGGCTGTGCTACGTCCCCTACTCTGTTTAAAATATTTTTGGAAAAGACACTCAAACCATGGAGGAGAAAGTGCGAAGGAATGGGCACACCAGTAAGAGACGAATACCTATACACCTTAAGTTTTGCCGACGATCAAGTAGTCATCGCACAAGATGAAGAAGATCTCAGCTTTATGCTCAGAAAACTAGAAGAAGAATATAAAAACAACGGAATGGAAATAAACTTAGAGAAAACCGAATACCTAACAACAGAAAACAAGGATATGAGAAACCTAGAGATAGACGAGGGAAGACAAATAAATGGAACAGATAAATTCAAGTATTTAGGAACCATAATATCGAACCAGGGAACAACAGAAGAAGATATAAATAACAGACTGAGACAAACAAGAAACTGTATAAGACAATTAAACTCAGTGTTGTGGGATAAGAACATTACGATAAAGACAAAAAAGAGAATATATAACACCCTGACAAGAAGTATCCTGACATATGGTCCGAAAACTGGACAATAAACAAGAGAAATAGAGGTAGAATAAGAGCAGTAGAAATGGAGTTCCTGAGGAGAAGCTGTAGACTTACAAAAAGAGACAGAATTGAAAACGCAGAGATTAAGCGGAGAATGGGAGTGCAATCAGACATAATCGACTATATAGAGGAGAAGAGACTATCCTGGTACGGCCACGTCAGAAGAGCGGACAGAGGACGCTGGATAAACAAAATCACAGAATGGAGCCCGATTGGAAGAAGAAAGAGAGGAAGACCCCGAAGGTTATTCAGAGATGAAATCGACGAGGCTATGGAGAAAAGAACCCTGCGAGATGGAGACTGGAATGACAGGGAAAATTGGAGAAAACGGTTGAGTGAAGGAAGACAGTGAAAACTGTGGAAATCCTTAGTAGTAGTAGTAGTAATAGTATTAATCTTAGCTTTAAATTTAATTGTACTAACCGCGATTCTTCAAAATACGGGCGGTTCAGAGTCGTATTTTTAATATTTGCCAAAGGTGCATTTAAAAAACACATTGATTGAAAAAAGATACACATTTTAAAAATGTTTGAGATTTTGTATATATATTTATATAATATATATATATATATATATATATATATATATATATATATATATATATATATATATATATATATATAATATATATCAATATAACACTAAAGTTGGCCTAATTCATTTAAGTTATTTGGAATCCAGTGACTACTAAAAAAAGTGTAATTCAATATAAAGTGTTGGTAAGCGAGAAGTTACTAATCAAAGGAAACATCTTCTTATCTATAAAGTTTTCTTAATTTGGCTGCTACCGAACTTCAGAAGCTGATAAAAAAAGTTAAATTGCCTTTAGCCGTTCAACAAACAAACAATAAGGAAGGTGAATACAACTATTGAAGAATATTAGTGTGAGATAAAAATAAATACGGATAATAAGAGAAAAAATATTACAACATTAGACATATTTGTCAACAAACACAATAAGCGTTTTGTGATGTTTGTATGTTTAGAATAGACAAACATTAGGGCTTCTACTGCGTTGTTTATAATTTTTTCAGACTTTTTAGATTTTTATTTATTTCGTATGATAAACTTTATTCGTTTTCTTTTTTGGGATATGTCCCTAATAATTCAACCAATTTACTTTGGAAAAAACACTTTTATCTTACTTCAGCAATCAGTGTTTCCACTTTTCAGTTATATCTACTGCTTATTTTTGTTTCTTTTAAAATGTAGTAATAAACCTCTTCAAACACAGTCGAATTGGTATTCTTATTGAATTGTTTTTTATACAATCATAAAATATGAAAAAATAATTTTTTTTTTTTTTATTTAAAGAAACAAAGTCGCATCCACCCAAAGGTTATTAGCGACACTCCTGTAACATTTGTAATAATATTAAATTAACGTTTGTAACAGTCAATCATTGTAACAATTAATTACAATTTGTGAACAATTGAACATTTGTAACAATTAATTAAGTTAAATTTTGTGTAACATATTTATAGATTTTAAGTAACCTAATAAATTGTCCGGAACTAAACTTTTGTTGAGTAGTGCTTTCAGGTTATTTGGCAAATTGTAAGACTGTCTTTGATTTACATATTTAGGACAGTCTATCAAGAAGTGCTTTATACTGTCTACTGTATTGCATGCTTCGCATTTTGGTGGTTCACTATTTGAGAAGAGATAGGCATGAGTATACCTACAGTGTCCAAGTCGTAGACGTGTAATAATAGTTTGGCATCTTCTACTTCTGGCTGTGCACTTCCATGAAAAAATATCACTTTTGATGGTTCTGAGTTTCGAACTAGAGTCACTCCACTCCCGATTCCACGCACTTAACACCTTATTTTTAAAATAAACTTTTAGATCGCCTGCGATACTCCGACACTCTGTTTCTGATACGTCACTGGTGATAGCGTTACGCGCACTAGTATCTGCTTCTTCATTCCCTTCTATGCCTATATGAGATGGTATCCATAGGAAGTGGACTCTTCTGAAATTTTCTTGAGCTTTCATTAATTCGGCCCTGATAATTTTCTCAATGGGGTGTTTAGGGTATACATTTTGCATAGCTTTGACTGCGCTGAGAGAGTCAGAAAGGACTAGACAACAAGGGATGTTTTTAATATTTACTTGCTTGATGGCTTTGAGCAAACCAAATAGTTCTGCAGTATAGATGCTTGAATTTAGAGGAAGTTTAAATTGAAAAGTGTCATTTGGGGTTACCACTGCTACTCCAACGCCAAGTTCCCCTTTGGATGCATCTGTATAAATTTTAATCCACTCATTGTATTGTTGATCTAGGATTGAATTTAGTTTAACTTTAAAAATAATAGGACTAGTTTCATGTTTATTATATATGCTTAACGCTGTAATGACTTTGGGCTGTTCAATAGTCCAAGGTAGATAGTTATTGGTATTCGTTTGAAATACTGTTGGGAATTGAATGTTCAGTCTGGAGCTATATAATCGGATTCTCTCGTAATAAGGTTTGGGAGCACGGGGCTTATTATTGTAATAATTAATATATTTGTTACTAAAAGTATTACAGTAGAGGGGTTTTTTATATTTGAGGCTATAGATGTAGCATGCGCTAGAGCTAAGTACATTCTTCGGTAATTTAGAGGTGGTTCGCCGGCTTCGCTCAGTATGCTTTCGGAGGGAGTTGTCCGGAAGGCTCCGAGTGTAATTCTAATACCAGCGTTGTGTATGCTGTCAAGTTTTTTAAGTAGTGTTTTTAAAGCAGATGCATATGCAATTGATCCATAATCTAATTTAGATCTAATTAGTGTTTTATATATTCTCAACAGAGTTTCCTGATCTGATCCCCAATTTCGGTTTGCCAATGTTTTCATTAGATTCAGTCTTTTATGACATGTTAAAACTGTTTGTTTTATATGTTCTTGCCAAGTAAGTTTTTGATCAAACCACATACCTAAGAACTTTGCCGTTGGTTTAAATGGTAGCGTAGTGTTGTATAATTTTAATGTAGGGGGCATTGATGAGACCTTTTTGGAGAAGAGTATACCTGATGTTTTTGTTACTGAAAATTTGAATCCGGTCGTTAGAGACCATTGTTCTAATTGGTTTAGAAAACATTGCAAAGCGTTTGTCATTGATTCGGTGTTATTTCCTTTGATATAGACAACAAGGTCATCTGCGAAAAGTCGAGCCTTTAGAGGTTTAGTAAGGTTGTTAATAATATTATTTATTGCCACTAAGAATAAAGTAGGGCTTAGGACTGATCCTTGGGGTGTTCCATTTTCTTCACTTTTCTCCTCTGAGTAAGTATTATGTACTCTTACGCAAAAAGATCGGTTCTGTAGAAAGTTTTTAATAAATTTCAGGCAATTTCCACGAATATTCCATGAATGTAGTTCTTTCAGAATATTGAATTTCCAACAAGTATTAAATGCCCTTTTCAAGTCGAAAAATATTGCAATACAATGTTGTTTGGTTGCTAGCGCTTCATGAATGTCAGATTCTAGATCAAGAATATTGTCAATGCCCGAACGATTTTGTCTGAAACCGTTTTGTTCCGGAACTAAACGATTTGATAATTCTAATGTCCACGTTAATCTAAGATTTACCATTTTTTCCATCAATTTGCTCATAGAACATGTTAAGCTGATTGGTCTGTATGAGTCAGGTTCTAGGATTGATTTTTGAGGTTTTAAAAAAGGTAATATAATAGCTTTAGACCAAATTGATGGAAATTTATTATTTTGCCAAATTAAGTTAAAAAGTTGAAGAATAAATAATTTTGCTGAGTAAGGAAGATGTTTTAGAAATATTGCCGGGATATCGTCTAGGCCCGGGCTAGTATTTTTTAATTCGGATAAAGCATTTTCCAATTCTTCAAAAGTGAAAGGTAGATCTAATGGATCATTTAAATTGTCATTTGCAAAAAGATCAGTATTCTCTATTATTATTTTCCTTTCAAGGAATGTATCACTGTAGTTACTGTTTGAAGACATTTCTCTAAAAGATTCAGCTAGGGTATTAGGTATTTCTTGAGGAGAAGTTGAAATCCTATTGTCAACTTTTAATTTAGAAATCATTGGCGTGTATTTCAGACCAGAAATTTTTCTTATTTTTTTCCATACTTCGCTGACAGGAGTTGAGGTATTTATTTCTAAAACATACTTGGACCAGGAAGCCTTCTTAGCTTGTTTTATAATAAGTTGTGTCTTAGCTTTAAGTGATTTGAACATGGTTTTATTTTCAGGTGTTTTATGTCTTTTATATTTATTAAATGCAGTTTTACTTGCTCTAATAGCTGCTCCACACTCTGAGTTCCACCAAGGTACAGGAGTCTGATTATTATTTGTCTTTTTTGATTTTCCAACGAATTGCTCAGCACTACTTATGATAATGCTATTCAAATTGTGTAAGGATTCATCAATGCTTTCAGCTATTTTACAGTTCGGCATTGAGTTGTCGATATAATTTTCGAATTTTAACCAATCAGCAGTTTCAGTTTTCCATCTGGGTATGAAAACGTCATGGGTCAGAGCCATAGAGTTTTTTATTACTATAGGATGGTGGTCGCTCCCATAAGTGTATTGTAAAACTTCCCAAAATAATCGAGGTGTGAGTGCAGGGTCACAAAGACTTAGATCAATTGCTGAAGAATTTCCGGTATTAATGTTAAATCTGGTTGGAGATCCGTCATTAAGAAAATTCAATTGAAAATCTGAAATTATATTTTCGACAATTTTTCCTCTAGCATTTGAATAAGAGGAGCCCCAAATAATATTATGGCTATTAAAATCTCCCACGATGATGCGAGAGGATGGTATTTGATTGAATAACTCCTTTAAATCGTTGTACGTTACTTGGCGACTGGAGGGTAAGTAAACGTTGCAAATAAAATACCTGTTTGATGATTGTATTTCCACGACTACAACTTCCAGATTTGTAGTCACTGGAAATTCTTTCGCCGATAGTGATTTTTTTACTAATGTGGCTACTCCGCCTGAAGAAAAATTATTATTTGTTATCCTGTCTTTGCGAAAACAGTCATATTGGTTGGAGTTAAATTTTTTTGGGGGATTCAGATTAGTTTCCTGTAGGCATATTACATCAGGAGATTGTTCACCAATTAGATGATGGAGCATAGCAAGGCGATGGAAAAAACCATCAATATTCCACTGAAGTAGAGACTTGAATTTAATGTTGACTTAACTGAGATGTGTCACTTTCCGCTTCCGATGTCTCACTGTTAAGATAATTATAGATTTTTTTCCTTATGGACGTGAATTTACGTTTTATGGATCTTTCCTTTAAATGGGGATAAACTTGACTGAGCATATCGGACAAAGCTGATAGGTCTGTGGTGTATTCTTTAATTGTGGTTATAGGATCTGTTGACCCCGTGATATTCATTAGGAGCATGTTAAGTTGATCAACGTTTAGAGGGAAAGGTAGAGGGTGATTTTCTATGAACTTTTTAGCAGGGTCAAGTAAGAGAGAAAATGAGCATTCAGAAGTGCTTGCTGAACTAATTTTAGCTTTTTTAGATTTTGCTTGGACTTTAGGTGGTGGAAAAATGTTACATTCTTTTGAAGATGGATCTGCTTCAGGTGAAATAATTTCATCAAAGTTTCTTTTTGGTTGATTAATTATGTGAATGTCCTCATTTGATGCATCTACTTTGTTCGGTATCTCCGGGATATTAGAAATAGACATTTGTTCACACTGGGAAGGGTTTATGTCATTGGATGCTTGCAAGGATATATTTGTTGCGCTGGATACCGATGCTTCATTGTTTTGGTTGGGGTTTAGTTGAGCTAGTGGTTCGGAGCACTGTGAAGCGATGTGTTCTGGCTTCTTGCATCTAAAGCAAACTAAACTGTCTTGAGAAATGAATATTCTATATGTCGTGTTGTCAAAAACAAGAGTAAATGACTCTGGTAGTGTTAGATTGTGTGGACTGATATAGATTTGTCTTCGAAAACTAAGGATGTGATTGTATTCAGGCATAGAAGCACTTATTTTGAGAAAGGTCATGGGGGAGACAGGAACTATGCCGATTTTTTGTAACTCATTGATAAGCAAGTCGTGCGGTATTGAAGGACACACGCCGGAGAGCACAAGTCGTTCCGCTGGTGTAACTAACCTTCTTGCTTTGACAATTTCACCTTGTATTTCTATTTGACCATGATTATTCATAAAATCGTCCACTATTTGTTTATTGGATAAATACATACATATGCGATTATTAGACAATCTAGAAGAGAAGATTATATTCTTCGGTTGAATTATATTTCCAAGTGGGAGAAGGTAGTCTTGAAGTTTGGTGTTTTCTAAGGCACTAAAGATAATTGCTTGGGACTTTAAAGGAAATTGCACTCTTGACGCTGCCGATGAGTATGACTGTGATGTGTTTATTTGTTTTTGATGGTCTTGTATTGTAGAACTGTTGTGTGATTCCATGTTTAAATTCATTTCGATAAACGTTTATGAAAAGTAAGTCCGACTCTGTACACCTGCTAAAACAGGTATATCGGTCTTTACTAAAAGCGGTTATTTGCTGGTAAAACTGGATTTGTTTATTGACAACAATAACAAATAATTGCAATTTGCTGATTTGAATGCTAATTTAACTGGATATTATGTAAAGAGTTTGTACACTTACAGTTTATTCCAATATATCACTAAGATTCACAATTTATAACTTACATTAAACTTTGTTAATGTTAAAAATATTCGGAGCCCACATTGAGTACAACATTATAGTTATCGATGCAGAACCGAACTCCTGAAAAAATAATTGTTTGACTATAAGACGTTTCTTATACATTTTAGAGAAAAGTGGTTTGAATACAAGTTGTAGATCATAAAAAGATCTTTACGTTTAGAGTTTCTAAATTAAAATATATAAACAATTAACCGAGATAATAGTAAAAAACCCTTTTTGCTGTAATTTATTAATGTTAGTAACTTAGAGTTGAAAATTAAACAGATTATAAACAAAGATTAAAATTTTATAATGTATTTTATAGACGGCATATACCGAGAAGGAGTAAACAGGTATAACTCGTTAAAGTGATGGTACTCTGGCCTGAGCTCCGTTTATTTTTTGTTAATGGAACTTCAAATTGGATCTTGGCTTCGATGACACGCAGAAGCTTGATTTTTTTTTAAATTGCAGTAGCTCGATCAATTAATCAATTTTTACCTTTCGCAATAATCATAAAATCCTGGAACAATTAATTAAGATACATATTTTTATAAAAAAAGTTGAATTTTACTATTATTTCGTAAGAATTATGTAAATATATTATTTATTATATATATATATATATATATATATATATATATATATATATATATATATATAAAATACAAAACTTAAATATTTGGGTGTGCAGCGGAAGATAGGACAAAGAAGTACTCTTTTTAGTTAACCAAACTTTCGCAAATCTTTATTTGCATCATCAGGGTGCTACAATAAACAAAATTAGTACAAAATACAGAAAAGAATTATTTTGCATCTTACACTAATTGAGGTTAGTTGTCGTGATGTTTATTAAATGAAATGTGCAACTCATTTGATCCCTACAAATGATGGCGAAAACTATCCAAAATTGTTTTTAAAAAAACGTTCTTTAACAAAGACATATTTAAAACACTTTAAAACACATATACAAGAACACTCAAATAAAATTATGTTAAAATAATTACAGAACATGTCATAATATAAAATTTAGGTTATAAACATTCTTATCAGAAACAAAAGAATTGGTTGTGAATTCGTTACTGCCAACTTAAAACGAGAGAACGTTAAATCTTAATGATAACAATGTAAAGGTAATAGTATACCTGATAGACGCTGAACTTCTTGAAACAGAAAAGGTAAAAAGACTTATATTAGAAGAAGTAGGAGAGGTACTGTATATCTCATATATAATGAAACTTATATTGTTGATGATGAATTGTCTGTGTTAGTAGATTCGTAGAAAACACGAATCTACTAACACAGACAATTCATCATCAACAATATAAGTTTCATTATATATGAGATATACAGTACCTCTCCTACTTCTTCTAATATAAGTCTTTTTACCTTTTCTGTTTCAAGAAGTTCAGCGTCTATCAGGTATACTATTACCTTTACATTGTTATCATTAAGATCTAACGTTCTATCGTTTTAAGTTGGCAGTAACGAATTCACAACCAATTCTTTTGTTTCTGATAAGAATGTTTATAACCTAAATTTTATATTATGACATGTTCTGTAATTATTTTAACATAATTTTATTTGAGTGTTCTTGTATATGTGTTTTAAAGTGTTTTAAATATGTATTTGTTAAAGAACGTTTTTTTAAAAACAATTTTGGATAGTTTTCGCCATCATTTGTAGGGATCAAATGAGTTGCACATTTCATTTAATAAACATCACGACAACTAACCTCAATTAGTGTAAGATGCAAAATAATTCTTTTCTGTATTTTGTACTAATTTTGTTTATTGTAGCACCCTGATGATGCAAATAAAGATTTGCGAAAGCTTGGTTAACTAAAAAGAGTACTTCTTTGTCCTATCTTCCGCTGCACACCCAAATATTTGAGTTTTGTATTCTATTTGATCAGAGTTGATGACAAGCGTTTATCGCTTTTTCAGTTTACTATATATATATATATATATATATATATTGGGGAAATCTGCAAGAAATACTCTAATGTGTATCAATTGTTTCGCCGAACGTTTTCGCCAAAGAGAACTAATTTGGCGAAAACGTTCGGCGAAACAATTGATACACATTAGAGTATTTCTTGCAGATTTCCCCAATATTTAAGAGTTTACTATTTAACTAATCTGCAAAGATTAAATTTCTTTTCTATATATATATATATATATATATATATATATATATATATTAGTTATTATATAAAGATATATTAACTATTATTAATTCTTCTTGTACAAAAAGTACAAAAATTCGTTTCAATCTTTTAATTAAAATAAACTTGTTTAAGTATTAATTTATAATTAATATTATATGTATATATATATACATATATATATATATATATATATATATACCTATATATAGATATATATATATATATATATATATATATATATATATATATATATATATATATATAGCCTCTTTAGGTCTGGGGGTCCATGAATTCTAATTTCTGCACTATTTTTTTTCATTCATCCATGTTTTTCGTCTTTTCCTCCAGGTCCGAACCACTTCTAACCACTTCTTTTTGCTTTTCCGCGTCTGAGCTTTTCTCCAACTCCTCCCTGTCTTCTTCTTCTTCTATTTATTTGCTTGCATACTAGTGCAGAACATTTGGTAGTATTGCAGCTTGTATTGCGTTAAGTAATGCTGCAACACAGAAAACTTCTTTTTACAAATAACGTTAAACTGCAACAATACTACTAAATAAACACAGTAATGAACTTTATTTTTACAGACTTGAGAGATAAAAAGACATATTTCAATAAGAATGCTCAAGATAATTTAAAATAAACTTAATATTCTTTGAAAAATCTGTTTACGAGGCATGGCGGCTGAGATCCCGTACCCCTCAAATAAAACTCTTGTTACCCGAGTTAACATTTTGGGTTGTGTGAGCTCTATTGTTACCCCGGAGCGAGAAGAGTTTTAACCATATGTTGCACTATTTGTTAAAACTAACATGGCATCCTCATGACGGCAAACCTTTATATAAAAACTCCTCATGTTAATACTTTTTTTGCATGTCGTTTTATGGACATCCAGTAAACATGTCCCATCCAACGTAATCTGTGTGCTATTACTTATTGTATTATGTTTGGTTGGTTGTAGTAGAGTTGCATTACTTCCTTATTTGTTCTTCTTCATTTCTGTGTATTTTTTTGAGTTCTAATTTTTTATTTTTTCACCCAAGTTGAGCTGTCATATATAACCGATGGTTGCACAATTGTTTTGTAAATCCTGATTTTCGTATTTCTGAATTTAATCTTAAAACTTAGATTTAATCATTTTGTTGAGTGTTCCTACAGCTTTACTTACTTTAGTAATTTTTTTCTATTTCAGCATTTTCTTCTATTTGTAATCGTCACTCCAAGGTATTCGAATTGATCCACGTTTTCAAAACAATATGCTCTTTTCGGGTTCCATTTTATTTGCTCTTATTTCAAAGTATTTTGCTTTATTTCCGTTTATACGTAGTCCAAACTTTTTTTAATATTTTTCGATTTATTTGAATATTCTTAAAGTTCTAATTTTAATCTTGCAATCAATGCTATATCGTCTGCAAAAGCGATAACTTTTTGTCTCTTGTAGTATATTATACCATCTATTTCTGTACCACTTTGTCGTAGATTAGCTTCTAAAGTAGGGTTAGATAACTTTGTGGACAGTGGATCTCCTTGTCTTAATCCCTTTCTTATCGTAAAAGACTAATAACCTTCCTTCTTTCTTCTTCTTTAAGTTCCATCTTCTATCGAAGGTTGGAAATCATCATGGCTATGCGGACCCTGTTGATTGCATTCACTGTAATCAAAGCATTTCCTCAAGTTCTTAAACCACGATATTCTTCGTCTTCCCACATTTCGCTTTCCTCGAATTTTGCCTTGCATATTAGGCTGCAATAATGAGTATCTTTGCCCTCTCATAACATGGCCCAAGTACTCAAGGTTTCTTCTTAATTTTATTTCAGCTTCAATTCCTATTCTTCTAGTAGGTAACTTCTGCGTTTGACATTCTTTAAGTCTATGATATTCGTAGGATTCTTCTGTAACACCAAAATTCAAAGGCGGCCAACATAATTAGATGCACTTGTTTTAATGCCCATGCTTCCAAGCCATAAAGTAGAGTAGTGAATACGTACCACTGAAGCATTCTTAGGCGTACTTTTAAGCTTATATCCCGACAACAAAGACACTTTTTAAGTTTAATGAATGATGCACGGGCTATTTCCATACGTGTCTTAATTTCTTTGGTTTGGTCTACATTTGATGTTATCTATGTTTCTAAGTATTTGTAGGTATCCACACTCTTAATTACAGTATCCTCAACAATCAATTGGATGATTACATCTGCTGATTTAGTCATGATCATATATTTAATTTTTTTCAAATTCATCCTTAGTCCGTATTCATGACAGCATTCATGAAGTCGTTACATTACGTTCTGTAAATCATTGTTGTTAGCCGTCATTATTACTGTATCGTCTGCAAAACGCAAGTTATTCAAAACTTTTCCTTTGACAGATATACCTTCTATTGAATCTGAGAGTGCTTCTTTAAATACCGCTTCACTGTAGACAAGAAGAGTAATGGTGACAGCACGCAACCCTGGCGGACTTTTTATCTACAAGTTTTTATCTTTAACCTTATCAAATGCCTTTTCGAAATCTACAAAACATAAGTACATGTTCTGATTCATATCCATGCATCTCTGGGCCAGCACATTCAATCCGAACAAAGCATCTCTTGTGCCCATAACATTTCTAAAGCCAAATTGTGTGTCACTAATTTCATATTCAAGAGTTTTAACAACTCTGCTGTGTATATTTTCAAAAATGGTTTAAGTGTGTGACTCATTAAAGCTATTGTTCTATGATCTAAGCAAGATATTACACTTGACTTTTTGGATATTGCCACAAAGGTCGATTGCAGCTATTCTCTGGAGATTGTGGAAGTCTGATATATTAGATTAAAGAGTTAAACCATTACATCAATACCATCTTCATCCATGAGTTTTAATAATTCGATGGGCACGTCATCTGGTCCGGTAGCTTTGCCCTCTTTTGTGTTTTTGATGGCATAGATAACTTCTTTCCTTAATATTTATGGTCCTGTATCCTCTGTGGTTTCCAATGACAGTTCTTCTCTTTCATTATTAAATAGTTTTTGGATGTAGTTGGTCTAGTGATACAATCTCTCCTTCACATCAGTAATAATAATAATAAGTAAGTAATCGGTAATAGTAATAATATCTTCTTTATCATTTTTAAGGATATTCTTTCTTGTGCTCTTTCTAGAACATGTCATTTCTTTTATTTTGTGTAAATTAAATCTATCATCAAAACAGCTAAATCAATATGTGGAACCACAAGAAATAACAACAACGGGAAACGAACATATTGGTGGAACGATGAAGTGAAAAGAGAAATAAAAGAAAAGAAGAAATTATGGAAAGAATACATCCAAGACAAAACACAACAAAAATATGAAAATTATAAGAGACAAAGAACAAAAGTTAAAGAGATAGTTAAGAAAGAGAAAAAGAAAAGTTGGGAAAAATTGGGGGAAAAATGGAAGAAAACAGCAAAGAAAACGTAAAATTATTTTACAGAACACTGAAAAACCTAAGAAGCAACAAAGAAACGAAACTGAAACAAATAATGAACAAGGAAGGAACAATAATAAACGACGATAAGACAATAATGGAAAGATGGAGGGAACATTTTCAGCTGATACTGAATGGAAATCAAGCGAATACAATGGAGAAGGAAAGCCACAGGAGAGTATTCATGAGAAACACGGAAAATCCAGAAACTATATAAAAAGAAGAACTGGAAGAAGCAATAAGAAAGATAAAGATTGGAAAAGCACTAGGAAGCGATGAAGTAGCACCAGAAATGATGAAATATATAGGAGTAAAAGCAAAAGAAAAATTGTTATACATATATAACCTAATATGGAAGAGAAAAGTAATACCCAGGGAATGGACAAATGCAGTAATTATACCTATATACAAGAAAGGAAACACAAGAGACTGTAGGAACTATAGAGGTATATCACTACTATGTGTAGCAGCAAAAGTATACGAAACCATAATAGAAAGGAAAATTAGAAAAGAAATAGAACATAAATTAGAGGATGTACAAAGTGGATTCAGGAAAGGACACAACACACAAGACCATATATTCACCATGCAACAAGTAATAGAACAAGCCTTAAAGAAAAATAAAGAAATACATCTGAGCTTTATAGACATGGAAAAAGCATTCGACTCAGTCAAAAGAAAAGATATATGGGAAAGCCTAAAGAAGAAACAAGTAAGTGAAGAACTGATGAGCAACTGAGAAGCAACAAAGAGTATATACATGAAAACAACAAATACAGTAAGAATGTTAAATATACAGTCAGAACCATTTGAAACAACCCAAGGAGTTAGACAAGGGGGAAGTCTCAGCCCAGTACTATTCATAATATGTAAGAAAACATTCAAGAAATACTGCATTGGTTGGAACAAAATGCAAATGATAAATGCTGAGATGTGTATATTTGCAGACAACATAGTATTAATTGCGGAAACTGCAGAAAAACTGAAATACAACTTAGAGAAATGGAACCCAGACGCAAGCAAATACAACTTAAACGTAAACAAAGAGAAGACTCAAATAATGAAAATATCAAGGAAACAAGGGACGGAAGACCAAATAGAAGTAATGATAGACCAACAAAAAATAATACAGACAAATTCATACAAATACTTAGGAACAGTAATCAACAACAAAGGAGACATCGAGGATAATCTTAACAACAGAATGGAAAACACAGGAAAACTATTCCAAGCACTAAATAGAGGATTCCTTAATAACAAAGAAATATCAACAAAGACCAAGATGACAATATACAAAACAATATATAGACCTACAGTGACATATGGAGCAGAAAATTGGATATTAAACAAAAGATATCAGAGCAGAATTCAGGCAGCAGAGATGAAATACCTCAGAAGAACGATAGGAGTAAAAAGAACTGATAGAATCAGAAATGAAGAAATAAGAGAAAGAATCAAAATCAAACCGATACTCGAGTCAATCAAAGAGAAAAAATTGGCATGGTTCGGACATCTAACCCGGATGGACAATAATAGACAAGTAAAAAAAGTGTGGGACGCCAAACCAATAGGGAAGAACAGAAGAGGAAGACCCATTAAAGAATGGAACAGTGACATCTCGCAGATACTGCAGAGTAAGGGTAAGACTTGGCAGGAAGCAACACAGATGGCATCCAATAGGAAGGAATGGAGAAAGTTCGTTAAGAGCTAGGACACCTCAGAAGACTGTCAAATATTGTAATTTAATGAATTGTATTGTAAACGGCCCAACACCGAAAGGTACAAATGGGTTCTACTGATTAAGTAAGTAAATCTATCATACTTTTTATCCCGATCTTCTATTTCCTTGCATCTGTCGGAGAGCCACCTCACTTTTGCCTCTCGAATTTTCTTTTTGATGGTTTTCTGAATTTCTTTGTATTTATTCAGGTCTTTTGGTTTATGTTTTCTTCGTTCTTCCAAAAGTTTAAGAATTTCTTCTGTCATCTAAAGTTTTGTTTTTTCCCCAAGTAGTTTCTTTTCCAACCGACAGAAGAGCATGTTGAATTTTTCTCCATTTTTGGTCAATAGTTAGAGTTATTGCATCATCTTCTTTGACTTTCCTTAAGTTTTCGTTTATTTTAAATTTCGTTTTCTCATATGTGTTGTCTTGTTTAAGCCGCCTTGTATCCATGATTTTCTTGGAGCTAGGGTGCTTTACATTCTTTAGTTTCACTCTTATCGACAAAACAGCCCTTGCAGGATCACTTTATTGAATGTTTCTTTTAAGGTCATTTCAACTGACTTATAAAGTGCGGTAAATAGTTTTAACAGATTCATGGCTTCTCTATCGATTGAGTCGTATGCCTGCTTAAAATCTATAAATAGAATGTGCACACCTAGATTTTGTTCGTAGCTGCTGTACAATATTTGTTTTATCGTCAAAATCTGATCCATTGTAGATCTGCCTCTTCTAAACTCTTTCTGATATTCACCTATTATTTTAGATTCATATTTTGTTAGTCGGTTTCTTATTAATAAAGCCAATATCTAATAAAGCAATGCCTCTATAATTTTGGCATAGGCTTTTATCTCCCTCTTTGTCATTCGAACATATGAATGCATTTTTCGGCTTTGTGGTAATTTCTTATTGTTCCAAATTCATTTTATTAGATTAGTTATTTGTTAGTAACAGGTCTCCACCTACCTTGAATATTTCTGCTGCTATATCGTTTTCTCCTGGACTGTTGTTATTCTTGCTGCTTTATTATTTCCTTTATCTCCTGATCTGATGTTTTGTTTTTATTTTGGCCTTATTATTGCTTTGCTCGGTCTGGTTTTTGATTTATTTCATTAATACTTTTCTCTGTGTTTCACAGTTCCTCAAAGTATTGTGCTCAACTCTCAAGTTTTCTTGGTAAGTCGCCTTATAGCGTGCCTTTTATACTTCTGCAGAAGCATGAAATTCCGGGAGCCGTAGCTTAATTTATTGGTAAAAATTTTTAATCTCTTTGCTTATCATATGAATTTACATATATCTTGTAACTTTATTTCCTTGTTTTCTTGTTTCTTTGTTCTGGAGGTTAGTTTTGCTTTTTTCTTTGCTGTTTCATAAATTTTCTTCGTTTCTGTTGCATTTAGTATATTCATTTGTATTTGAGCTTTTCCTCTGGCTCCTAAATCCCTTTTACATTCTGTATCGAACCAATCTTTACTTGATATTATCAAATGTAATTGATTAGAAGATAATTCTATACAATTTTAAATGATAGAAGATTTTTCCAAATTGCTGCAATTTGTTTATTGAGCCACATAGTTTTCACGTCATCGCATATGAATTTATTTTAAGTTTGTTATATAATTTTATAATTCCAGATGCTTATATTGCTGAACTTGTAGTAACCACTGGTATAATTATAGTCTAGGCGGGATCTGTTTTGGATTGGACATTTTCCATAGGAAGCTATTTTTTTGATGAAATCCCTTCATGATGTGCCCAATATCGATAATCACGATATGCGCCAGTCGCAAACCCTGTGCTAAATTTTTTATTTAACAAAAACTGAAAACAATTGAAAATTTCTCATTTATTGCTAATATTTTCGTTTATAATTCGGAAAATATTGATCCTAGAGAGAAAATTATAGGAAGTTAAAAGTGTCATTATTAAATTTTACACAATATTTCGTTAGCTAGAAATTGAAAGTTTTGTGTTTATTTTTGAAAAAATAGCAATAATTGGGAAAAAAACGTACAAAAAAATGAAGTTAATCCTTTAAATGTTTTCGACTTTCGAAACTTGACTTACAAGCCCCATATTCCGCCTAGAAAAACCTTTTAATATGTTTAAAACGTGTGCTAAATTTTGTTAAGATCGGTCGGATAGGTTTTTGCATAATAATTTTGCAATCCAGCCTACTGGAAAAAATCGCAAATTTTCAAATTTCTAGTAAGCCCTAAATAAGGCCCTCAGATAGTTACAAATTTTTTTACACATAAAAGCAGGCTCAAAGTTTCAAACGCTTTTCGTAAAATTCAAATCGGTTCACTAGGAGAGCCTAGAAAATTTTTTAAAGTTTTAAACATTTTTTATATATATTAGGCTTATAAACAAATTGAATAACTTTACGAGATTTAAACATATCAATTTCAAAATTTATACACACAAAGAACATTAAAAGACGCTTTTTAAAAAAAAAATACATTCGGCTTACTGGTTGCCGAGATATTAAAGGTCAAAGTTGGCATATTTTTGCCGTGTAACCATAAGTGATAGAGGGCTCGTTTCTAAACAAATTCCCTCGTCTTATCAACTACTTTTTATATGAAAAGTTTTACGTAATGCGCTTTATGACAACATCCGTAAAAAAGACAAATAAAAAACCGTTTTCGCGTAAAATTTCGCTCGAAATACATGAGAGGTGGTGGTGGGGGACATTCACTCGAAATGTGAATCGGTGAGTTCAAAATCATAGCGCGCGCTAAAAATTGCATTATCTTGGCTTCTTATTAACCAATTTTGCTCTTTTTTGTTGAATTGATGTCTCGGACGACAAGGATTTCAAATATCATATTTTCAAGTACCATTTTTAATTGCAGAATTGTGAAATCTGCAATAAACAATTGTATGTTAAACAAGTAATTGCATTTTTTTCTTCATGCATTTTTTTGAGCTTGCAATTTATACATTAAAGTAAATTGTTACTTTTAGTAAACAAATATGTATTTATAAATTGTTAATAAATAATTTAAATTGTTAAAACAAAGGCGAACGAAAAAAATTTTTTTTTATAAATAAACTTTATTTTGACTCAATCTTCAATAATAATTTTCTTTTTCTTTTTTTGGAAGGACAAGAATCTTCAGGTCTGACCTTGATCTTCAATATCTCGGCAACCAGTAAGCCGAAGGTATCGTTTCTTTAAAGAAGCGTCTTTTAATGTTCTTTTCCGTCGACCGTCCATTTATGATTAATTTTAACACCCTCAAAATCATTGATTAATGACCCCTATTAATGAATGAATAAATAAATTAATACTTTCTATTAATGAACGATTTCATTATATTATTATATATACAACATACATTGCTTGTATAAATTAATTTAACCACATTTAACGCTCTGTGATTGGCAGTTACCTGTGGTGTAAGCAACCAAACATACCTATTTATATTCCCACTAAAAAATTATTTAAAATGAAGTAGCCGCTGTAAGTACTGTCTGTCATTGTATGTCATTATTTATCGTTAAGTAAATAAAAATTTAAACTAAGATATTTTTATTTCTGAAAAGTACGGTCGACGGAAAAGTTTTGTAACGAACTCGTGAATTAAAATGGCGATTAACAATCTCGATCATTAACGCACTCGCTTCGCTCGCGCGTTAATATATCTCAATTGTTAATCGCACTTATTAATACACTTGCTGGTTAAATAACTATTAAGTGTTTAAATTTTAAATTTGTAACGTTTAAAGCTCGTAAAGTTATTCAATTTGTTTATAAGCCTAATATATATAAAAAATGTTTAAAACTTTAAAAAAATTTCTAGGCTCTCCTAGTGAACCGATTTGAATTTTACGAAAAGCGTCTGAAAGTTTGAGCCTTGCTCTATATGTAAAAAAATTTGCAACTATTTGAGAGCCTTATTTATTGCTTACTAGAAATTTGAAAATTTGCGATTTTTTTCCAGTAGGCTGGATTGCAAAATTATTATGCAAAAACCTATCCGACCGATCTTAAACTAAAAAATTTAGCACACGTTTTACACATATTAAAAGGTTTTTCTAGGCGGAATATGGAGCTTGTAAGTCAAGTTTAGAAAGTCGAAAACATTTAAAGGATTAACTTCATTTTTTTGTACTTTTTTTTCCAATTATTGCTATTTTTTCAACAATAAACATAAAATTTTCAATTTCTAGCTAACGAAATATTGTGTAAAATTTAATAATGAAACTTTTAACTTTTTATAATTTTTTCTCTAGGATCAATATTTTCCGAATTATAAACGAAAATATTACCAAAAAATGAGAAATTTTCAATTGTTTTCAGATTTTGTTAAATAAAAAATTTAGCACAGGGTTTGCGACTGGCGCATATCGTGATTATCGATATTGGGCACATTCTGAAGGGATTCCAGCAAAAAAATAGCTTCCTATGGAAAATGTCCATTATGGTCTGAATTTCTACAGATCTCGCCTAGTCTATTATTCTCTTTGTTTATTTGATACAAGTAACTTTAAGAGATAAATTACCGTAAAATGTTTGCTTAACTTTGTACGTATAGCAGATATTTGTGTCATTTTACAGAATTCTTGCTAACGCTATCGCAAAGTGAACGCTGAAACTAGAACATAGAATAATTTATGAGAACCTCCTCGTCTAAAAGATCCTTTTCAAATCCTAAACAGCAAGATCTTTCCCGGTATTTTACTTCAGACCACTTTTTGATACTAACAGTCAACTATGAACAGAAATTTACAAGGTACCGAAAGTGTTACAGCACTCTAGACATTTATTAGTGTAAGTTAAATCCAATTTGAGGAAATATGTGGCAAGATACGTTCATTTATTGTGTGAGCCATATTAGGGAATTCCCTAGAAGTTGCTGTCAAACAAAAATTAGGGGCAGGCATGTTCTGAGATGTAGGTTTTGGGTTTCATGTATTTGCTCCTTGTTATTCAATGAAACGAATACCATGGCATTTATTGATTTAATTTTAATTGGGTAATATACGATGTTAATAATTTTTGTCTTGTTTAGTATAGAGTAATTAAAGGATGTTTTGAAATGTTATATCCCGCTATTCATGTCATGCAAAATTATTTATTTCATAAGATTAAATTTTGACATGATTTCAGCTTGTCAAAGATACAAAGAATACACTAAGAAGAAAATTACGGAACAGGTTTCAGGCTTATTATTTCACAAAAACATCAATGTCTAGCTTATAACGACAATTTCTTGTAGTATCTAGAGTTAAAAAAACACCAATCTTACTGGATTCATCACGGATGATTTATATAAGCCTGCCGGAGCATGTTATCAGAATGATACTTAATACAATGCAGAAATATACTTAACCAGTAAAATTGAAAGGAACAAAAGAACATGGTGACCAAGTCTATATCGAAATATAACTAGAAGTAGATACAAAGAAGATACTAGTTAAAAAGGAAAGAAAAACAGAAAAGTATAAACAAATTGTTCACTAAGCTATGACCTAATAGTCTTGTATGTCTTTCAATATATACCATCATCATCATTCTCAGCGTATTCTACCGATTATGGTGCAGCCTTCCTTACATAGTCGTTCTTCATTTCTGCCCACGATTGTCTAATATTCGCTTTCTGTGCCATGTTGTACCCGCTTGTGTCCTTATGACATTGTCTATCTTAAATTTAGACGTCTTCTTGGTCTCTTGACGCCTCTTGCAGCCCGAAGTGTAATTCTAGTGGACCATCTATTGCCATTTTAAAAATTTAATTCTTTGGATTACATCAGTGACCTTGGTTTTATGTCTAATCAATTCTATTCTTTTTCGATGTCAGTTTGTTATACCTAGCATACATCGCTCCATTAATATTTGAGTGACTTTGAGTTTCGCCTTTATCTCTTTCTTTAGTGTCCAAGTTTAGCAGCTGTATGTCATGATTGGTAGTATACATTGATCTAATGCTTTCTAATTAGGTGGAGGGGCATCTTGGCTTTGAATATAATTGCATTTTTACCAAAAGATGCCCCAGCCAGTTTCATTCTTCTGTTGATTTCTGGGAGTAAAGAGCCAGCTTAATGTATTAATTGCCACAGGTATACATTTTGGTCTACTGTTTCAAGTGTAGTATTGTAAGTTCACTTTTAGGCCAACTTCGTTGCTAGCTGCATTTAGTCGCCAAGATTTAGAACAATTTTTGCTCTGATTACTCTATGGCCACTGCCTGTTTTAAATTTATTTATTACACTGAAATCTTTTATTGTAGCAATTCTTTTGGTTAGAATAAAGTCAATTTTGTTCTTAGTGGTTCCATTTGGTGCCACCCAACTTCATTTTCTGTTCGATTTTTTTTAAAGAACGTGTTTGTAATTGGCATGTTTTGGTAGTGTGTAAACTGAACCAGTCTTTTTCCCTTTTTCATTCTCTCACCAACTCCATACTTTCCCATAACTGGTTCCTTGTCTTTTCTCTTTACCACATTGACATTAAAGTCACCAATTAAATATTTTAAGTGACTTTACTTGTTATTTAATGCTTCAGTTTTGTGACTGTAGAATTTCTTTATTTCTTTATCAGTGTGAGTAATCGTTGGGGCGTATATTTGTATAATTTTTATTTTATTTTTTTTTAATGCATATTTACAATCTACTCATAAACAGTACATTAAGTAATTAGTAAATGTCCTGAAAATATTGACTTGATGTAGGTACCGTCTAGCGACAGTTCTCCAATTTCACCTATGTAACCAGTCTTCTGGCCAAGTCCTCTTCAGTCTTCGATCCTCCATTGGTGGCTTATATAAGTCATTGATAATTTGGCTGTGGTGCGTTGAATTAAGAATTTTGGCCTTTTGGCTGTGAAGTGATGGTTGGTGCTTCTAGATCATTGTGGATGGTTGCACTGTTCACATACCTAGGGGCGTTAGTTATCATACGCAGTGCTTTTGAATAAAAGGTCTTCAAAATGTTTGTGTTTAAAGGCTTGCTACAGCCCCAGAGTTCTACGCCGTAAGTCCATATTGGTTTTAGTATAACTTGTATATTGTATCTCTTTGATCGTTGTAAGGTGTACTCTTCGTTTCCATTTCTTGTTGATTTGGAATCCAATACCGCCTGTGCGACTCGTTAATGTTCATCGGTAGTAGAATATGTTGCCTGATGCTAATTTCAATAGCGTTTCATCATTCCGTCTTACTTCGCTGATTACTATGACGTCCCATTTTATATTTTCAGTTTCTTTTTCCAGTTCTACAAGTCTGGATTGATTTGATACTGAGCGGTAGTTATATACCGGTATATGAAGCGTTGCTGTTTTATTTGGGTAGCGGTTTAGATTTGCAGATTCTTAGCATGCTCTGCCCTCCTGGCTTGATTAAGAAAGCTACCCAGTTTGGGGCCATTTAGGCCTACGGGGAATAAGGGGCATGATAGAGGGTTACACTATATGTATATATATATATATATATATATATATATATATATATATATATATATATATTCTACTTTTGGTTTATTTTCAGCAGGCTGCAGTTATATTTGATGTGAGTGTGTGCGAAAGATATGGTACGGAAACAAGTCCATCAACCACAGAATGTTTTTATGTTTAAAGATAATTTTTTTGTTCTTGTTTGTTTTTATTTTGTTAAATTTTTTAGCAATTTTAAGCTTTCTCCATTAGCAGTTAACAAAATGTGTGATAGACTTAACGGAAGCAAATATTTTATTTCAATAAGAGTTTGAATTAATTTATTAGATTTTTCTCAATATTTGTTGCAACCATAGAAAATATGGTCTCTTGGTAAGATCTCCGTAAGGATTTATATCACAACTGCAGAATGGTGCCGGTAATATGCCAAGCTTAAATAAATGTTACGGGAATCGACCATGATTCGTTTTTAGGCGAAATACACTTGCCAATAATAATTTTGTAGTCGAGTAATTGAATATGTATTGGGGTGGGAGTGGTAAAGTGGGGTGTATCTGTATTTTACGAGTTTTCAACAATATCCTCATACTGCTGTTCCCATTTCAGCCTTATTTTATTTTTTTATTAAGATTAATATATCCCTTATTGTATAAATATTGCAAAAGACTCCATTCTGTACTGCTTCCTTAGCTAGAGAATCAGTTTTTTTATTCCCTGGTACACAAGCATGCCCCATCACCCAAATACATGTTATATTTAAATTTGCAATCATGTTTTTTAAACAACATAACATGAAACATTTTCTTCCTTCAATTTTTTTATTTATTATAGAGTCTAATGAAGAGTTAGAATATATTGATATTACTCCTTTGCATATGTTATTGGATGTTAATCAGGTAACACCTTTTACAATTGCAAAAAGCTGGATTGTAGCCCAGCTAGGTGGTAATTTATATATCAATGATTGGTTTGAATTTTGGATAAATACACTACAACTAACACCTTCCTTCGCCTTAGATCCATCTGTTAATATAATAGTTTTGTTATAGAAATCACCTAGTATGAATTTTGAGCAGGGTGTGATTTATTTGATGAGATTCAGTATACTTGGGAATTATAATTCTGTTTGTTTTTATTAAAGATTTAAAAGGTATGGTGTACTACCAAAAAAATTTTGGACTCAATTGGTCTTCGTAAATACTTCTGCGAGCGGGGAAAAAATTTTTAGTTCCCAATACTGATTTGTTAAGTCTTTTTTCTCAATATGACTTAATGTGTTGATCATGTTTGACTCCCGGGCTTTTAGTTTTAGCTAATATTTTTTCGATAATAACTGACGGCGTAAGTCCAAAGGAAATTCATTACAATCTGCCAGTTGTGTATTCACTGGAGAGGATATCATCCCACCGATGGAAGTTCTAAGATATTTATATTGAACTGTATCTATTTTTTTAAAGTTGGTATTACTTGAAGATCCGTATAAACAATATTCGTAATCAATGATGGATCGCACACAGGCTCTATAGAACATTAAAGCTATACTAGGGGTTACGCCCCAACTTTGATTTGTTATGCACTTAAGTAAATTAAAACCTTTCAAGCTTTTGCTTCTTCTTCTTCTTAAGGTGCCATGCATTTCTGAGTAGGCGTCCACCGTACATCGTCTTGTCAGGTGAGATGTTAAATATTCTGGATTAAATAATTCTGTTTTTAGCAGCATTGCGAAGCATTTCATAGCTGTGGATTCCTGTCCATTGTCGAATATTGCGCAGCCATGACATTTTTTTACGTCCGAGACCTCTCCTACCCTCTATTTTCCCTTCGAGTATCAGTTGCTGAAAAGTGTATCATTCTCCTCGTATAATGTGCCCCAAGTATGCAGTCTTCTTACTTTTTACATAATTAAAAAGTTCCCTATCCTGTAAGCACGCTCTTCTGAGTACTTCCTCATTTCTGACCCTGTCCGTCCATGATATTCTGAGCATTCGACGCAGGCACCACATTTCGAACACTTCAAGTTTGTTAATGGAACTGGCCTTTAACGTCCATGCTTTCATTCCGTACAGGTGAACAGGCCACACGTAACACTTAAGCATCTTGTATCGGAGGTTGAAGTCCAATTTGCGATCAGTCAGAAACTTACGAAGCCTCAAAAAAGCATTTCTGGCTTGTTCAACTCTGCTCTTTATTTCATTCTCGGGGTCCCAACCCTCATTCAGCAAACATCCCAAGTATTTGAATTGCCCGACTTGTTCGATTTCTTCTCCAGAGACATATATCTTTGCGTTGGGGTTTTTGCTGATTAGGTAATATATATGACTGGACCATAGTAATTTTGTGTTAAGTATGATACCCAAATATTTATATTCCTTAACTACCGACAGGGTACGACAGTTATATTTGATGGTTAACTTGTTTTGTAAATAGTAAAGACTCATTTTGTGTCACGTAGCAGTTTACTTTATTTCACTTAAAATATTTATTAAACAATAAGTAGGTCCAATTTTTATGGGTTCCCTCACACGTCGGAATAACAGGAAATGAAGAAGCTGACAGGATTGCACGAGAGGCAATTTTAAGTGATTTGTCGGAGCCGATAGACAAGTGTGTTTGCACTTAAAAGCTTATTTTAAAAATAAAGTGTTGTGTTTGTGGCGAAATGAGTGGTCTCAAACTAATTCCAATTTAAATAAAATTAAAAATAATGTGTCTCAGTGGTTTCCATCGTCGCGCAATAGACGAGAACAAATTGCGGTTGCGCGTTTACGTCTAGGACATACCAGATTAACGCACTCCTACCTTTTCACAAAGAAAAATCCACCTATATGTGATTAGTGTAACGTCCGATTTACAGTCGAACACTTTTTAACAATTTGTTGTAAATATGACCAAGAAAGACAGCGCTACAAGATCCCAAACGCTCTACCACAGGCTCTAGGTCAAAACTGTTCCTGTGACAATATAGTGAATTATCTCAGATCCATAAACATTTTGTATAATCTGTAGGTGTTTAACTATGTTATTTATATTTTGTTCCGTCGCTAATAACTTTTGGTGGATGCGACATCTTTTTCTAATAAAAAAAAAAATAAGTAGGTTTTTAATACGAATTGAAGCAAAGAAAATACTATATATTGAAAATACATGCAAAACACGTAAGAATCAAGTATTTGACAATACATTTTCTACTTCAAAAGTGATACTTTTTATTTAGTTTTAATAAAATTATTTCGGAACTATTACATTCACTATGTAAATATAATAGTTCCAAAAATTGAAAAATTCCGATCGTTAAAAAAATACTCTTCCTGTATATTCCCCTAATACTTTACTATTCCTCCCGTTAATCAATAGCATGTGAGCAAATATTATTATAAGGAAAGTTAAAAAAGCATAATAAATTTCAGGACAAAATGAAAAATTAAAGTAGGTTAGTAGTTTTTTCTTTGGTCAATGTGGGTTAACAGTAACATAAAAAAAAGATATAAGAAAGAGAAGCTGTTTAATTTTTCAAGTTGGGGTTTCTGTGCTCTGTTGGGAAAAGGGAGGACGAGCCAGGACAGACTCGACGAATTAGGCCCGCAGTGGTTACCCTCCACCGCGGATATTGATTTTAAAACTCGCATACTTACTTCGACATTTCAAAAAGACAATTTTAAAAAGCGGCAAAACATTTCATTAAGAGAAGCATTATTATCAAATTGTAATTATGATTTTAAATACACTATTTTTATACCGTTTGCGTATACTCGAATCCAAGCGATACATTTTTAATACTAATAATTGTAGTCGCTTCCAAAAAGCGGTTCATATTTGCTTAATAGGATTCCATTTAGTCATCAGTTTCATTATAAAAGTGAATCATTTGCATTATAATTCTATATATGGCGTTGCTTGTTTACACAGGGAATTGCAAATACTAAATAATGTTCCCTATAATTAATAATAAATTTATTTAATTAGGTTTCAGCATCAAAAATAACAATATTGTAGTGTATTACTAATGAGCAATTTCGCCCTAATTGCAATGAAGCCATTTCTAAACTCGTACATAACTCATTACTTTCGCCCCTCTTCGATAGATACCGTTAATCTTAAATGACAAATATTAAAAAAATGCACCTATTCAATGAGCTTCGAAAAAAGCAGACCAAATTGTAGTGCCAAATTCTAGCGTACAACGTACACATGAGAAATATAGCAGTTTGACGGTTTTTATTTTAGTAAGATTCCGGTTATTTTTGACTATAAAGTCGTATAATTTAAGAGCTTGAAAAACTTTTACAGTTACATACTTAATACATAAAAATTTACAGTCAAAAAGTATGCCAAGATCTTCAATTTTATTAAAACGTTCCAGTTGGCTATTATCAATATCATAAACATAGTTTATCATAGTGTGTTTTCCTGAGGAACTTACAACCTTACATTTATTCGCGTTAAGACTTAAACTTTTTGATTACACATAGGGGAGACAGGGTCACAGTGGCCACCATTTTATATTTTTTGTTATACTTGATGTCTAAATTGAATTATAGGGATTTTTCTTTAAGGGAAATATAAAGCACAGTCAATAGCATCTTTAAGAAATATATTTTTACCACCCTGTACCGTACACTAGGGGTAGAGGTAAAATTGGCATTTATTCATCACTTTCGCTACTTGAGAGCATTAATTCCATTATAGGTTTTTTCTTTGGTTCTGTGCTACACTTTTCTTTATTCTTTTTAAGCTTTAAACGTTCTATTTAAATGGGAATAAGCCATAATTAAAGGTTAAAATACGTTTATTGACGTTTCAATTTCCACTTCGGAAATCGTTCTCAAAATACAAACATTAGTAAATTAAACAAATTTGGTTTTTTGTTACTTAGTGAAAAATTCTTCTAATAATTTAATTTTATCTGACTCATCTATATTGACAATTCAGACATACATTATACATTTTAAAGTAGACGACTTTAAAATGATATTGCCAATATTGTTGAGTTGCGTTTCTGGGACGACTTTACTTATAAGATAGTTCATTCGATTACATGAAATCAACTTTAACTTGAGAATATCCGTCAGAAAAAATCATAACATGTAATTCGTTTTTAAAAAGACAAATACATACCATGATGACAGTAAAATTCTCCTGTTAGTGATTCCATAGTAAATTATGAGGGAAAAACCAGGCAAAAACCTCATAATACTATCCCGACAATGTAAGTATTTGATCGTGCATTTAGTTTACCTTCAATAAACACCAAATTCCGATTTTGTATGTTTGTTATTTAAAAAACATAAATGATGTATTCTATATATGTTACTGACTTACCAATACTGGTATTTTCCTTTTAATAACTTCCTCTTTCAATATGGGTAACCAGATCCTACTACATTCTGCCGAAGAATTCGCGACACAATTGGTCTCATTTAGCATAATTAGAGCCGCTTCTTTGATTTTTCTCTTTTTACCATCCGTTTCTTTGAGGACTATATTTGAATCATTCCATTGAACCCTATGTTCATTATCCCATGCGTGTTTACATATTTGAGATCTATCAAATTCTCTATTTTTAATATAGGATTGATGTTCACTTATTCTAACATTTAATGGTCTTGATGTTTCACCTAAATAAAACTGATCGCATTCACAAGGTATTTTATAAATGCAATTCTTTGTCCTTTCTTGTTCATTGTTAGATTTGGTTTTGGACAAAATAGATCTCAACGTGTTTGTTGTTTTGAATGTTGTTGAAATGTTGAATTTATTTCCTATCCTTTTAAGCTTTTCCGAAAATCCTTTTATGTATGGTATTGCTATTTTCCTCGTATTATTCCTGGTTTTTCCCTCATAATTTACTATGGAATCACTAACAGGAGAATTTTACTGTCATCATGGCATGTATTTGTCTTTTTAAAGACGAATTACATGTTATGATCTTTTCTGACGGATATTCTCAAGTTAAAGTTGACAAAAACAAAATTTGTTTAATTTACTAATGTTTGTATTTTAAGAACGATTTCCGAAGTGGAAATTGAAAAGTCAATAAACGTATTTTAACCTTTAATTGTGGCTTATTCCCATTTAAATAGTAATTAATTTAAAATGCCACAAGAAAATAGCTTCAGAACAATACTTTAAACGTTCATTTCGACATTTTTTCATGAGTTCCTGTCCTATTCTATTCATAACTGGTGTTCTTGTCAAAATTTCTGCTTCCTTTTTCTTCGTACCCTTTTTATGTTCTTGAATCTCCTTGAACTTTTGAATAGGGATATAAATTTTACGGTGACATTAAAGAAAATAGACAGTTGCTTGAAGAACATGAATCGGTAGATGAAATATCCTGATCTAAAGGAATTTCTGGTCGTGTCGTTTTGTCCAAAGTTGTATTATTTCCGTGGATTTATGACTTATCAGTAACCCTTGGTGCTATAACTTCATCATCGCCATAAACATATTTATTTTGCGGGAAAATGCCAGAGCTCGCAAACCCTGTTATGCAGTTTTTTCAAGTAAAGGCAAGAGGATAAGCATGGCATAGAAGTTCTGCAATTTTATATATAATCATACGCTTCCCAGCATAAGAAGCTAGCCTAGATCTACAGGAATTGTGGATGGGGAAGCGTAAAGAGTGTGTGTTTCATGGTTATCCATGATAAGCAGCACTGGATCATCTATTGAAGGCTTAGAAAACTTAACAAAGTGATGCAACCAACACTCAAAAATATTGGTAGTCATCCAACCGTTGGGTAGGGCTGCTCCGATTCTTCCTGTAGAAGCATTCTTAAGTATATTATCACGAAAATTAAACATTGGAAATATTATTAGCGGTGAAAAACAATTCCAGAGGGAGTTTATTGCTCCACACATAGTTACTAGAATCCATAGCTCTGCAGAAGTTACCTACCCTACTTACCTCTGCCCCTTTTCTGCTATTACTATGCTTGATCCTTGCACGGTCGTCAAAGCTGTTTCATCTACACTGTAAATTTTACTGGCGTCTAGTGTGGAATATTTTTCATAATTTTTTATTAAAGTATCATACCATTTATGTACAATGATTTTATTAAATACCACTAATCTTGATAGTAATGTAGCTTCAGGAGTTCGTAATGATAGTGTACGATTCCTTTTCATAAACGCACTAAACCAATCTGGACCAACAGACTCATTTTTGCTTCAACTTTCTGGGATTACTTTTTTATTTGCTACTGCAAGATCGTAGGCTAACTTTCTAGCTGTTTTTGGTTGCAGACCATGTTTTAATGTTTTACACTGTATTCAGTATATACATAACAGCTCTTCTTCTTCAGTTATAAAATTTTTTTGACATTCACAATTTGGACGCTTTTTTAATCGCAACACATACCGCAGTAATGTGGTTCGAGGTATTCCGTAGCGAATTTAAGCTAACTTTGTAAACAGACCTTCGTTTAAAACAGCAGTAACATCATTTTTCATTATATTTTCATCAATTAAGCCAATATTCGTTTTAAGCCTTTTATTACGTGGCATTGTTATCTGCGTTTCACCTGAAAGAGGTAACTTATATAAATATCATGTTATATGTTATAAATAACTTATTATAAATTAAAACATAATATGATATAAATTAAAAAACACATAACACATACTAGCATTTAGATGAGCATAAATTAAAAAACTATAAATTACGGGGCACAGTGGCCACTCAAAAAGTTTCAAAATAGCAGTGGCCACTGTGACCCATTTATACCCTGTCTACTGTGTACCAACCTAACCTTTTTTTTTTCGTCTTTATAGAGGGGGGGTCTGGAATCTTCAAAAGACATCTCAGTTCAGGGCGCCGCCTGACTACCTTTAGTGCAGGATTCGTTCTTCGTACTCCCGGCGATAGTTCCCGAGGTACTTTAAAATGCCCTCTCGTCGCTGAGTCTACGCCGAACGCCTACCTGCTAAACCAGGCCCCCCAATCATTCTCTCAATCATTTCTCTCACTGTAACAAAATTCACACCTGTCTCTCTCTCCATTCTGTTCCTTTCCACTATCCATCTGCTGCAATTTAACATCGTATGTGTCACAGTCTCCGAGTATCCACAGTATAGGCATTCATCTGTATCAGCCTTTCCGATCCTATAGAGGTAGGCCCTAAAACACCCGTGTCCTGTGAGCACCTGCGTCAGGAAATAATCCAGTCGCCTGTGGCCACAGTCCACCCAATCTCTTATGTTCGGGATCAGCATTTTCGTCCACTGTGCCACATCTTCCGTGTTGTTCCATTCTTCTTGCCATCTTTCAACTGATTTTTCCCTTTCCTGTCTTTTCTCGGCCACAGTAAGGTTTGGACCTCTTCTTTCATAAAGCTCTTTTCTTTCCACCGCCAAAACCTGCAACGGAACACATCCAGTGATGGTCCATAAGGCTGCCGCAGACACAGTCCTGTAGGCGCATGCCACTCGCAACAGACTTGTTCTGTCTACTCGTGTCATGAGACTCCTACAGGCAGTTATCTCTACCGCCTCGCTCCAGACTGGTGCCGCGTAGAGGACGATCGATTGTACAACACCGTGTAAGACCCTCCTCCTTTCGGATTTGGGTCCTCCAATGTTCGGCATCACCCTCCCCAACGCAGCCGTACTATTCGCAGCCTTCAGGACCACCTCCCGCACGTGCTCTCCCCATTTTTCATTCTGGTGCAATGTCACTCCTAGATACTTTACTTGTTTCTTAAGTGTTAGACATGCTCCCGCACATTTTAATTCAATATTTTGCCTATTCCTTGTCCCCTTTAGAATGATGGCTTCGGTTTTCTCTGTCACAAATTTCAGTCCGTGCTGCGTCATCCATTTCTTTACGACGCTGCCTGCGTTTCTAACCCGGTATTTGAGATCTGGCTCATCCCGAGCCACTACCAGTACAGCGAGGTCATCCGCGAATGCGAAGGGGGTTGTACCCTCTCCGTATTCACAGTGCATATTCCCGTCATATGCCAGATTCCACAGCGTCGGGCCCAAGACAGATCCCTGCGGTACCCCGGCCGTCACGTCCACGATCGTGCCCTTTTCCACCATAATCCTTCTCTCGGACAGATACTCCTCCACCACATTCATCAGGTAACCAGGACATTCTCTCTCCTCCATTGCCTTCATTACCTCGTTCCACTGCAACGTATTGAATGCATTCTTAACATCAAACAACAGCAGAGCCGCCCAGCGATGTTCATCCCCTCTGTTGCGCAGTGCTTCGAGTACACTCATGATTGCATCAATCGTGCTTTTCCCTTTACAAAAACCAAATTGCCTCCTTGATAAAAAAAAATAATTAAAAATTTTAGGTTACCAACCTAACCTAAAACTATTTTTTTCAAAACAAAAGTAGTCATGGAAATCTCGAATATTTCCTTTGGGTTATAGAGTTGAATATTATACAAGTGTTAATTGTAAAACAGTTTAATTACGCCAAAGTAATATGGGTTGTTATAGTAAAAAAAAAACTTACAAATTATTTTTACGTGCACACACAAAACAATCACTGAGAATAACTCAAGGTTGATACACTTTAGGAACGTTAGCGGATCATAACATGTTGGCATTGTAATTTGAAACCCACATACAAGGTGACAGCACATATAAGGTAAACAAACAAAATTTATTTTAAAGGGACCACTGTGCCCGGGTGGCCATTGTGACCTGGTCTCCTACCTTTCGTACATATAATGTGGCAATTATGTCATTGTATACTAAATAAATTTGTAAATCGTCTGCATAACATAAACAAGGCACACGTATATTTTCTCATATAAATCATTAATAAATAGCAACAATAACAGTGGACTTAAATTTGATCCTTGTTGGACTCCAGCTCAAGCTATAGATTTGTGAGATGTGGGATTAAGTCACCAAAGTATCTAGATCCTATTTATTGGGAGAATCATGCCCTTTGGCTTATGTTATCTTCTTAAAGATCTCCATTGTTTCCTGTCTCTAGTTTTTTCCTACCGTTCTCTGAGCTCCGTGTTTTGTAAGTCTTCCTTAACTTCTTGCAGCTACTATGATCCTGGTCTTCCCCTTTTGTTCCTTACTCTTGGATTCCATATTATCGTGTAGGCCACTGCTTTATCTTCTGCTCACCAGATGTAACCTAGCCATCTAGCTCCACATTGCTGTATTTTGGTCACAATATATCCTTTCAGTATTTCCTTTCAGATGACACTATTTTATACGTCGTACTCAATGATGGCATTCCTGTATAATTTTCACAAATTTGTTGGTTTCCACTTTTATGTATTGTTATTATCAGCCCTATCACCCAGTCCCCTGGTATCTTTTATTCTGTACATACATTTTTAAAATAGTGTTTTTATTTTTCCTCAGCTCTCTTTCTCGGTTTCTTAATATTGTTCTGAAGCTATTTTCTTGTGGCATTTTAAAGTAATTACTATTTAAATGGGAATAAGCCACAATTAAAGGTTAAAGTACGTTTATTGACGTTTCAATTTTCACTTCGGAAATCGTTCTCAAAATACAAACATTTGTATTTTGAGAACGATTTCCGAAGTGGAAATTGAAACGTCAATAAACGTACTTTAACCTTTAATTGTGGCTTATTCCCATTTAAATAGTAATTACTCTCTCTCGGTATTCTAAAAGTTCCAGGTTAATTTCGTCTTTAACGGGAGCTTTTCCATTTATGCTCATCTTTATTACTTTCTTCAATTTCTCTATTCTTGGATCTTTTGTGATTTGAATGTCTATTTCGTCTGCTTCATCTTCGTCCACTGTCTTCACTTCCTCCTAGCGTTGCTTTGTTTATTTCATCCTCGATGTCATCTTAGCTCATGTGTTTCGGGTATTTAATGTTAGAAAATATTTTATGGAATATCCATAGAAAAAGTACACTATAATCTCTAAAACACTAGTGTCTATCTTTCGCGGACGACATGGTTCTCCTAACGAGATTGAAAAAGAGTTAAAAGACATAAGCAGAAGACTAAAGAAAGCCGCAAAGAGGTCTATATATTAACCAATCAAAAACTAAATATTTGGTTTTGAGAAGCGATAAAGAAGGTGTGGACGAAGATTTAATAGTAAGTAACTGCTCGAACAAGAAAACATATTAATTCAAGTGTACAGAAACTTACACTTATTTGGAAGTAAACATCAATAGTAGAAATGAGAAATCGAGAGAAATCTAGGACAGAATCAACAAAGTAAGTAGAAGTACAAGAGCACTAAACAACATATTAAAATCTAAAGCTATCTCAAGGAAAATCAAAGGGAGGCCCTATACAACTGTCATAATGCCGATCACATTGTACATATAATGAATGGCTGTATCTCAGCGGCAAGATACTGGCCTTCTAAGCCATAGCTTACGAGTTCGAATCTCGGTATCAACAACGACGTTTTCATTTCTAAAAATGATACGACACGTCAACATGTCGCTGAAATATATTTGATGTGGTCCTTCCAGGTTAGAGCTTTAGAGCGTTAGAGACCATGCTTTAAATTTATCGATTTGATCTTGTAGTAATTTGCCCATGCTCTGTATATTGTTTCCTTTTAAGAATATTATAAGATAATCCGAGTACAATGTTGCTTGAATGAGTTTATTCATTGATTTGATTATATCGGTAATACGTAGCTATAAGGAAAATCGTCAGGCTGATTACCGAGTCATTTTTTTGATATCTCACACTAGATAGAAGACCGTTTATTTTTAGCTAGTAATTTCTATTTAGGAGAAAAATTTTAATAAAAGCAAGTATTCCTTGATATGAACTAGAGCCTGTTACATTCTTTATTCTCCTCCATGCATTTGATAAAGGTGTGTAATTATTGATCGTTTCTATATATTTAATCAAGGATTGTCTTTTAGATCTTGATCTTTTTAAGAGCTCCTTTCGTTATGAGTTTAGTGAACTGTATAATTATTTCGTCTATTGAAGTATTTAAGCAAATCTTTATTTTCTTTATTTAGATAATCGCATCGATTAAATGACCAATATCGACAAATTAATAGATTAAATGAGTTTATTAAATTTTGAGGTACTTGAAGTTTTGAGGATTAAGTTTTGCTGGTATCTTGTTGTGACTCCCAGCAATTTCAGTGAATCTTGTTGTTGTACTGTTTGCTTGTATAAATGTAACTAAATTGGTGTACTGACTTTGTTTTTGGGGAATACTATATATTTAGTTTTAATTATTGGAAATATGACAAGAAATTCTGTGCAAGTTGTGACAGGTTGGTTAAGTTTTTGCTTTGGTCAAATATTATGAGATCGTCATCCTATAATCGGCCCTTAATTGGGAGTTTTCTATTTTTTAGAACATCATTTATGGTAATTATAAATAGCGTAGGACTTATAACAGATCCTGAGGAATCCTATTTTCTAATTCCAATTTTGACGACAAGTTACCAGTTACTCCAACTTGCATATACAAGAAGTTTTTTTATAAACGCAAGGAAGTGTCCTTTAATTTTAAAACTGTACTGTAATCTGATGATACGGTTGCACCAGGCTGTATTAAAGACTCTTTCAATATCGAAGAATATTGCAAAACATTTTTGATTAAGGGAGCGATCTTCATGTATACTGCTTTCTAGGTGCATAATATTGTCTAGAGTTGATCTATTTTGTCAGAAACCCTTTGTTCTGCAATAATAATATTGCGATCTTTAATTGTCCAAAGAAGACGACTGTTGACTATTTTTTCTAATACATAGTTTGCGTGCAGTACATGTTAGTGCGATTGGTCTGTAAGACTTAGAATCTGTTTTGGAATATTTTGGTTTTGATATTGGTATTATACCATGCGGTCCATATATATGGAATAAATTTATTTTTAGCGTTATTATGTACTATCTGAAAAAATCCTGAAACAGGCCAATTTTTATTCTTAAATTGACAATTTACAGTATGAAAATATTATCCCCTTCCAGCACCCCCTTTGAATTATAAGCACTCCCTCGAAAATTTTAAATAACAAAGGGGGTCGTGTGGCACCTTGTTAGAAAGGGATAAAAAGGTTAAAAAACTTTAATAATTAAAACAATTATTATGAATCAAGTAGGCTGCTGTCATTAAGGTATTTAAAATTACTAAAAGACGGCAGTATAATATTTGTGCGCGTATTAAATTTAATTATGGCTCATTTATACGAGACTCAAAGAATAGACATTTTAATTATGATTCGTTTTGGTAATAAAACAAGAACTCAAAAGGAGGTTTGTGAAATGTTTAATAATAAATACCCTGGTCAACAAGTTTCGTAGTCAACAGTCAATGATATAAGTAAATCATATATTTTGAGAGTTTTGCATAAAGAACAAACTTACAAAGTTCAGTTGGTTCAGGAGTTAAATGAAGATTATCCCGATAGAAGGCAAGAATTATGTGAAATGATAATGGGCAGAATGAACGCAGATATGCAGTTCATAAACAAAATAGTTTTTCTGATGAAGCGACCTTTCATTTAAACGGAACGATTAACAAACTCAGAAAAAATCCTCACTGGATGTGTGAGACTCACGCAATATCCTAAAAAAATTACCATTTGGGCTGGTATTCTTAACAATAAAACTATTGGTCCTTATTTTTTTGAGGGCACAGTTGATGGTGAGGTTTATCTAGATTTTTTTATTAACTTTTTAGTGCCTACATTACAAAGATTTTTTCCTGATGTAAATCATCCAAATGAGATAGATCGATCTATTTAATACCAAGAAGACAGACCTCTTCCGCATTTTACACGTATAGTTAGAAACTATTTAAACGAGGTTTTTCTCAATAGGTGGATTGGAAGACGTGGACCGATCGAATGGCCAGCTAGATTCCCCGATTTGACTCCTCTCGATTATTTGTTATGGGGTTATTTAAAATCTAAAGTATATTTTAATAGACCAAACAGTATTGCTGATTTAAAAGTTAGGATAACGGAAGAAATTAACAAAATAACCCCCGAGGTCGTACAAAATGTTGTGCGAGAATTCCAAAATCGTCTCGGCGATTGTCAAGAAGTAAATGGTGGTTGTTTTAAACATTTAATTTAATTGAAAATTACATTGAAAAATACATTCTAAATATTATGTGACATTATTATCTTCATTCAACCTAAAGTTTTGTGATATAGACATTATCAAAATTTTATATCTTAAAAATCAATTTTCTCAGTTATGATTGCACCAAACTTAAAAAACCTTATATTTCTGAACAGAGGACTAAAATCTCTTTCTAATAAGGTGTCACACGATCCCCTTTGTTATTTAAAATTTTCGAGAGGCTGCTTATATTAATTACTATTTAACTGGGAATAAGCCACAATTAAAGGTTAAAATACGTTTATTAAACACTAATGTTTGTATTTTGAGAACGATTTCCGAAGTGGAAATTGAAACGTCAATAAACGTATTTTAACCTTTAATTGTGGCTTATTCCCAGTTAAATAGTAATTAATTTAAAATGCCACAAGAAAATAGCTTCAGAACAATATTAGGCTGCTTATAATTCAAAGGGGGTGCTGGAAGGGGATAATATTTTTATACTGTAAATTGTCAATTAAAGAATTAAAATCGACCTGTTTCAGGTTTTTTTCATATAGTACACAATAACGCCAAAAATGAATTTATTCCATACATATGGACCGCATGGTATAAGCAAATCTTTAATGATTCACTACGTACAATTTCTTGAAAAATGTGCCAATCAGCTTTATCTAGCCTACATTTTGGTGTAGGTTTAACTGGGGTAGATTTCATCAAATGTCATGATTTCAATTTTTTTTCTGGTAAGTGTAGTTTTAAAGTAACCCCAGTTAGTATTGTGTCCATTGAAATCTCCGATTTTTCCTTAATTTTGTACAGTGGTATTTCGTTGTTCTGTCTTCTATATGGGGGCGTATTTTTTCCAACATATTGATAAGAGCTACGGTATCTGGGGTATAATCATTCGTCAACGTTAGTACATCAGAGCGACTGTAACAATTTTATAGTAGACTTTAAATTTACTGACCGTTGAGTCAAAAAGAAGTAGAATATTTATCTATATATGTTTTAATATTGTCTGATAACTTTATGTTTAGTTGCGTTTTTTTTTGTTTTGCTCTTTTCTTCCTTGTAAAGTTGGAGTTGCGAATTGGATATCCTCAGAAATGGAAGAGGAAACAGCGGAAGTAGTACGTTTATGTTAAATATTTTTCATTAAGAAAAGATTAATCTTTGTCTTGTCAGCCAAGGCATTTTCGATTATCTCAAAATTCGTAGGAGTTTATAGGCTGAGAGAGAGATGGGTTTGACAGTTATGGATTGTGTGTCGAAGCATCTCAGACATATCTGAGAGTTAGTTTTGTTTTATTTGCAAGCAGTGCGTTTTGGCGCATTATAAGCTATTGAAAGAAGAAGCTGTAGTGATTCCAGCAATAAAAGTTTGTAGAGTTTAGGCAAAAGATATTGAGAATTGCTTACTGTAGGTAATAGTAGGTGGTGAAAATAAGACAGTACGTTGTGAAGGATTATGTCCTTCTTGCTTGAATTTATAACAATTATGGCTATCTAATGTTAAAACTAGCCTGTTTACTACTCCATCTTGTTCTATTTCAATAAATTCAGGAATGTATATATTTACATGAGAAGAAATAAAGATTTCAACAAGGAATCTACGTTCCTGTATTTGGCTGTATACCATATATTAAAAAATTTATTAAAAATCCTTTGTAAAAGGTATATATTTTTAAAAACCCAAATGGGCTGTTATAGACAAAACGTTTTCGGAATCCATTATTCCATCATCAGTGTCTAGGTGCACATGAATGTAGCCACTAAATACATGGGTAAAAACCCGTTAACAAAAATTTAGTTACATTTGTTTTACATTATATTATATAAATTGCTAGGATGCTAAAGTTACCGTTGGATTAGGTAACATGGCGACATATGACTCCACGTTGAAGTTGCAAGTCCTGAGACGGTGTGTCTACGAGGACTTAAGTGTCTACGAGGACTTCAGTTGCTTCCATTAAGTCCTCGTAGACACACCGTCTCAGGACTTGCAACTTCAACGTGGAGTCATATGTCGCCATGTTACCTAATCCAACGGTAACTTTAGCATCCTAGCAATTTATATAATATAATGTAAAACAAATGTAACTAAATTTTTGTTAACGGGTTTTTACCCATGTATTTAGTGGCTACATTCATGTGCACCTAGACACTGATGATGGAATAATGGATTCCGAAAACGTTTTGTCTATAACAGCCCATTTGGGTTTTTAAAAATATATACCTTTTACAAAGGATTTTTAATAAATTTTTTAAATAAAGATTTGTCTTCCAAAAACTTAAAATGTTACTGTAAGCTGGATCAGTAACTCCAATTCTCAGTTGAGTCATTGGCGATAACAACGTTAAGCCTAAATTTTGTAAATGTGTGATATCTTCATTAGGAATTGTGTGGCTTCCATTAGATACTAGCAATTTTTCTGATGGGCTAATTAATCGCCTAGCAATTAGACGGGCGTTGTTAATTGTGATGGCTACATTATTTTTAAGGAGATCGTCGACAAACTTTTTCTACTCTCAAATCTCAAATATATGCAAATTCGATTGTTAGATATACGTAACAATATATTATATTTTGTGGTTTAACTATTGGTTCACTTTGTAAGAGATAGTCTTGAATTTTGCAACCATCTATTAATATAAAAACTATGACTTGATAACTGATATCTATTTGGTAATGGAGTCGAGTTTTAAGCGAACGCTGTTGAATATAATTAAACCGTGTTGTTGACATCCTGTAAAGTAATAATGACATTTGATGAATCATTGTGTCTTAATTACTAGATTTACATATTCTATTATCTCTTGTTATACGTAATCTATTTTGGACATTATTCTCTCTTAAAATTAATCAATTTATACACTAAAAATAAATAATATAAAAAATATATAATTAAAAACAAGAAACATAAGATAAGTAACAGATTCTTTTATTTAACTTACTCTTCAAAATACTAGTTATATGAAAAATGAGATAGAAAATGATGGTCAACTTCAATAATACATTTTGATTTTGTTATATACATTTAGCAAAAACATCTCCACACTAATTTATTTTATATGGCACGATGACCTACATATCACGAATGCTGAAATAGGATACTCTTCTGTGCGGCGAATTTAATTTTGAAAGGTAAACTACCAATATTCCCAATAGAATGTTAAACAAAGCATTCCCCTCTCGTACAGTACGAAGGAAAGGGTTAAATAAAATTTGTTTACTTGTTGACGAAGTTCGGTCCTGGAAGCAGAAACAAATAGTTTTGTCAAACAATGACTAGCTACTATAGGAAGTTTATTCAAAATATCAGCACTGTAATACCAGGAACAACATTTGCTTCTGTGCTAGGTTAAATTAAACGGAATCATTACTACACCGAGCAGGAGCTACGAAAATGTAAAAATATTTTGATATCTAAGGACACGAGCATCTCAATATTCCTCTCTCTGGGGACAAGATATAATGAAAAATATTTTAACTGAAAATACTCAAGAAATATCAGGTATTTTTAGGTATTATTTACACACAATCTGTTTATAATGATAGTAAAAGTTTTTGTAATTATCTGCTCATTTAATTTAAAACGTGAAAAAGTCCAGATAGTGTGTATTTCGAAACAAACCAACGTGGTTCATTTTATACATAAAGAGAGAATTCACAGAAGCAGTGACATACTCTAATCTTCTTCGTCTTCTGTATTCCAGCGCGTAGTAATTTGTTACTTATGCATCAAATATCGCTCCATCTTTTTAAGGGATGCACTATACTTCTTTGTTTTCGTTTGTATTGTTTTGGGTTTTTTAGGTATATATATATATATATATATATATATATATATATATATATATATATATATATATATATACAGTGTGTCAATTTTAAATATAATGGGTTATATCTCACGAACAAAAGCTGATATCAAAAAATTCTTGAAACCGTTTCTAGGATAGTAAGGGGAACTAAATTTCCCAAGTGACGCAAGTTGAGTTATATAAACAATTGACTTAAGGTAACTCCATACGAAAAAGTCAGGTGGCGCTAAGTCTGGTGACCTCGGTGGCCACTCAATAGGACCTCTCCTTCCAATTCATTGTTCGGATAATTAGTATCCAACCAGTGCCTAACTGGAGCTGCATAGTGAGGAGGTGCTCCATCTTGTTGGAAGTGCAGCAAATCTTCATCTAGAGCTAGGTTGCCTTGATCGTCCCTTTGGTTCTTTAATTTATGCACAATTAAAGGTTCCGTGGTGTTTTCCAGCATATCGAGCCAAATGTTGCCACTTAAACTGCATGGTGAAAATGTTGGTACTAGTAGCAGTGAAAAATTTTTGAGAATAAAAATCTGGTTTTATCTTAGTCTGTAATAATTTAATGAATATTCTTTATATCCTGATACAACATCCGCTCTCCGGTTGTTGTATCACACAATAGTATTAATTGCAGTGGTTTTTCTTTATAAACGTTGATATCTCTATCAACAGCACAAAGAAAAACAGTGAGATCCGTCACAGCTGTATTTTCTTCACAGGTAATAGAAAATGTAATGAAAGAGTCTGATTTTATTTTTATCTGAGAACTACTTCTTCTTCAGGTTCCTTCTCCTATCGAAGGTTGGAAATCATCATCGCTATTTTAATTTTTTTGGCCGCGCTTCTGAATAATTCTAATGAGCTGCAATCGAGCTGAGAACTACTATTGGCAGCCAACTCAATAACTCTTTCAGCGGCAGTGTACCAGGACAAGGATATATTTTGAAAAGTATTCGCGCTTCCGGAAAATTCATCTTAAGTTTTGAGAACTTATACAGTACGTAATTCGCTTGAACGACAGATTCATTCTCTTGCTTTCCATGTGTTAAAATATCTTGCTCTAATATAATTTTTCAACAGTCCTTTCCAGAATGTTCAAATAGCCTTTGTTTTTGCGTAACAGAACTTTCTGAAAGAATCTAGCAGAAAATGTACGTACGTACGTAAGACCCAAGGACAACAAACCAATTAGTCAGCGGCAGTCGGCACTGCGGGCACAAGAAACGAGTGCGACCGATCACAGTCGAGATGGACCGAATAGGCCATCGGGCATATCAGCTGTCCCAAATAGAAACACTGTAAGCGCCAATTCGAAAACTGTTCACTAGAGCAGGAAACGTGAAGGTTTCAACTTTTCAAATTTCAATTTTGTTTGAAATAAAAGTGAACACACATTAATATAGCATAAAATATCTTGTTTGTTAGTATATTTTTATGTCTGTATTTTATTTTCTGACTAGGTTTTGAACACATGCAGTGTTTTTATTTGGAAAATCCTAAAAATATAAAATAAAATATCCCAATTTGTTAATTTAACAAATATATAAAAAAATTGGTTTTAAAACATTTTAATGGCCATTGTCCTGTAATTGCTGCAATCCACGGTTATGGAGGAGATCGTCCACCACTGTCTCGGAGACCGACAAATTAAGCCAAAACGATCTTTTGTTCTCAGGCATCAAAGGAATAAGTTTCTGTATTATTTCATATTTTTTGCTTTTACGTATACCTCGTACGTTGGTATTTTGCGGAAAATTTGACACCAAATGAACATTTTCATCTCCCTTTCGAGGCTGCCGATTCTTTTTTGGCCATTCGAATGAAGCTTGTACTTGAAGTACATTTAAATTTGTTCGTGATTGTCTCATAACAGACAAAAATCTTGAAAGTCAATTACATCTCGTGCTTTTTTAATTTGTTGCTCAATGTTGCCATGGACACCATCAGCAGTCATGTGTGTATGACCTGTGGTAAGATATTTGAATGTTATGTTATTTACATGAGAGGTATGGGTATCATTATTTACCATAATCGCTAATGCAGTAAACAAATACGTTTTTATTTTGGGCCCTGCAATGTACTGCCCAAAAAACAAAATTGTTCGTATCACGCTCTTCTTTAATTAAAGCATATATTGCATCGATGATATTAGAAGCATGACGACCGCCAAATGCTTCATGCCAAACCACCGAATAGTTGGAGCTTGATTTCTTTTTTAAAGAAGCGAAGACTTCATTAAAAACAACTAAACGACATCTTTGTTTCTTGGCATAATTAGTAACAATAATACTTTTTGCAAGTCAAAAGAAAAATACTTAGTTGTATTAGTTTCTGGTAATTCTGCATCAAATTTGTAATATCTATTAGCATCATCTGCTTTCTTTTTGTGTGCCTCCCATTGAGCTTTTTTGGTAGAAGATACAACCGAATTATCTATGCATATGCTGCTTGCTTCTACAAAGTTTTTGTATTCTAAACAGTCAGAGCATGAATCCATGTGAGGCATGTGTAAAGATATTTTTATTGACTTCATCATTTTTCTGTAAGTTTCAATTTTACATTTACATACATTCAATTAAACATTGAAGAACTGTTAAACTTGACGGCAAATATCTAGTGAAAGGAGCATTTTTCGGCGATTATGAGTTTATATGATTTACTATTAGGTCCCTGTCACAGACGTTACTGGATTTTTACCTCGATTTTCCTTTACCTTTGCATTAAGTGGCTCCTTTTTGATAGCATATGATAATTCATTGATAACCGAATTACTGGTATAACCAAATGAAACACATTTTGCAAGCCACAGCCTTCAAGTTGTATAATCTGCGTTCCAATATGCATTCCAAATATCTGCTCGGCTGAATTCCGAACAAGACTTCTTACACTTCGCAGTGCCTCTAGGAAAAATGGGATGTTTATTTTTGTTATCTCTACTTTTTTCTATAGCTGACATTTGTCTCCTTTTTTTAGTGACTTTGCGTTCAGTAGGTATGCTTTCAAATCTGAATGATCAGGCACGTTTCCAGGCTTCGAGTCAGGTTGGTAATCTGGGTTGGTGATCACTATCCTTATCTGAAGATGAAAGCTCTAAATCATGTCTAAGCATTTCATCAATCTCTTGAGGGTAACCCTTATCAGCTTTGGGATAAATCGATTGCTCGTCCCTAAAACCAAAGCAATAATGAGAATGAGAATAAAGTTCTATATTATCTGTAAAAAATCTTTTACCTTTGAGTATCATTTGTGGACGATTCTCCTCAGTTGTTCTGAGTTCGACACATGTGTAATATTAACTGAATTCTTGTATTTTTATTCATATTTGAAAACTAATCAGTAACAGCAGAAATTTAAAAGTCTATTTTAAATAACTAATGCAATAAACTATAATTTATACAGACAAATTTGTACTTCACTTTACTACAACACAAACTAACAAACCACTAAAAATTTTTTAAATAATTTTAACTTTAACGGTCTTGGCGAATGTAAACAACCTAAATATATTTTGATGATATCAACAGTCTTGGGTTTTAGCGAATGTAAACTCTATCCTCTATGATTCCCACGGTAAATCGCTGTAAATTCCAAAACTAAATAAAAACACTGTATATCCCCGTATCGTATATAGGTACAGTGTTTATACTTGGGAATATGGATATAATGTGTTTTAAATTGGTAAAGTGAAAATTGAATGTGATATACAGTATTTCATAGCAATCATAAATTGTGGTTCTACTCATTTTTATTTTTTTTTTGTTCCTTAGTAAATTGTAGGTATATCCAAAAAGACGATAAAAGTGATTTTGAAAAAAGTAGATATACAGTGTTTCTACTTGGGACAGCTGATATGTGTGCGCGACTGGATACAGAGCTCACGTTTCCAATCACACTCGCAGGTCGCATTATTTATTTCCAATATATTATTTCCAAAATTGATTTGGGCTGCATTTTTAACAAGTTTGATGTAATAAATAGAACAAAAAGGTTATTTAAGTTTTATGATATACGCTAGATATGTATTTAATATTTAATGATAATGTATTACAGACTTTCGTGCAAGACAATAGTATAAATGTATTGAAACAGCTTGATTAGATATTAGACTAAGAAATAATTAGCAGGTATATAATACCAGCAAAAATGTTACTTATTATTTGTTAATTGAATCAATGTAGGAAATACAAGCGTCACTGGATATGCCATAATATCAAAGGGGCTTGCGGCTTTATGTTATCTTGCTCATTAGTTGAGAAGATATATATATATATATATATATATATATATATATATATATATATATATACTATTAAAACGTATTATTATTAAAAGATACATTGGCAAATAAAAAACTCTAATTACATACATAAAACTTCCACGCCGTTGTATTAATCTTTTACAGGGATAAATATTTTTAGCCATAATAAATATGTTATTAAAATTGACCTTTTAACTTTTCCACTCTAATGACTTTTCATACATGTTTAATAGCTTTATATGAAAACGACTCATCCGTACTTCAGGAGTCTCATCGATAATCCCGGCATCATAAAATTACCCCGTAGTGTGTTATCTGTTCAAAATATCATAAAAATAACTTTATTTTATGTTTTGTGTAATTAACTACATTAAACATATAACTATTTGAAACTAAGGGAAAATTAGAGGATAAACCAATTAAAGACTAGAACTGTTGGCACGAAATACCTCATGGTATATGGAGAAGTCCGTAAGAACAATAAAGCAAAAAAAGGTGTGGCTATACTAATACATGAAAAATAAATAAAGAACATTTAGAGTGTACACGTATCAACGTAAATATTTCTAATATTTTTTTTTATTATTTTCCAAGTCAAGATGTGTAATTGCTGGCACCTTCCATATTAAATTTAACTAAAATTAATATTAAAAAAAAACAAAAAATTTTCTTATATCCTAAACAATTTACTTATGAAAATCTATCTGGGAAGTCCAAGGGTTTGCGTCTCTTAAGTCTTCTTACTTCCGTGCTGTTGTCCAGTTGGTTTACCGCACTAGAATTTGGGTGAATTTCTAACTGGTTTAAATGCCTATTACCACACTTTTTTATTTCTTCGTGCACAACACTCACTGAGAGAACACGTTGTATGACTTCATTAGGGACGTAGTATTGTCTATGGTGCATTAACAATCTGCCTACGGACCTTCGATTGGAACCTCTGCAGGATTTCAATCTTGGATTCGCTTGCACACCCCCACAGTTGAATGCCATAGGTCCAGATGGGTTTTAGAATTACTTTATACACTACTAATTTATTTTCTAGTAATAGTTCAGATCTTCTTCCAAATAGCCAGTAAAGTTGTCGAATTTTAATCCAAGTTGTTTTCGTTTATTGAAGGTGTGGTTTCTCCAAGTAAGTCGTCTATCAAGATGAATACTAAGGTATTTTGCACTCAGATTGCGTTATATCTTGATTGTTTAGTTATACAGGTGGACGTTTAGTTGTAAAAGTTACATGGTTTGATTTACTTTAATTAACCTTGATTCGCCATTTTGTTTACCACATCTGAATGGTGCTTATGTGGACGATCGAATTTGTGTGCGACGAGAGGATGACGGTGTCATCAGTAAATGTTGCCAAGGAACACTGATCAGAAGTGGGTAGGTCGGCCGTGTATAATGAGTGGACCAAGTACACTACCTTGAGGTACGCTAGAGTTTATAGTCAATGCTGTTATTATCGTACGTATTTTATCGAAAAATGTCTGTCTGTAGTTGTCAATATCTTGTAGTATTCAGATGGTAGTTGTTGTTTAATTTTATACAGCAAGTCTGTATGCCACACTTTATCAAAAGCTTACGTGATGTCCAAGAAGACTGCAGAACAATAGCACTCCAAATCCTGGTTTATGATGTTAACAACTCTATGCTCTTGGTCAATTGCAGCGTATTTTTGTCAAAAACCAAATTGGTAGTCAGGAACTAAGCAGTTTAATTCTAGGAAAGAACTCAATTTCTTTATTATTAGTTTCTAAGGAATTTTAGCAAGAATTGGTAATAAACTAATGGGTCTATATGAAGTAACGGATTCTAAAGGTTTGCCTATTCTATGAATTAAAATAACTTGAGCCGCTTTCCGTTGTGAAGGAAAATATTCTAATATTAATGCTACGTAATAATAAAGGTGAAAGATAAAAACCAAAAATTAAATTTAATAAAATCATGAATGTGTTGCTTGTGTGAGTCCATTTCAAAAGGTAAAAGAAATAATAAATTAGACTTACTCACAATCAATTTAATTTAACCATCAGACATCAGTCTTATAGTTAAATTAAATTGATTGTGAGTAAGTCTAATTTATTATTTCTTTTACCTTTTTAATTTTAATATGTGTATATGGACCCGACAACTGCAAACCTTAAGAAGACAAACTGAAATTTTAAGAAGATCTCCAAAGAGCAGTAAAACCTTCTGCTTCAGTGTTAATTGCATTTACATAATTGATTTGTTCGATATAGTGAACCACAGATCAACCATTATGCTTTATTTATCTGAATCTGAATCTAAAGTTCTTATAAACACTAATGATAGAGATGTTTTTCAAACCTTGTTTACTTAATGTCGACTATCTTTAGTCACACCCCCTTATGCAACCTTTTTTGAAATTACCGCTCTGTTAGGTCGAGCGATAAGAAAAGTTACTCTTGTTTTTTTCGGGTATACTCGTATTAATACCATTCGACTTATAAGTGGTTAACAAATTTTCAAACAAATACATGTTGAATTCTTTGATCTCTTATTCTACAACCTTTGAAGTGTACGCATGGTGATTTGCCGGTAAGTTTATTTTGTCACTTATTGCTTGTAAAAAACTTATTGCTTGTAATAGTGTTTATTATTTAGTACTATCAGTGATAATCTTTGAAACTTTGTTTGTCGTCCATTTTGGAAAATTTTTTTGATGTGGTACTTACACTTTCTAAAACCAAAACAACTTAACGGGGAGTCAAACCCGGAAAACCACAGAAATCACATATAGCTTCTGCGAAAACTTTAAATATAATATATATATATATATATATATATATATATATATATATATATATATATATATATATATATATTGCAAAGAATACGACCGTTACTTAATAATTCATTTTATATAACAATAAAACACTGTAAACTTTGTTTTCAAAACTTTCACAAAATTTATTATAAAATCTTATCACTACAGCTGTTTCTGCAGAGTGCCTTTCTCAAGTGATCTATTTTTGGTATGTGTTTACATTTTATAGTCTTTAACGAAATAGGTTGATGAGGGGAGAACTGTTTGTCTCAAGTTGGTCATTTAGGTCAAAGGTCTTTATTTTGGATGTGAAGAATTTGAAATTCATCATTAAAAAATGATTATGATCTAGAAGGTGAAATGCGTACGTAGAATCTGTTTTTCTATTATTAAAAGCCCTTTTATGTTCTGGTATACGTTTGTTAAAAGTTCTACCAGTTTGAGCGATGTAAGTTTTTGGATAGTCGACACATTTAAGTTTGTATACACCACTGTGTAAGTTCTTTTTATTTTGGCTCTTGTTGTTTTTAATATATTTGCGTAAGTTGTTGTTTGTTCTAAAAGCTGGTGTTATTCTTTTCTTTTTTATGATTTTGCCTATTTTTGTTTATATTTTGCCTGTATATGTAATCGAGCAGAAGTTACTAGGTTTTTTCTCTGGTAGTGAAAATTCAGGGGATGGTTCAGGGCTTTCTTGTGTAGTTTTTGATTTAAAACTTTATTGTTTGTTCGTTGTACCCATTTGCTTAATGATATTTAATTCTGTCTCCAAGGTGTATTTTGACATCGGAATTTCTTTTAATCTATGTAACATGCTATGATAGGCTGTCAGTTTATGTTGTGTAGGATGGGATGATGAATTGTGTATAGTCATGTCAATATGGATAGGTTTATGAAAATATTTCTTCTACTTACATTTTTACCGTGATTTTTTTAGCTGTTTTTTGGAATTGTGTATTTTGCAGGAAAAAAGATTTTAGAATATTGTGATCAGATATCTTATATATATATATATATATATATATATATATATATATATATATATATATATATATATATATATATATATATATATATATGATGTGTTTGTTTTAATTTTTGTTAATTCTGATTGAATTAAACTAGATCAAATAATATTTAATTTCTCAGGGTTCTTTACTACACAAAAAATTTATTTTACTTTGAATTCATGGCTTTTAGTATTTCCTGGATGCAGGCTTTCTTTAGGATAGACAAAGGGAATAAATATTATAACACAATTTATAGCCTTTTAAAAACAGTCTCCATTTATTTTAATACCATATATAACTATCAACATAAAAATTGTATACACTATATTATCTATTCCTCAGAGCACTTAATCCTCCCTTTTAAAACCAACTTATTTAATTTACTGCAAAATTGTTCTCAATAACTTAAAAACAGACAAATTTTATTCTATGCAAATTTTATGACTTATAAATTCAATTCTTTTTTATCAGTTGCTTTATGATATGAGTTTAAATAAACTATATGGTGTACATACAACGCTTATTTCACAAACAAATTGACTGACCTTTTTTATCCTCTTTCGGCGATGTTTCTCAACGAATACTGACTTAGTCTCCGGATTGTGTTTCCGAAAAACTGTCCAATTTTTCAAAACACGTGTGGCTCTGCTTCCTCCGTTTAAAAAACTGTTACACTAAAAACAGCACTCGTTCACTTTCTCTCCAAATTAAAAAAAAACACCTCCGACTCGTTTCACAATAATAATAATGGGACTCTTTCCGCAAATTGCGTCTCCCGCCTCTAATGGTGATCTTGTACAAACTTTATATAACTTTTTTCCTTTTCTTACAGACTTAGGAGTCTCTTCGGACACATGGAGTTTGAGATTCTCGACCTGGGTCTCGATCCGTCTACAACTATTCTGCTCACCAACTTAAACTCACACACAAACACTCACACTTTTTTTTTCACGCACTGTTCTCAAACTGGACTTCTTGTTCTGGCTGTTAAAAGCACAATAATATATATATATATATATATATATATATATATATATATATATATATATATATGTATATTTATATATATATATATATATATATATATATATATATATATATATATAATATATACATATACAACGTTCGTTATTACTTCTTCATAATAGTTTTTCATTTTGTTAGACTGCGTTATTGTTTAATAAAATAATAGCTTTATAAAAAAATACTTAAAGATGAAAAGCTGCTAAAACTTAAAAAATTTATGACTGCAGAAAAGAATTGTAATTTTCTCCAAGCCAAAATAAGTAAAGATATCCAAGTAAATTTATTTTTAAAAGAATTCTTTATTGCCCAAATTCATCATGTAACACATGGGCTTTATGATAATATTGATTTTCGTATTTAGTCCGAACGGGTGCTGTAGGAACATATTTTTATTAAGGGTGGTTATATAACAGTCCGTGTTATATCAGGAAATTAAAATTGGTGGCCAAATGTTCAAATACGGAAAGATATACAGAATAATAATACAATATCACGTTAGAATATTATTATTATTATAATTTATTTTTAATTCATTACATCATCATTACATAGATCATTACAATTAATCTTCTGCAATGATCTATAAAAATCGACTTATTGTCTATTTGGTTGCAATTGGCAACTCAATAAAAATACCAATCTTCACAAATCTTTAAACACCAGAGGTAAAATAACTCAAAATAATAACCGTTTCTGTTGAAATGTACTATATGACGCTTAAATTGTGACTTCCAGTTCTTAACGTGAATTTACATCTATATAATAGACTTTTTCCTTAACATACGACTGAACTATGTGGTCCAAAGGATTAAAATCGCATGACCGAGGAGGCCAATGAATCGGAACTTCTATACATCTATCAATTAATCGATTCGGAAAATCGTTATTCAACCAAGTACAACACCTTGTTTCATAGTGTGAATTATG